>NC_060278.1:7774894-8142391 GCF_021613505.1 Equus quagga
GCTTAAGGAATTAAAATATTAAACTCATTGAAGACTATGTTACTAATACTACTGATGACTGTTATCTAGGTAATACAGACACATGGTAAGTGCCTAATAAGTATAAGTCTCGCTATCATGGTTGCAGAGAAGCAGACATTTAAACAAGCAGTCGCAGTAAAGTTAAATGAGTTTTATGAGTAAGTTCAGTGTTCTCTGATAGTGCATATTGAGGTGACCTAATTCTTGATAATTATTTAAGCAAAATTAATTTGGCTCTTAGGATGGTTGGCTTTGTTTTATGTTACACTTTAATAGTTTCTCAAATCAAATCTTACTCCTTTTATAGCTTGTATTCCTGAAAATTTGTTTATTACTCTGATGTGATAAATGTTTAAAGGTTCCAAGATACTAAGTAAAAATGTTGCCCTGATCATTCTGGTAATATCATAAGTGTCACAATTCTTTCCCTGATGCTTTGCATTATGTACCACGTTGCCAAAAAGGTAACAGAATCCTCTCTTAGCAATAGCATATGGCTAATCAAAATAAAATCGATCTTCCAGACTTTTACAAGAAACTTTGGTTAGCTTTGAGTTTAATTAAAGAGTGCATTACTTGATACCTATTAAAAACAGGAAATTGTGAGCTGCAACTATTTTTCATTCATAATGGGAGACAGTGTCTTCAACTATAAGTAAGAAGAGGCTGAAGTAAGTTTTCAAGGATAAAACTTTAAGCGGACCTGTATAAGAGCTCAAATAGATTAAACGTAAGTGCCGACAGTTGTGCATTTGTCAAAGCATCTTACATTTCTTAACTGTAATACTAGATTAGTTAAGGAACTCAGTTTGTCTTATAATGCATCAAGATATATTCTTGGCTTTGTGTTTCTTGGGTAATGCTGATGGGAAATGAATTTCCAAGTTTTTGTTTATTAATATGATTTTACTTGTTTTACAATGTGGAGAATTGTTTTATTTAAGCTAAATAGTTATGAAAAATGTCTCTAGTGATAAGAAATCCCTTTGTTTCTTAGAAATTTGAATTGGAGGGAAAAAGTTGACAGTTTGAAAAAAAATAATAATGATAAGTAGAAGGAATCATGTACTTGGTGAGGTGGTCCTGGAGTGCTGGCCCACGGGCCCACACGGCACCAGCTTGTCCGCTCCTGGCAATTATTACACACCAAGCTGTTGGAATGTGGCTGCCAGTTTATCACTTTGCTTTAATCACAGTTTATGTTTTTAGCAGGAATATAAACTATAAGTAAAGCTTGAAGTATTAAAGCTCTGTTTTAGAAATTAAAGATTTTATAAAGCTAATGTTTATTTGGGGGGAAAAACAAAGGTTTAGTTTTTATTATGCGTTCTATTGATGAAGATCTCTTTTCCATTTGACTTCATGTTATAAACAGTAGACCATAGTAATAGATGTAATGGGTGGTAGTAATATAGTAATAGTAATAGATGAATTATCTAGTAATTAGCAATAGTAATATATGAATTATGCACACATTTGTCATTTGTAGGTTTATATAAACATAAGTTTTGTTTAGAATGTTCAATGGATCAGCTTCTAGTTACAATGATGAAAATATTTAAATATCTCAGATTGTTTACGAGCAGGTGAACTTACATTCATTTGCTTTTCTTCCAGATTCATGAAAAGTTACACTACTATGAAAAGCAGAATCCCGTGCCCATCCTCCACGGCGCGGCAGCCTTGGCCGATGACGTAAGTGTGCCTGTCTGAGCTCACGGGGACACGGCTCCCGCAGGCCTGGCTGCCGCAGAGCTCATCCTAGCACAGACAGATGCCTGGGATCCTATGAGTGAAAACCAGAAGTTGCAAATCCTTCCAAAAGTCCTGTCATCGCTGAGCTTACGCTGCTATTATGCTGATTTCCATTCACTTTCCTGTCCTACAAATTTTGCGTGTAGATACCATCTTGTTCTGCCCTGGTGACTACGTAATAGAAATTTTAGGCTGCGCCTCTATAGGGAGAGAGAAGCTGTCAGCTATTAGTGTTCTGAGAAAGTCAAGAAGGAATGCTTTGGGGAAATAAAGACAAATGAGATAGCTCTATTGCTGACAGTACTAAAAAATGACAGATAGTAGTAGAGGAATGAGGCATATGAAATACATAAAAAGACAGGATTGTTTTTAAAATGGATTATAAAGCATAGTAATGATTTATGGATATTAGACCTTTCCAAATTACCTTCATAACCAAAAAATAAATTTTAGAAGTACTTGGCATTGATGGAGTAGTTAATTTCCTGTAGCTATAATTTTATTTTAAATCTGGGGGAGGGAACTAACTTGCTGTTTCTTACTGTTAACTTTTGGACTCGGATGAATTGAGAGCACACCTGGATAAACTATAAAGGACACTAAGCTAGACGAGAAATATGTTTAGCGTGAAGGCTGATTTCAGTGATATCCTGTAGCGTATTTGATGATTTTCAATTTTTTATTTTGTTATGATAAAAGAAACTGTAATTCAGTTTAGTACAATATCAGGGCCATAAGTATAATAAAAATAATGTTTTATTTATAAAACATGTTTTTTTAACAAAATTTTTATTTTATAAAACTTTTATTTATTATAAAAATAACATCTATAATAAAAAATTGACCATCTTCAGAGGTTGACTTTATTTGATATATTTCATATATATTTTTTATTCTAATTTAGAAAATAAAAGCATATGTAATAATTCTCCAAGCTCTGTCCTGTTTAGTCCCTAAACATTATCTACAGAGATTACAAATGACAGAATGTTTCAATATACGTGTTTGATGAGGAAGCCTGCCTCTGCATTATTACAGAACAAAACATTTGAAATGAAGATGAATAAAGGTGTAGATATAATTCTACTAGTAAGCTGTAGTCACCACTTGAGAAAGTCTTAAAAACAAGTTTTAAAACATTTGCTGTTGAGCGTTTGGGAAAATATTTATAATTGAAGCCCAGTCATGTTACGGCAATATTGCTTTTTTAAAAAATTAGAGACTGTTATGTCAATATGATAAAAACATAGCATTTTGTAATTCATCAGAACAATGTATTTAGATGTTAAAAAATATTGTTACATATTAAGTGACTAAAGAATGCAAAAAGCCTCTTGTGTCTTTAAAGTTAAAAATTTTGTAAAAATGTTGCCTTGAAAAAGTAAAAGCATTTTTTGAAATGTAATCAATGAATATATCAATTTTATTTGATTTTATTTTGCTGTGTGTAATTTATGCTATCTTTCTTTTAGAGAAAAGTCCTTTTCCAGAGATGAGAACAATTATTTTTAGCTTGGTAGAAAGATTAGGTGCAAATGGAAATTTTATGCAATGTTTTAAGAAGGGTTTTTGAATGAAAGTATATGTACATATTTTGAATTTTGTACTGCACGTTTCATAATTCTAATCTTTTTTCTATTTGAGTCTAGCTTTTCTTCTTATGAAAATTATGTGATGCTTCCTGTAGCCTAAAATTGAATAGAAATTTGCTAGGAAGATCTCTTAATGAAGAACAAGGGGCAGGTTCAAAGTTTCAACCTTTTCTTTAGCTAGAGCCAACAAGAGGAGATTCTTATCATTGTAGTCAAGTACAGTCAGCACTTTTGGTACCAGAGTAGCTGTCAACCTGTTCTAAGTCATTGTTTGATTAACCTGGTTTATATTTGACAGAAGTCTTAGTCTGTGTAGGCAAGCATAATAAAAGTTTCAGCCCATTTGCTCTATTAGAGGCATTCTACTTCTTTTTTAACCCAGCTCCTAACAGCAAGCTACTGTGGGTTTTTGGAAACCCTGTGGATTTCACCACCTCATTCAGAAGCTCTTTTTTTTCTTTCTTTTTTTTCCCTTTAAACAGTGTCAAAGCTTGATCCAGTCCTTTTTACAAGTGGTCCTTTGTCTGCATGCAAAAGACCGTTCCATAGATGAAGTGCTGGGATTTGCCCTCGTTGCAATAAATCAGAAGGTGATCTGGCTGATAGGATTCCTTGCATGGTGCTCAGCTGAGAGCCTGGGCTGGGATCTGGGCTACTAAGGGCCTCAAAAGAGGAGCAATGATTGATAGTCTGTTATCTTTCATGCTGAGTTGTCCATAATCCCTGGAAAGTAGCAAGATCGATTCTCAGTCCTCACGCAGTGCTCTTCCTAACGTTCTCTCTGTCAATGTGATCTCCCTGCAGCTGGCTGAAGAGCTTCAGAACAAGCCGTTAAACAGTGAGATCAGAGAGCTGTTGAAACTACTGTCAAAACCCAATGTGAAGGTGAGGACCTGTCACTTCTGTAATAAACATCTTCAACTAGGGGCACTTTCTGAGACTTCAGATGGATTTTGTTTTGAGCATCAGTTTTCAAGGAAATGTATTTTCAAAGAGTGCACAGTATTTTAATAGCCTAAATCCCATTCAGGAAAAAGAATTGCCAGTAATGTTGTGACAACTACAAAATACTTTAATCGGGAAGCTCAGAAGTTAAGTTGGCAGATATAATGTAGCTTCAAGGTCATTTTCTGTTTAAATGAAGAGTACAAGGTGCAAACCTATTAGTGATTTTGTTTAGGTTCATTTTACTTGGCTAATTAATGGTATTCCAACATATTCGTCAACTCTGTCTCTTTTTCTATAGGATTATTTTAGCATCTCCCTTCCTCCTTTACATGTCCTCTCCCTCTCCCAATTCATGTTTTAATATATCCTACCATTTTACAGAGTAGAGCAGTTTTTCGGTGTAAAATACCAATAAAATATGGGTAGACAGATTTCAATTCTCTCCGCCATTTTCCTCCCAAGTTTATCACTTATTTTTCCTCCAAAGGTGATTAAACAGAAGGCATTTTGAAATTTTCCTGTGAATTCTGAAGTCATTACTGCACTAAATCCTAGAACCTATACATTTGGGACTTGACAGTATTACAATTATATGTAAAATATTGTTCCATGAGGCAAAATTACATATGGATTATGTAATTATGTGATTAAAATGGTAAATTATGGTGATTTCTGTTGAGCATATATAGACTGTTGAATGAATATTTCTGCCTAGACGCAAAAACTGGTTTCCACCTTCCTTGAAAAATCTCCTTTGGAACTGTGCTCTGTGTGATGTTCAAAGAAGAAAGATAGTGTTAAATAAAAGATGCAGTGAAAACATACATGGACTGTAATTTCTAATCCCTATAAGTAAATATAAGTACATAAAATATATTGCTGTGAAGAGTAAATGAACTATGATTAGTAATATGAGAGTAATTAACTTGTAGTGGTATAGAGGAGATTGATTAAATTTTACTTTTAAAAGAATAGGATCAGATTAAAGCAGAGTAGTTGCCTGACATTAAAGACAAAGTGTGTGGACGGATAAGAGAGCGGGAAGGAGATTCATAGCTGGAGAAGGCTCTGAAAATTTCTTTGTTCTTAGGCTGTGCATGAGGAGCTAGTATTAACCAGGGCAAGGGGAGGTTAGCTGTGAGAAGCTTGTTGAACTCCTTTTTGAGAGTGTTATCTTGGTTTGCATATTAGAAATTGAAGGGGGAATGTTTCTGACCAAAAAGAACCCCACAGCAACATGATTTTGGTATTCCATTCAAGGGTGTTTGAAATGGAATAGCTAATAATAAAGAGGTGGTATTGGATGGAAACTAGTATTTGGCTCTAGAGGGAGGTATAATTTTAGATGGTATAATACTGGACCGTTGGATAAAACTTTATAATTGAATACTTAAACTTTATTATGGCAAAAATAATAGAGGAATAATTTTATTTTTCATATTTATATAGCAGCATGACTAAAGAATGGGTGAGAAGTCAGCATGAAAGACATATGTTCAGGAAATAATGTGTAGGAAGTGGGTAAGATTCCAGACACTTGATGTTGCAGTTGGCAATGACAATTTCTAGTTAGCCAGTCTTGGGAAGAAAATATCTTTCTTTCCTTTTTGATCTAACATTTAACATTAGTTTCCGTGAAATTATTTGTATTAATCACCGTCACTTTGAATCTCACTTTTTATGGGTAATTAAGAAGTGCAGCCTCAAATAAGTTTTAGACTATTTCAGAATATGATTAACCATTCCTTTTTGTTCTGGGAATAAACTAAAATATTTGCTTTTTTTTTTTAAACATAAGCAATATGCAGTAGAATATGATGTGTATACATGAAATTAGTTGAAATGATAGTTAAAATGTGAAAAAATGTAATTTGGGGTGTTAATTTGAATATTGTCTTTAATTTTTAGTGGATAAGGGAAGTAATTATTTACTTTTTAAAGATTGCTGTACCATTTTAAATATTTAGTTCATGATACTGAGAAGCTGAGGTGTACCTCCAAAGTAATATACACACTGATACATACGACCAAATGTTTAGCCGCTATGGGAAGGTAATACAGATATTCACACATCTGCCAACTCTTTTGAAATGTTTTAAAACTTTCTTTGGTAATTTGTAAATGTCACAAGAGTCAAATCTTTGTTCATTCATTCTTATATATTTATTCAATGCCTACTCTGTGCCAGGACCCGTAAATATAACTTGTAGAAAATATTTGAGATTAATGAAGATGACAGGAGAAATATTGGGTAAAAAAGGGAACACAAAGAAATAATGTGGAACACTTAGGAGTGGTGCTAAAGCTAAACTTGGGCAGGACGGGGGGGGGAGGTTGAAGAAAACTTCCCAGAGGAAATGGCATAGAAGTTGAGACCTGAAGGTTGAGTTTGAGGTAACCAGAAGCGGGCAGAGAGGGGAAGGATGAGTCAGCAGTAGGATGTGAAAAATAAATGTTTTAGGTATGGTGAATAGTATGTGATGTCCCATAAAGAAAATAATTTGTCAAGTGTGAGGATGTAAAATGAGTTCCATGTGACTGATCAGGACCTTGTGAAAGAGGGAGGGCAAAGAGTTTAGAGCCAGACAGTAGAGCCTTTGAGTAGGGGGCAGGGCGTAATTTTGGTTTGCCCAGGTTAGTCTGGTTTATGCCAGGAATTCCAGTCTTATTATTAATAGCCTCCCTTTCAATTTCAGTTGTGTCCTTATTTAGATGATGAATTATATGGCCACCCCAATTGTGAGCACGTTAAAAAGTTTGAATTTCATCCTAAGAGCAGTGGAAAGCCATTGACATTATTAGGTTAGGCATGTGATACAATCACTCTGTATGTAGTATACAGAACAGTTCCGTGGGATGGAGGGCTGGTGGCAGGGCGGGAGGAATGGATACTGAATGGAAGATGGCCAGTTGGGCATCTGTAGAAATAATTCAGGTGAAACATGATTGTGGCTCTAGTGAGGGATGAGGGGGATTGACGGGAGGAAGTAGGGGACAGGTGGGGCTGGATGTGACTTTAGTACATGGTGTTGGGACAACTGGTTAAACATTTGGGGAAAACTCAGAAAGACCCCTACTAGAGTGAATTCCAAATACATTCAAGATTTACCTGTAAAAAAATTGAACCATTATCATGGAATAGATAAGAAGCATTTACAACTTCAGAGATAGATGGACAGAGAGACACACACAGGAAAAGTAAAAAAAAAAAAAAAAAAAAAAATTCATAAATGAGGTTGGAAGGAATAGTTTATTTGTATAAATGACTTATGATATTTGTCTTTAGTAAGTGTAATAGTTTATTACTTTTTTATTTTTACATTTTAAAAAGTGACTTGATAAAGACTTTTAAAAATAAGGTTTTTTTTGATGACTTAATTGTGTCTTTGATTCAAACCATAGAGAAGTAGAAGCCCCATCCTCATCGCTTTATTAGTGAAGATGAGCATTGTTTTGTATGCTTAATGACTTTATTTCTTCTGTGAATCATGTGTTCATACACCTCCAAGGATGACTACTCTGAATTGACCTCATTACCTTTCATTCCTTTTTCTATATAGAAATACCACCTATACATTTTGCCATTATAAATAGCATAATAGAATGCACTGCTTACTGTTTTGTTTTGTTTTGTGGACATGTTGATATTTTGTGCACTTCTCTTTGGATCACCATAATCATCTACTTAACTTGTCTCTTACTAGTGCACATTTCTGTTGTTTCTGCTTTTCTGCTATTTAAACAACACTGTAATGCCCATCTCTTGTATATTACAGACTTTTATCATGTCAATAAATTGTCGGGTTAAAGTGTTCGTACTTTTAAAATTTTGATAGTGATTGCCAGCTTGTCCTTGGCAATAACCTAGACAGGCCATCTTAATGTGCAGTGCCTTCTGCAGCGGTGCATGAGGAGGCCCTTTTTCCCTATGCCTTTGGAATTTAATATGCAGTTAGTTGCATAAGCTCTTTTCAATTAATGTCCTTTTTCAGCTTTGCTAGTTGATCACCACCAGAATATATGGCGACACTTTTCCTGTAAAACCTGTTGCCTTCAAGTCTTGAATAGTTGGGAAGTGACTTGTCGTTCTGTAACAGTAGTCTCACCTGAGAACTGTCAAAGATTTAAAGATTACACTCAATCTTTAAGTCTTTAAGTTGATTGGTCAGCATATGCAAAAAAATAAACAATTCTTATTACTCAGTAATGTCTACAAAATCCAGTCTTATTGTCCACATCTTCAAGTCCAGGAAGAATAACCAAGTATAAAAGAAACAACAGGTGTGAGAAAAGAGAAATGGTAGTAAGTAGCAAAAGCCCTCAATAGATGTTATAGAATGTGAAACCTTGCTGCAGTGGTGGAGTGGTCAAGAGCAATATTGCAGGTGGCATTTAGGGGCACTGATGGCGGGATGTTGACCTCCACAGAGACTTCGTTTCTAGGGGAGGCAAAGGGAGTCATTAATAAATAAGAACCACTCCTAGGCATCAAATTGCCACAGTAAAGACAAACCAACCGCTGTGAGTCATCGTTCTGGGGCTCATTTTTGATAAAACAGTGAAGTGACATCATCTGCAGAACATGGTATTATAATTTAGGAAGTCAGGGAAAATTTGGTAGATTTTTAAAAGGCAATAAAATGAAACGATTTGTTGTAATTTTTCAGCTTTCCAAAACATCCACTTACCAGAAATTACTCACTGCCTGAGCATGCAGAATGGATGAGACTTCATTAAAGCATGCTAAAAGGAAAAGTTAAGCTTCCTTCTGGAGGAATAAATCAGTGTTACTCATCCTCATGAGTTAGACACTTAATTCTGTGGACCTGACAGACACTTAGAACATAGAATTGACTCCAGGGGGTCCAAGGAAGAGAGAGCTTGTGAGCCTGATGAGTTACAAGGCTTAGTGTTCAATTTCCTGCAGATTCTTCAGAGCAACAGGTAAATCCATCAGTTGTGATTGGTAGTTACGGCATATGGAAACACAATTTTCATTTAGATATTGCCTTTTGAAAGGAAAATCTGTATATTGAAGAATAAAGTCACCACAGTTAAAACAGGAAAATGGAATACAAGGATACTTTTAGTTGTCTAAAATTAAAATGTTGCTAACCAAAAATATTTAAAGCAAAACTATTAAAAATGATGAACTTGTTATCTGTAAATCTTAAAAGTATATTTTGGAATCCAGACATGGAAATGAATGCAAACCTAAGGAGGAAAAATACATAGCCAGAGTTCTTACTAATCACTTTATTTTTAAAAATGTTCATTAGCAACCTCCACTATTCTTACTATGTGCAAGATAGTTCCCATAGATACCCAGATGGTGGACGTTTCTGGTATTTTTCATTCCTCTGTATAGATCCGTATTCCCATCTGCTGTCACTCTTCCTGTCAGAGACTTCTTATAACATTCGTGTATTGCAGGTTTGCTAAGTGATTAATCCTTCAGCTTTTCTACATCTTTAAAAAGTTTTCAATATCTCTTCATGTCTAAAAGATAATTTTGCTGGGTATATAATTTTCAGTTGACAGTATTTTTGAGTATTTTAAAGACGTTGCTCCTTTGTCTTGTGGCTTACATTGTTCCTGAAAATATGTTGCCATTTTTATCTTTTTTCTTTTATATATAATGTACTCTTTTTCTCTGGATAATTTTAAGATTTTCTCTTTCTCACTGGTTTTAAGCAATTTGGTATTAACTTTATTTTTCTTGTGCTTGGATACATTGAGCTTCTTGAACATACAGGCTTATTTTTTTCATCAAATTTGGAATATTTTCAGCCATATTTCTTCAAATATTTTTTTAGCCCCCCTCCTTTTTGAGATCCCAATTATGTGTATATGTTGGGCCGTTGAAGTTGTCCCATAGCTTAGTAATGTTCTGTTCAAAATTTTCCACTATATATTTTCATTTTAAATAGTTTATATTGCTTTGTTTACAAGTTCACTTTTTCTTCTGTAGTGTCTAATCTGTGTTAATCTAATTCAGTGTCCTTTTTTTTTCATTTCTTACATTGTACTTTTTATCTCTACAAGTTTGATTTGAATCTTTTTTATATATTCCAAGTCTCATATTCAGTCTTTCCTCTAGCTTTTGGAACGTTTGGAATACAGTTATAATAATAACTGTTTTAATTTCCCTGTCTGTGATAGATCTGTACAATTTCAGGGTTTTGTTTTATATAATTCTATCATTTGTATACTTTCAGCATTTCTATTGCTTTATATTTCTCTTCATTATGAGTAGTATTTTCAGCTTTCTTGCACACCTGGGAATTTTTGATTGACTGCCAGTCATTGTGAATTTTACTTTCTTTGATCCTGGATAATTTTGTATTTTTATAGATATTCTTGAGCTTTTTTTTGTTTCACAATTAAGTAATTTGGAAACATTTTGATCCTTCAGAGGCTTGCTTTTAGGCCTTGTTAGCTGAGACCTTAGCAGCGTTTAATCTTGGGCTAATTTTTTCCCGCGATTGAGACAGTGCCCCTCTGTTAACTCTCCTCGGTGCCCTGTGAATTCTGAGATTTTCCCCTCTAACTGGTGGGAACAGGAACTATTGTTCCTGTCCTGGGCAAGCTTTGGGGATTATTCCCTATAATGCAGGGTTTCTCAACCTTGGAACTACTGGCGTTTTGGGGCTGGATAATTATTTGTTGGGGGAGGGGACTGTCCTGTATGCTGCCCGACGTTTAGGAGTGCCCTGGCCTCTATGCACCAGGTGACAGTAGCATCCCCCAAATTGTGACGAACCAACAGGGAGTGAAATCACCCTCAGTTCCGAACCGCTGCTCTAACCCTTTTTGGTAGTGTTTTCATGTGCGTGCCTTGGCTGAGTGCTTGGCTGTGGGCTCCGGGGGGACCTCCTACAGATCTTCAGAGCTAGTGTCTGTACAGCTTTCTCCTCTCCCATACTCTTCCCTGAGAACTTTAACCCCTTGACCTCCCTGGACTCACAGCTCTGTTTCTCAATGCAGGGAGACCACTGGATTCTGCCTGAGTTCCTTCTCCCCCTGACACAGCCACGAAGCTCTCCCTAGGCAGTGAGCTGGGCAATCATAGGGCTCACCATTGGTCACTGTACTTTGTTGTCTGATGTCCACTGTTTTGAAAACCATTGTTTCATTATCCTTTTTTTTTTTTCCTGAGTTTTCTCCAGTGGGTCCCTGATAATGTCATTTTGGCCCTCTTCCTCATTCTTGAATGATACTTTTGCTAGATACACAATTCTGGCCTGGCTGTTATTTTTTTCTAAGTACTTTCAAGGTATTTTAAGCTATCTGCTAGTTTCCGTTGTTGCTGCTGATCAATCAGCTCTCAGTCAATTTTTTTTTCCTATCTGATGATCTGTCTTTTTCTCTCTAATATTTTTAAGATCTTCTCTTTGCCTTTGGAATTCTGCTATTTCACTATGATGTATGTAAGCACAGGTTTCTTTTTATTTTTCTTGCTCCCTGAATGATATATTGGGCTTCCTGAATCTTCAGACTCTGTCTCTCATAAATCCTCAAAAATTTTCAGCCATTATCTCTTCAGACATTTCATCATCTTGATGCTCTTCATTCTTTCCCTTTGAAATTCTTGTCAGATATAAAAGGCACCAACCATAAAGGAAAAAACATTAATTGGGCTCATTAAAATGAGAGTCCTTTGTTGATCAGAAACATTAATGAGAAACTGAAAGGGCAGTTTACCAAACAGGCAAATATATTTGTAACATTTGTAACCAACAAAGGCTTGGATCTAGTATATGATAAAGAATTCTTATAATTCAATAAGAAAAAGATAGCATAGAAAAATGTGTGAGAATCTTAAACAGGCATCTCACAAAAGGTATATACATGCCCAATAAACATAAGCAAAGGTTTTCAATATCATTAGCTGTAGGAAAAATGAAATTTCAACCACAAGAAGATAACGCTACACACTCAGTATGGCCAAATTTAAACTCATAATGTAAAATGCTAGGGACCTTGTGATGCAGCTAGAACTCACATAAGCTTTTATTGGAAGTATAATTGGGACAACCACTTTGAAAAACTATTTGTCTTTATCTGCTAATGTTGAGTATGCTTATAACTCATGACCCAGACGTTCCGTTCTTAAATATGCTTAACTCAAATTGTATGTGTGTATATATATACACATACATTTATATATATGAAATATTTATAGTAGCATTATTTATTTCAGCCAAGACCTGAAAACAACCCAGATGTCCCTCAAAGGCATAATGGATAAAGAAACTGAAATATTCATATGTTGGGATGCTACATAGCAATGAAAAATGAGTGACTGCTGCTACCAGTAACAGCCTGGATGAATCTCACTAACTTAATATCAGGGGAAACAATGAATATGCACTTATCATCCTATTATGCAATATTTAAATAGAGGCAAAACTACCACCCTTGGGAATGGAGGGCATGGTGATCATCCTAGGAAGGAGCATAAGTGGGAGTTTCTGGGATTCAGTTAATGTTGTATTTCTTGTTTGGGGGAATGTTAACATGGCATATTCATTTTTGAAAACTCATACTATATGCTTATGAATTGTGTCCTTTACTGTATGTATGTTATATATATGTTTATATGTAAAAAAGCTTAATTAAAAAACAGACACCAGGGGCCAGCCCCATAGCCAGGTGGTTAAGTTCATGTGCTCCACTTCGGTGGCCCAGGGTTTCACTGGTTTGGATCCTGGGCACAGACCTAACAACGCTCATCAGGCCGTGCTGAGGCAGTGTCACACATAGCAGAGCCAGAACCTACCACTAAGATATACAACTATGTGCTGGGGAGCTTTGGAGAAAAGAAGAACAAAAAGATTGGCAACAGATGTTAGCTCAGGTGCCAACCTTTAAAAAAAAAAAGACACCATTTCTTTGCCATCTCAGAGCTTTATTTCAGTAGATAGCAGATATTAAACTTAGGCACATGAAAATGTGTATATGGATATAAATTGTGAACATGTATGAAGTCAAAGAAGGAGGTGCTATGAGGTCAAGTAACCAAGGGATCTACTTTTATCCTGGAGGTTTTGGCCAGGCCTCTATGAGAAAGAGTTCTTTGAGTGAGTTAGGAGGAGAATGTTGTAAGATAACGTTGGAGAGGAACGCAACGCTAGGACATACTCAAGAGTTTGATCTTCATTCCCAGATCAGTGCGTACCTTTAGAAGTGTTGTTATTAACAGGCTAGTTATATGATTCGATCTAATTTTTAAAATAATCACTCTGGCTACACTGTGAATCATGGATTTGAAAATGAACCAAAGGTGAATACAGTTGGACCATTTAGAAGCTATTGCAATGCTCCGGGTAAAAAAATGATGGCATCACTGATCCAGACCAGGGGTCTGTCAACTTTTTATGGAAAAAGTGTCTGTTGCTTCTACTCAGTTCTCTGTTGTAGCGCGACAACAGCCATAGACAATACATAAATGAATGAGCATGGCTGTGTTCCAGTAAGACTTCATTTACAAAAACAGGTGGCATGGTTTACCAACCTCCGACCTAGACTGGAGAGAAGATAACAAATGTTAGCAAGTGTTTTGGAAGTAGATTTAACAGGACGTGGATTGGATTGGGAGCGTAGGTGAGTGGAGAGATGTCGAGGATGATTTCTAGGCTTCTGGCTGGAGTAATTTATGGGTCATGCTGTTGCTGATTAGGGAATAAGTTAGTTAAAAGTCTGCTCACCTAAAATAGTACCGACATGTCAAGTTTCCAGTGTTTTTCTCATCTTTGGTCTCTAATGACAATATGACAATGTTTCATGGAGTTTAACCACTGTAACAGTCATGACTATAAATAATTTTATTTTATTCTTTTATACACTTATTGGTCACCTATTACACAAAAAATGAAAAAGTAAGAAAAGAATGAAAGTCAGTTGTATTCATCAGTTCTTTTTGCGTTTTCTGCTAACAGTAGGAAAGCAAACATGGTTTTTTCAGAGTCCTCATGGCTCATTGACAGTGTCTATAGCCTCATTTTGTCCCTCCTTTCAAAAGTCACATCCTCCCATCACCCCCAACTGCCACCCTTCTAAGGATGAGCCAGAGAGTCTGCAGGTTAGAGCGCATTTCATGCTGATTCTCGTCATCCATTCATGGCCCTGGGTGGAGGTGGCCGCTGAGTGGAGCTGCCTTCTGCCATTCTACATGCTCCCTGCTTGTAAAAGGCTCCTTTTTAAGTAGGAGCCTTGTTACCATGGTTATGTCCAAATTAAAACCGCAATTTGAGTTTTTTAAATAAAAGTGTATATAGTGTTAGGGGCTTTATTTTTTTTATTAATTTTTGTTTGTTTGTTTGTTTTACCAACCCTTGACTTCACAGGCTTTGCTCTCTGTGCACGATACTGTGGCTCAGAAGAATTATGATCCTGTATTGCCTCCTATGCCTGATGACATTGATGATGAGGAAGACTCCGTAAAAATCATCCGTCTGGTCAAAAATAGAGAACCACTGGTGAGTTTTGGTCTGCACTTTGTGCTCAGATCTGAGTAGATATCATGATAAAGCCGAATCTGATGTCCCATACCATTTATTCCTCTTTTTAACATATGCTTCCTCTGTGTTCTCAAACTTTAAAATAAGTGGAACATTCGTGTTTGAAGACTACGATTTAGAAAAATGAAGCCAAATAAAATGACAGGCATTCTATTGGTTATAAATAGCAGTAATTTTTAAAATGTGACTTGTTGCCATTTATAAAAGAAAGCGTAACATGCACTAGTCACAGCTTATTTGTGTTATTTTTGAGCCACAAAATTTGTGGTCATTTGTTATGACAGCAATAGGAAAAGAATATAAAGTGTATCCATATTTGTATGGAACTACATTCAAAAGAAAAATAGATTTCATAATCTGGCAGTTAATTTTAAATATGTTGTGCCCCATTTATTCTAATTAAGACAATTTTGTGTTCTTAAAGCAAATAGCACTTGATAATACAGTAGTTGCTGGACACGATGTTATGTGCTTAATGTATGTCATATTTAATTCTCATAATTGGTATAATTTTTCTCTTTTTACAGACTAGGAAACTCATATTCATAGAGGTGAAGCATATTGCCCAAAGTGTCACAGCTAATGAGTGTAGAACCAGCATCCACAGTTGGCTCTTTAGCTTCAAATACCAGTTTTTTCTTCTGCACCATATTCTGTCTTTGTATTTTTCCATTTTTGTTGGTTTTTATCTTCTTGTTTCGTTTAAGGGCAACTTTGGTATATTGATAAATGCATTGGACACTCTTATGCAGAAAAATATACAGATAAGTTTGCATATTACATCTGGGGGTTTATTGAGCCCCTTGAAGCTCATCCATGGACATCCTAGGACTTCCTGTATTCCTGGTTTAATTTAGATTATAAATTCATGATTTTCGTCCGTGGTTGTAAGTCTATACTTGTAACCTAAATAGCTCTTAATTTTTATTATGGAGGTCATAGACTTAGTAAGAGTAGGTAGTAGTCATGGTGGATGTAGAAAGAGCTGTCCCAGGGGCCTGTCACCATAAAGTGACTCATTTTTGGTGGATTCTGGGCATCTGTCAGCAAGAAAGACGTTTTTGTTTTGATGAATTCAGCCTCTTAGGGAGATAATTGAAAGACTGTCTTGAGGAGGTCAGTAATTCATCACTAATTTCTTCGATCAGTTACGGTTTCCCCAGGAGCAATAGTGTTTGGTGTGTTGGTTTGGTAAGCTCCCATTGAAACAGTCCTCAGCAGCATTTGACTCCCATGCCTCCTGATCAAATAAGATCTTCAACCCATTTATCAAAGAAATTAGGCAGGTTCTGCATCAGGATTTCTTAAAAGTTTTAACTCGACCTACTGTAAATTAGTTTAAATTTAAAAAGAAATTGAATGAAGTATATAAAGTAATCTAAAGTTGTATTTATCATAGTTTGTTACTAAGTATATTATTTAGCTAATAAGCATATAACAACTGAAATAACTAGAGCTAACTTTGAGGTGATAACTCTTCATCTATTTGCCCTCTTTTGTTATAGTTTATATAATACGGTATATTTAAAATGAGCATCTGAACTAGGATAATGGCAAGAGCTACATATGTTAGATTTGATAGGACCTGGCAAATCTTTGGATATAAAGGGCAGGAGAAGAGAGGAAGTCAAAAATACCATGGGAGGTTTTATTTAGGTGACTAGAAGTACTCTCCATTCATTCAGCAAGAATGGAAGGAAATGCACGGGATAAAAATGACGAATTTCCTTATGGTTATACTGAGCCTGTGGGGCTATGCAGGTGCTAGGAGGAGGTTAAAAATTCAGGAAGGGGAACCAGGTAAATTTCTTTAAAAATTGGTTGAATTGCTAAGTTGTTTAAAAGAGGGATATGTGTCTTAAGCATGAGGATGTCTTCCAGGCTTGTAATATTTGTTTATCCAAGGGCTATCATATGCATATCTCAGAATTGTTCAGTTGCTTATTACTGTATCATGGGGTAATTTGGCAACTTAATAGCGTTTTCTTCGCCACTTCCCCCTAAATTTGGAGTGTTTAAAAATTTTAATACCATTTTATTTTATCCATAATTCCCCCATTCTGTTTATTTGCCCATTTTTACATGAGCTTTTAAATTTTTTCTCTCTGATTCTTAGTTATTTAAAAGTAAATTAGTAAAAGGTTTTTTCCCAAAACATATGCAGGTAACTTTTTTAAACTCTAGGTTTAGTTCCTATATGTAAGGCAATTTAAAGTAATTTTGAGTACTTTATTTTGAAACATTATTTTAATCAGTAATGCTTTGTCTTCTTCCTGTGAGCCACAATTTGATCTATGTTTTCTGTTCAGGGAGCTGTATTTTAAAAAATAAATAAAACTTCATATAGAAAAGAGAGCTTCTACTTGGGATGAAGAAATTCCCAAAATAATTTGTTGGGATTCCTAAAAAAGTATTAAGAGGGGCTGGCTAGTGGCATAGTGGTTGGGTTGTGTGCTCCACTTCAGCAGCCCGGGGTTCGGATCCCAGGCACAGACGTACACACTGTTCATCAAGCCATGCTGTGGTGGCGTCCCAAATACAGAATAGAGGAGGATTGGTACAGATCTTAGCTCAGGGACAATCTTCCTCACAGAAGAAAAAAAAGTATTAAGATTTTAAATGTTGTTTTAACATTGGAATATGAAGTCAAGTGAGGAGAATTACTTGTCTTGAACTTTTTGTCATCCAAATGTATAATTAGTGTCTTTAGTTTGACAATTATTGTAAAGTTTTGTTGTTAATGCCATCGAGTGGGTTCTGACTCCTAGTGACCCTGTGTACAGCAGAGCAGGACCCTGCCCTGTCTTTCTGCGCCGTCCTCTTACCTTCTGGCGCTCTATCAGACATGCTCTGCTGCTCTGCACAGGGTTTTCATGGCCAGTTCTTTCAGAAGGGGGTGGCCAAGTGCTTCTTCCTAATCTGTGTAGTCTGGAAGCTCCGCTGAAACCTGTCCACCATGGGTGACCCTGCTGGTATTTAAAATACTGGTGGTGGGGCTTTCAGAATCACAGCAACACGCAGCCACCACCGTACGACAACTGATGGACAGGTGGTGTGGTTCCCTGACTGGGACACGAACCTGGGCCAAGGCAGTGAGAATGCTGGATCTTAACCACTAGACCACCAGGGCTGGCTATTGCAAAGGTAAAGTAGGATTACTGGGTGAACAAATTAAACATTTAAAAAATACACTACCTAGAAAAAGTAGAAAATATTTATTTTCAATGAAATTATCATTTTACGTTTGTCAAATGTCATTTGTCAGTTTGGGCAAGTTATTGAAGGCACAAAACTGCCAAAGGGAAAAAAAACAGAAGCAAAAACCAAGAGAAGATCGAGTCAGAGGCCTCTTGAGTAGAATGAGTCCGGGTACTAAGAATCTAGCAAGTCAGTGGTCAGAAGATGTTTGGCAAATGATTCAAGAGGAAAGGACATGAGATTTAGTAACCAGGCGGTAGGTTTTCAGTGCTAAGAATGTAATTTTGTTTCTTAGACCTAGGTATAATGTGAAATGAATACCAAGCTTGCATTAGATGACCTCAGTGGGAGTTGTTATGGTGTCACTCATTTGCTCTATATCCTTAAAGCAGCAAGTCATTTAACATCTCAGCCTCAGGTTCCTTATCAGAAAATCGGGAGATCTGCTTCTTTGAGAGTGTTTTGAATATCAACTGAGATGGAATGTATTTGAAATGCTTTATAAGTTCTTAGGCATTATGCGAGCATTATATAAATGTTCCGTAGAATGATAAGGTGAAGCTGGATGACAGCTGTTTAAGGAGAGAATGGTTTCCTGGGAGAAGAGGCAGTGAACACAGATCATGAAGGTATTTGGCAATGGAAAGGAAAAAGGGGATAGTTGGAGCAGGGGGACGGATAAAAGAATTGAGAGAAGGAGAGAAAACCAGTGGTGAGGATGCGAGGAGCAGAGCTGTCCTTCCTCCCCTCTGAGTTTGGAGCAATTTATATCTGTTTTATCCAGGAGATTAATTTTTAGAAAAGCGTAAGAAAATTAGCAAGTGGATTATGATCCTAAATTTTCAGTGTTTCTCACATGAGTTGTCGTCTTGCGTCTTTTAGAACTGTGGCTCTCAAAGTTTGGTATTACAAGAATTACCTGAGGTGCTTACTGAAAATGCAGACTTCTGGGTCTCAACCCCAAAGGGTCTCCATCAGTGTTTTGGGTGGGACCTAGGAATCTAGATTTTTAAGAAATGTCTCAGATTCCCTCAATGAAAATGTTTGGTAGACCATACTTTGAAAACACTTGTTGCAAAGGCTAAGCCTGAAATCAACTGTGCTACCTGCTTAAGAAGGTCTTACAATAGTCTTGTAGGAGATACAGTTTTTATTGAAGGAGACATGATACCCCAATCTTAGCAGTCCTTTTTTATAAACCATTTTACAGAAGTAACAAGAAAAATCTAACCAGAATTTTGATTTCTCAGTCTAACCTGAAGTTCTCTATACTCTTTTTTTTGTCAAAGTCACATAGAATAGATTCAAAACAATTATATAGGAAAATATGGAAGTATTAAAACATTAGATTCAATTTTAATTCATTTTGCATTTGCAGACTATGCCATAGGACGGTCAACTTTTGTATAATATGACGTGTAATGTGCTCTATTGAGTTTTGATCTTATTTTCATGCAGGTACATTGCACTAGAAATACACCAAGGAACTGTGATAAAAGAGGTTGGGAAAGCAATATGGAAATAGAAATCCTTAAGAATGAAGGAATCAAAAAGAAGATTGATTCTCAGGTCCAAAGTTTACCCTGCAAGGATAGGTAGACTCAGAGATAGCAAGCATATTCTGTTTCAGGGTACTTATCTATAACAGAATAACCCTTAAGTGTTGGAGTGCTATTCTTTATCTACACATTCTGAAAATGATTTCATCCAGCGTATGGCTTTAAAAATCATCTATGTGCCCGTGACTCCCAGGGCTATTTCTCTTCCAGATCTTTCTTCTGATCTTTAAGTTTGTATGTACATCTGTCTACTTGATGTGTCCGTTTGGATGTCTAATAGACGTCTCAGTCTTCACATATCTGAAAGAAAACTAATCTTTGTCGCCAAATCTGTTACACCCATTGGATTCCCCCTCTCAGTTGATGACAATCCCATCTTTCCAGTGCTCAGCCAAAAACCATAGAGTTAATCTTGGATACTTCTCTCTCTTTCACATCCCATTTCCAATCCTTTGGGAAACCCTTTTGGCTCTGCCAGTAACATATCCAGAGCACTTTTTATCTCCTCCTGCCCATCAGATCCAAGCCCTCATCCTCTTTCCCCTAGATTATTATAACAGCCTCCTATTTGTTTCTTTGCTCTAGCCCCTGCACTCTTTTAACACAGTAGGTGGAGTGATCCATTTAGATTATGTCATTCCTGCTGTTCAGGTTCTCCCTATTTCTTTCAGAATAAAATCCAGAGTCTTCACAATGGCCTACAAAGCTCTACATGCTCTGCCTCCCTGTTACCATCTGACCTCACCTCCCACTGCTTTTCACCGTTTACTCCAGCCATACTGGCTTCTTTGGTCTTCCTTGATCCCTCCATTCACAGCCCCACCTCAGCACCTTTACGCCAGCTGTTTCTTCTATTCTTTCTCTTTGACTAACTCCTTCATCTCCTTCCAGTCATTCTTTACACATATGTCGTCTTCTCAGTGAGGCCTGTGTCTTCACGTTGTCTTCCCTCACGTTGTCTACCTGTCCTGGCACTCTTGATCTTTCTTACCCCGGTGTACTGCCTCCCATCCCCATAGTGTTTACTGCCTTCTAACATACTATCTAATATATCTAATTATTTCATCTTTTGTCTGTCTTCCCTCTTAGAATGTAAGCTCCATGAGGGGGCAGAAATGTTTGGGTTTTTTCCACCAATGTATTATAGGCCCTTCGAACAGAACCAGGCCCATAGTAGGTTCTCAATGAACATTTGTCAACTTCATTGAATCACAGAATAAGTCAAAGGGACTAACATTAAACACAATAAACTGGATGGTCCTGTTCTGAAAAACAGTACAATCCATAATGGAGAAAGGGATTTGTTCCAGTTACTTAATTTTGTGTTATAAACTATCCCCAAATGTTGTGGCTAAAACAATAATATATTATTATCTCTCACAGTTTTGGAGGCTGATAGGCTCTGTTGGCTAGTTCCTACTTAGTCCCTCACATGTCCAGTTAGATGGTGGCTGAGGCTGGTGTCATTTGAGGTCTCCTTCATTCCCATGACTAATGCCTGGGCGGGGTGGCTGATGAAGCATCTCTTTTTCCAAGTGGCATCTCCACTTGGCTAGCTTGGGCTTTCTTCTAGTGTGGCAGCAGTCATGATTTCTTACACGGTGGCTAACTTCCCATAGAGCAGGTGTTTCAAGAGGCCCAGGTGGCAGCTACAAGACTTCCCATGGCCTTAAATGCCTGAGAACCATTTTTACCACTTGATATGGGAATCTGGCATGCACATCCAAAGAGGGAAGGAATTGATGATCTCCATCATGGAGACAAGTTACCACAAGGATAATGAACTTAGAAACTTACGGGTAAAAGGTTATGGAAAGATACAGGATAAGCAGTATTAAATGATAATTAAGATTAAGAATAGCAATTCTGATCTGTTTTCCTTAGACAAGTCCTGACTTTACTGCACACTAGTTGTCTGATCTTAGACAAATTATAACCATTTGGGATCCAATTTCTTATCTATAAAATAGATAAGTAATCTTAAATTAGATTACTAGACCCTTCTGCCATTAGGCATACTTTGGTGGGAAAATTTGAGACACATTTTCAAGGAAAATGAAAGTTGATCTAATCACATGAATTAGTTTGTTAAGAATATTCATTTCCACTCATCTTGACTACAAGTTAACTGTTTAAATAAAAGCAAAAAATACCAGTAATTGGTGAATCTAAGGTTTTTATGACTATGGAGATATGCTCATTCAAGTCTTTGGCCTTGAAAGCATGCATAGGTGATGAAAAATTCTACAAAATCATCCTATCAATTATTTAACTTTTTTACTATTATTCGATATGTATCTGATAGCTATCATATATAAAATATACTTATTACAAATGGACTCCTAATTTTGTGTACCTATCTATTTTTTAATGATATAAATGTGTTTATTAACAAACATGAGAAAAATTCCACTTTCTTCTTTGGAGTGGAGTCTGCCACCACCGAATGTGCATCATTTTAGCCATGTGACGCAATGCAGGGATGGCTTGTCTCTATCAATGCCAATCTTGGAAAGAAAGTCATGAAAAGGCGTTCAAAGTAACCATTTGTGCCTGATGTTCTTACAAAGCAGCATTCATTTAATTTACTTCTGAACATCCATAAATGAATTTCTGAATTCTTTTTGAAATTGTTTCCTAAATTTATGCCAAAATGTTAGTTCTATTTGTACTAGGTACAATCCTAGTACATAAAAACCTTGGAATGACAGATCTTTCTTCCATTAGTTTATCTGTGCCTTGGATAAGAAATATAAGTAATTTTTTGAAGTTCTCATTTTTTTTCTTTCTGATTACCACTGAATTCCTTTACTGGAATAGTGTACTAGAAGGATCACTGAATTAAAGCCAGATGACCTGAGTTCTAGTTTTGTAATTTATATAATCTTTTTCTGTTAAGCTCCTCTATGTAGTCTGCCTTCTTTTGAGGTATTATCAGGATAAAATGAAATGAGGAAATGCTCTAAAAGGGTAAAAACAAATAGTATTCAAATACAAGGTATTATAATGGATAGAAGATATTTGTACTTTCCATAGTTTTGAAGAGGTTAAAGATTTCAAAAACCTTTAAATTGTGCTGCAAACCTTAGATGATATGTATGTTAGAAAATTCTGTACCTAGTATTGAGTATTTATAAGACAAAGGGCATGATGTCTTTTCCTCCTGCCTCATTCCTTTAATTGTTTGTAGTTGTTGTTTTCACTTTTTCCAGATGAATGTCCTTATTTCTGCCTTCCTGTTGCTACCGCTACAGACATTTACCCACAAATACTTTTCTTTTTCTTAAAAGGGAGCTACCATTAAGAAGGATGAGCAGACAGGGGCCATCGTTGTGGCTAGAATCATGAGAGGAGGAGCTGCCGACAGAAGTGGTATGAGTTTAATTGTTAAGCGGATATAGACAAGTCATGTTGCTTTTTATGTGTCACATTTCCAATATGCAGTTAAGAGTATAGCAGTCTTTTGATATAATACAGCAAAACATGTAATAAGATTTTTTTTTCGGTTTTGAAATGTGGGAACCTATTTAAATAAATGATAAATAAATTGCACTCTGCTTTACGATCTTGGTTTACATGGGCTTCCAGAGTTATATTCAGTCTTGTTTCAGTGTTTCCGATTTGAAAAATATTACTAAAAGCATGCAATGCTTTTTAAAAATTAAAATTCTTATATAAGATGAAAATAATGTACATTTCTAGATGAAGACCAAGATGCTGTTGTCATTTTTTTGCCAGCATTGTTACGTTGAGTCTTTGATTTCTTGCTACGTAGAGGCACAGAATCTGAAACCTGAGAAGTGGGAAGGTCTCCTTTGCAATCCTCAAATCTCTTCAGGGAACCTAACAATGTTTTCAGTGTGGAAACAATTGTGAATTACAGTTTCTGTTGTACGTAACACTGCTAATTTACCAAATTTGCTATTTCTCAGGTCTTATTCATGTTGGTGATGAACTTAGGGAAGTGAATGGGATACCAGTTGAGGATAAAAGGCCTGAAGAAGTAATTCAGATTTTGGTAAGCTGACAATTTATTTTCAAATTGCAATGAAAATGAAATTGAATCGCTATATCTCAGACTTAGTGATGACTACAGGATTTGGATTTTGCCGTCCAGAGTTCAAATCCGAACTCCATTGCAGGTCTCTATATGTCCTTGGAAAATACCTTCACCTTTTAATTGCCTCAGTGTTTTCATTTACAAAATGAGAATAATAAGAGGTAAATATCTCACTGGAGTGTTTGGAGAATTAAGTGAGCTCATGTATGTGAAGAGGTTATGGCAAGGTCTGTCCCAAATTAAATACTTAATAGATGGCATCCACGCTGTTGTTGGTGATGCGTTTATCTTTCTCTTTCCAGTGACATAGCCAGGCTGTAGGCTTTGCTTTCTAGGTATATAAAATAGTGAAATTAATTTAGATGTCTTTTGAAAGCTAAAATAGAATGAAATTATTTTTTTCCTTGACAATGTTAATTCTTTGGTTCATTTGTAAGGATAAATTGAAGAGACTGTCCCTGTGACAAATGAAAACATACTATACAGGAATGAAAAGGGAGTTTAGTATCTCAAAACAGATCTCAGTATGTATCAAAATTTGTATATGGTTAAGATGGCATTTTAAAACAGTGGGAAAACAAGTCATTTCATAAATCCTATTGGATTAATTGATGATTCACTTAGAAAAAAAGTCAGTTCCTGTTTTACACTACACGGAAAAATAAATCCCAACTAATTTAATATTTAAGTTTAAAAAAGTCACAGAAAATAAAGCAAGACTTTTTAACTTTGATGTAAAATTCAAATAGAAAAATAACTAGAATTGAAAACTTTCTATATGGAAAAAGATGCCATACATAAAATAAAATACAAATGAGATTGTAGGAAAAATATTTTCAATATATGATAGAAAGCTATATTTTAATGTATAGAGAATTCATAAAAATCAATAAGAATATTTACAGGAAAATTGGCAAAGCATATGCACAGACAGTTAACAAGAGTAAACATGATGACTGAAAAATATTGGAATGGTGGGGATTTAAAAGCTTGATAATGCCTAGGGTTAGTCAGATTACAGGGAAATAGATATGGTTATATGCTTTTGGTAGTAGGATAAATTAATAGAACTTTTTGAGATAGCTGTCTGAAACTATCAAAATTTTAAATTTGCAAACCCCTTAATCAAGAAATTCAATTGTTGGGGGCCAGCCCAGTGGCATAGCCCTTAAGTTGTGCGCTCTGCTTTGGTGGTCCAGGGTTTGCCTGTTCAGATCCTGGGCACAGATCTATGCACTGGTTATCAAGCCATGCTGTGGCAGGCGTCCCACATAAGAAATAGAGGAGGATGGGCACACATGTTAGTTCAGGGCCACTCTTCCTCAAAAAAAAAAAAAAGAAAGAAAAGAAATTCAATTGTTGGAAATTAACCCTAAGGAAATAATTTGGCAAATTTGTATAAACAAGATGTTTTTAAAATATTTAGAAACTATCAAGAAGGTTGCATTGATTCAGTAATCATTCATCCACATGATGGATTGCTGTGACACAATCACAATGGCTGATAGACCTATATGACTTAATAAGAACAGTAAGACAGTCTTGCGTCACTTGCAGTGGGATACGTTCTGAGAACTGTGTCGTGCGAACATCATAGAGTGACTTACACAAACTTAGATGGTATAGCCGACTACACACTTAGGCTATATGGTACTCATCTTATGGGACCACCACCATATATGCGGTCCGTCGTTGACCTAAATGTCTTTTTATGTGGTGCAACTATACTAATAATTGCTTACAGAGCCCTTAATGATACTGTTCTGAGGGCTTTACGTACATTAAAACACACACACAAACTAGAAGAATGGACAGGGGTTATAGAGAAGACGTTTACTGTCTCTCTGCCTGTGCACTTCAGTATTACATGAATTCTCAATAAGAGTTAGGAGTTACTTGAGTCTCTGTGCGGTGCTGGAGCTGCCTCCTTATGCTTTCAAGAGCTGATCCTATGCAACTCTTCCCAACCTGGCTTCCAGTGACCTCACACTGGCAAATTGAAACTGGCTGTGATGGGAGTATGTATACCATGGAAACTGGCAAATGATACAAATCCAGGGCTTTTATACAAACTGCAGTCCTGGTTTACCAGCACCCCTGGTAGTGAGCCTCAGAGAGATCGACCCATTCTTCTCTCTTCCTCTCTCTGCCTCACTCTCTCCTTCTCCCTTTCCTCTCCCTTTCTCCCTTTCCCCCACAATCCCCTGCATTCCTCTTAAACGTGTGCCAGATATTTAGTGCTTTCATAGAACTTATTCACTGTAGTTTGGCAGAGGTAACATATTAAGAAATAATTGTGTACGTAACTATTTAGATATGGTTATGATAAATGCTGAAAACGGAGATGACATGAGAGTGTCTTAAAGGGACGTCTGCTCTTGTCTGAGATAGCAAAGAATTGTGGGTATTGTCATTGCTTGTTTTAATTAAATTAGAATTGATGCTCCATCTTTTCATTAATCTATTACATTTGGTATTTTTCTCACTAACCAGAATATAATAGAGCTTAATGTTCCTCGTTAATTTTTCTGATAAACATTGCAACTAATTGAATCATGCATCTATAAGTACATTACTGATAGTATAGATATTTCATTCCTAAAAACATGCATGCTGATACTTAACTGTCTGAAGCTTGCATATTATCTGATCTATCCGTTTAATGTTGTCTGTATAAGGCACTGTGCATATTCCGTGTTTCTATTTTGAAGTAACTCAACGTGGATGGTAATATATTCATCGGCATTTTCGAAGTGCACAGGAGGTAAAAGTGGATTTAGTGATTAATGTTTTTTAACTTATTTGACAAACTTTAGTGCTTTCTCACGTTACAGGAATTTCTACAAAAATAGTTTCCTCAGTTTAGTTTATCTAAGAGTGGAAACCTCAAGCTTGTAAATTTTCAGAATCATTTCGTTTTCTACCTATTTTGCCTTCTTTCTCCTTGGCTCTAGAAGTTTTCTTATAACTCTTTCTTTCCTCTGATATCAGGCTCAGTCCCTGGGAGCAATTACATTTAAGATTATACCTAGCATCAAGGAGGAGACACCATCGAAAGAAGGCAAGGTAATGATTACTTAAAAACCTTTTCTGTGGGAGGTACTAATGTTTTTCCATCTGCTATGCATCCTCTTTGTCACAAGAAGTTTCTTATTTTTGAAAAATTCTTCTTAAATCAGAGTTAGAAAAATGTTAGCCATTTCACATTTATTTTTTGTATTTATTCATTTTAAATGAAACTTTCTTCCAGATGTTTATCAAAGCCCTCTTTGACTATGACCCTAATGAGGATAAAGCCATTCCATGTAAGGAAGCTGGGCTTGCTTTCAAAAAGGGAGATATTCTTCAGATTATGAGCCAAGATGATGCAACGTGGTGGCAAGCGAAGCATGAAGGCGATGCCAATCCCAGAGCAGGCTTGATCCCTTCAAAGCATTTCCAGGAAAGGTGAGCTACTGGCGCATCTTAATGGCCTTTCTTCAACTGACCTTTTGTTCTCTGCAAAATATCAGTCCAGCATATCTCTGATAAAATAAGAACTAAAACCTTGCCTTAGAATCCTTTATCCCTCAGGTTTGGATTTCTGTTTTGTCTAACTAAATATGAATAATGACCAAAAATAATATGACAGTCCCAGGTCAAATTTGGTTTTTGTTATGAAGCAAGTGGAAAATAGCACATTAATATCTGAAACTGCATTGATGTGAAAGATGGAAAAAAAAGAAGGGTGATTTTGAAGTGGGGATAATTTATAGGAATTTGAAAGTAGACGATTTATTTCTTCATTTGAATAGATTACATTGTGTTCATTTTCCCCCTAACTTTCCATTTTTGTTTTAAGACATTTACTGTTTTGGTGTTATATTAATCTTGGACGTGTACTGAAAATTGACAGTCATATTGACCTTCTTTTCCCCCAGGAGATTGGCTCTGAGACGACCAGAAATATTGGTTCAGCCCCTAAAAGTTTCCAACAGGAAATCATGTAAGTTTGTTCATAAGAATGCAGAGTAACCAAACCTTGCTGCTTATTTTTGACTATTAAAGCAGGTGTTTGTGGTAGAACGAGAGGTCGTTACCTTGTGATCGCTTTTGAATCATTATTTCACAGGAACCAAACAAATAAATTCATAGTAGGAATATTACTGTGAATCTTTTGAAGAAAGGTGTGTTGGGGTCGTTTATAAGAAACCCATGACTCACTCGTTAAGAAAATAACTAATAACTACTACTCTCTTTAATTTCTAAATTTAGGTATTTTATAAATGTAACCTAAAATGCAACTCTTATTTCCCAACAGCCAGGAGGTTTGGGTAAGATATTTCTTGGTAAAGATTAGGGGGTGAAAAATTCACCACTTTCTTGGGCACAAAAGCAATTTTGCCCAAGAATAGTTGCTCTTATTTTTCTTACTTCCTTTCTTATCCAGAAATCATAGTAACTCTGACCTTTACCCTGTCTGTTTGGAGTTATTACCACACTAGAGTAAAAGAAAATGACTCAGAAATAGGATGACGTAGGCTTACTGAAAAAGATAGTGTGGATTTAGGTGCTTTTTTTTTCAAGCTACCCTTCTCTCAGCTTTTCTTTTCTTCCCACCTCCTACCTCTCTCAAGTCCCCATCCCCAAAATTTCCTGCTTCATCTCCTCTAAATGTTTCATGGGTCTAGGTATTTTAAGAGAAAAAAAAGAGTGCCCTTTGTTTTCAGCATAGAAATCGTACATTAAAAGGCGAAATGAGCAAATAAATGGTCCTGGAATTTTACACCAACATCTGTTTTTAGTATTGTTGCATTTTTCACATCTCCTGTTATTTCTGTCAGTTTGTAGAAGCTTATAGCCCAGGAATTACCTTATAAGAGAGCCAAACTGCAGTCGGGCATAAATCTGCCAAGCAAGCAGATACTCAGGGGGAGCACTGATTCAAAAGCCTGCGTGCTCTTGCTCCATTCAGTCTGAGCAGAAGGAAAAAACACTTGTTGTAGAATGCCACATATATTGTGACATTGGAAAGCTTAAAGTTTAACCAGACCATTGCATTGTTTTTGAGTGTGATGAATTTTCCCTGGCCACTCATCCCGCTGAAAGGAACTTCGAGGCATCCACCTGACTTGTTCTTTAAGGGATTTTTAAATTTGGGGCCTGCATATTTCTGATATGTTTGGTGCATGTGGGATAAAATGTGTGTAACCTGACAATGAAATAAATGTGATTCTACTTGAATTTGAACCCATACTCAAATTTGTTTGAGTCTTAGGCAACTAAGAAATGTATAATTTGATATAATTATGAATTTTCATTTATTTAAAAATTTTGATAAATTGATGTGTTTCTTTAAAGAACTATAGAAAGTGCATAAATTGTCTTTTTCATAGCTCTCCCCAAACTGGTTTCAGTATAAATGTGTGTGAATGTGGGGGTAGGGGGAGGTGTGTAGAAGTCTTAATTGTAAGGGAGGCTTTTTGTCTGTTAATTTGCACTGTCTCTTTTATATATTAATACTTCAGTATTTGAATCTGAGAAATATTTGTTCCAAGATTTATCTTTACTGAAATGTCCTCATTTGGATGTTTTAGTATTTCTTTTTTTCTTTCTTTTTCTGCCTCTTGAACACCATTTAGAAATATTTACTGATTTTACTTCTTTCACCCTTTCTTTCTTCCTTCCTTTTTTCCTTTTCTCTCTGTCTCTTGTTTTTTCACTAGATTTTGATTCACTGAGAGATGTATTGTTTGTTCTCATATATAGCTATTCATTATTTTTAAATAAAGATAAGCCTGGTCAAAATTATCCAAATTAAATCACTAATGTATAGTAGCTATGGCCTTATTCAGAGAGAGAGTACATTTCTATGAAAATTAAAATTTCATAGAAATTTTCATAATTAATGAAAATGAGTGTCTTTATTCTCTAAGAATTGAAATTCCATTTGAAAGTTCTTTGAATTTCTCATAAACCCCTGAAGCCCAAAATTATGTAAAAATCTTTGTCCTGGTTCTAAACATTTTTAAAGGCATTTAAAAGCACTTGGGTGTGTTTGATAGTGGTTCTTTACATAGCTGAATCTTAGGAAGCCTGTCTGACTCAGTACTTCCTGGACTTCAGCATTCGGTGCTTAGATTCTTAGAATAAGGCATTCATGTTATCTTGCTCTCTGCTAAATTATTGAATAATTCGATGAAAAAAATCAGCAAGTTGATATAAAAGCTTTTATTTTTATGACTTTGAATAATAATTCATAGAATAGATTTTAAGAAAAATTTCTGATTTAATGTAAAATTTCTAAAAGAAGAAAAATTGGTGTTTATAAATTTATGAAAAAAATACTCATGTTGATAAAAATTTCTGCACTAAATTTTACTGCACTTAAAACCTAGGAAGATATTGTTGAGCACTGATTTTAGAATAATGACTAGTCAGGTAACAATATATATCAAATTAGCCAGTTAACCTTTTTCACAAAGTGATTGCTTGTATTACTATGATTTTACTCTTTATTTGATTCTCGGTGTACATCATAACTAAAGTTTGCATGAAGGAAAAGTTCATGGAAGATGGCTCTGGAACTATAGGGGTTCAGCTAATGTCAGCAGAGAAGTCAGAAAGGAAGAGAGAAGCCCAGTGCTGTTATCTTTGCATTTATATTTGTGCTAGAGCCCTGGCTCCTGGCTCCACGGTCAATCAGGAGCTGTGATAACACGGACCTCTTCAGGCTTAAAAGCTAGCATCCTTATGCAAAACTCTCAGTGTGGGTGGTATTCATCTTTGATGCTTGGTTATTTCCTCCCCTTAAGAATCTTGGTGTATCTAATACATATCCAGAAAATAGGCTTCTCAAACAAAATAATTTGCCTCTTAAAATTAAACATTCCTAAAAACTAAAATATGAACTCTTAAAGCTAAAACATCCCTAAATCTTAGAAGCTTGATATAAAGATTCATCTCTTCCTCCTCTTCTTCATTCTTTTTTGGAAGAATAGCTTATCCAACAAAGAAATTTATGGATAATAGAATTTTGTGTTCCCTCACCGCCCCCCCATCTAATGATAGGTTCTCACCTAATGGATTTGTATTAGTAATACAGAAAGAAGAGCAGACCTAGAAGTCTGATAGGTTTTCTTTGATATGACCAACTTTTAGATTATTACATGAAAGACACAGGTTAAGTGTTTTGGAAATGAATGAGTGTATCTTATGTCTCAAGTAGCATATAGGTGTAGTTTTCATGACAGACACTTGGCAGCTTGCAATTCTTGTGTCAATATAATTTAAAGTACTCTGATTTTCTACCAAAAGCTTATTTTTTATAATTCATTTGCATATATAAAGCAGCATAATGTCACCTAACCTTGAGAAAGAAATAGGAATTTCTTTGACTACTTGAAATAGTGTTTGTTCCCTTTCTATTGAAATCAAAGTATATGTTAAAAATTGTCTTCCTAATAGTGTAGACATTAATTAACTTTAACTTTGATAGGATGTAATTTGTATTTAAATTCAGGCTACATGGTATTCAGAAAAGACTGTTATTCATATAGAGTATTTTACAGCAGAATAGTCAAGTATAATATTTATTCACTGTGCTTAGTTTCCTATTTTAGTTATCGAAGTATAAACACCTGAAAACTTCTATTACTGCTGATGAAATAATGTCAATATAAAGGTTTCTTTTATGGGGCCTGCCTGGTGGCGCAGCAGTTAAGTTCGCAGGTTCCACTTCAGTGGCCCGGGGTTCGCTGGTTCGGATCCCAGGTGTGGACATGGCACCACCTGGCAAGCCATGCTGTGGTAGGCGTCCCACATATAAAGTAGAGGAAGATGGGCATGGATGTTAGCTCAGGGCTAATCTTCCTCAAAAAAAAAAAAAAGAATAAAGGTTTCCTTTACAAAATAGCTCTTAGAGAATTCTTATAATAAAAAATGCAAAACTGTATAATTTATTGACCTTTTAAAGATTAGAAGATAAAAACACAAAATATTTTATTTTAGAGTTTGTTTTAACCAATTGTGATTGTTATCATGTGGGTAAAAAAGAAAAAATTTAACTTCAGCCGAAGAGTGTCCATTCAAACAGGATGTAACCAAGTTCATTTTCAAAGATAACCATTTTGTGGGTTGAAGATCACAATCTACCAACAACAGAGTTTAAACATTGAGTCAACGAATGAATTCACTCTACGTGGTACCGATAATTTGGAAGGCCAAACATTTGAGAGTAATGTCTGTAACCTTACTCTTCGGGTTGTTGTAATGCAAGTTTTCAAAGTGACTAAGCTCCTTCCTCCTGGCATCTTAAATAATGTTTACTTAGTGTGTTCACACTTAAAGTTAATTCAGAAATCAACAGATCGCTTGTGTTCTTACTTTAAATTTGTATATCTAAAACTTTGTCAGACATTTTCTTTATATTGGTGGGATTTTGTGTAAACCAGATCAACGTGGGGTTTTAAGAAATACTGAAAGTATTGTTTTTTCCCTGATACTTACTGCTGCTCTTTGGGAGGTGCTGGAGTTCAGAGTTTGTGTGGAAAGAGGCACAGATGAGCTAGGCTGTAAACTGTGCATCTGATTGTTTTCGTCCTGATGCGGTTGAGGTGAGGGTCTTTCTAACTGTTACAGCTCACCTTTTGTCTCGGTGAGCTATGTTCTCCTTACATACGTGAAGATGTTGCTTCTAAAACACTATCAGGGTATGTGCTTTTAGCTTTCCCATAGGAAGGGTTCTGAGCCATAATGTCTCTTGCCTTTTGTCCTGGGGACCCAATGCTATCAGGTAAGAAAGAGTTGATTAACAGTTAAGAATCTAGTCCGTGTCATGGTTTATTGCAGACTTGGGGAGATTGCAGTGGGGGCAGAGCGGGTACAAGAGAGCGGTGTCTAGGGTGGAGGTTTAACTTTGCCCCTGTGAATAATATCACATCTATATAGTCACAGTTTCTCCACTTGTCAAGAGTATCAGACGTGTCCCAGTCAGAGTAACATCCAGCAGCATGGGAAGGTTCCTCCTGCCCTTTGTGCAGAGCTCATCAAATGGTCTTCACAAGACCCTTTCTACTCCGTTCTCTGAAGACAGCCAAGTTACTCTTGGTGACCTCGTTGGCCTCTTCTCTGTGAGTTTTATCATCTTCCCATCCTGCCGTTCCGTGCTTGCAGATGAGAGAGTGGACTCTGATGAGGTTGGAAGAGCAGATGGCTCTCCCTCTGCTCTGCTGTTGGGAGAAGCACTTGAGAGCAGCAAGAGGCTGGTGTGGTGGGAGTAGACAGGGAGCCTGAAAGAAACTTGCCATTTCCCTTGACTTCTTCCCCAACTTGTATTTTCTAGCTTAAGGTTCGAGTAATTAAAAAGTGATTTTGGTGTGATAGTATAGCATGGTAGTTAAAAACTCAGACTCTGGGAGCCAGACCACATGGGTCTAAATCTCGGTTTTACCACTTAGGAGTGCTTCATTTCTCTGTACTTCTGATTTCCCGTCTGTAAAATGGAGATAATAGTACTGACTTCATAGAGTTGTTGGAGAATTAAATGTCTGTGCATTTCATCTGCATAAACAATGCCTTACCATAGTAAGAATCATGCAATTATCTCAGCTCTCGTCTGAGGTAAACTTTTCATGTAGTTTTCCTCTTTATTCAAACTTGCCAAATCTGAGGAAATGTATCCCTTTGCTTTTCCTGCTGGAGAAGCGTGATTCTATTCAGCACGATTCTTGCTATTGGACATGTATGTGTGTGTTATATTATGCTAAAAATACCATTCTCTTCTTACTTAAGAATTGCATGGAGGAAATAGTCTTTTGAGAATTTATGCTGCATATTCATGGCCTTTTATTAGAATATGAAGTACACATATACCATATGTAATTTAAATTACAGATGTTTATTTTTATTTTGGGTTGGCTTTGGTGTTTTAGTTATTTTGTGCGTGGGGCATGGTTTTTCTATCACCTGATTTACACGACATTGAGTATTTAATCAAGAGTGCAGTGCTCCGTCTGTCCCATTGTTCCCCTCAGAAAGTACACTCTCAGATGTTTAACAATCTGCTTTATGGCAGTGGCTGAGATTGCAGATGGATCAGCCTTAAACATTGCTCCGTAACTTCCACCATGCCTAGATGCTCGCCTTGGCTAACCAATATCACATAATTTATTGTTTGTTTTCTAATAATTTGTTTTAGATGCACATGGCATTTCAGAGCTACCAAGAAATGAGTATAAACTCACAAGTTGGATATCTCATAATATGAGCTGGAATAATAATGATTTGCTTGTCATTTTTGCTAATACTGTTCAAATATAACCAATACAGTTGGAGAACCCATAGGTATTTGAAAAGTAAAAATACAGCAGTCCACACTTCTCCTAAGTGTTTTCTTTGACTGCCTGCCATTCTGTAGTTTGATGGGATAAGAGAGCAAGAACCCTTCTGATCAGTCCTATTCGCTCTAAGAGGTCGTGTAGTGAAATATGTTCTACCTTCACTCCGGGTTAGATTTTGCTTCTGTTAAATTGCCAGTTCTTTTCCACCCTTAACTGAAGATGAGTCTCCCAGATCATAGTTAACTCTGAAATCGCTCACCTGTTAGTAACTTAAAAATTGTTTAGGATTACTTTTTAAAATACCTTTCATCGAATATTATAGACAGAATGAAAATAAAAGGTTCTGCCTGACCCCTCATTTCATATGTATAAAAGTGGGTATTTGTCAGGATATTGTTAAATTTACAGGATATTTAGACATTTAAGGGCCACATTGGTTGTTTCTAAAATGTTTTTTTCTTTTCACTGTTTTTATCATGAAATATCCTAGGTGTTGAACAGACAGATTAATTTAAAAACAGAACTGTTCTGTGAAAATAAATATAATCCCATTATTAAAGGTATTATTTTGAAAAATACAAATTTTTTTGGTTCTTTTTTCTCATTTACATATTTAATAAGCTGTATGAAGACTTTGTGTTTTTACTGCTTAAGTGTATACATTCTTTTTAGACCAAGACTATTGTGCAGTCTATAATGGAGTTTTTTATAAGTTCTATTTACTTCTTGACTAATAATTTTGACTATTTAAAATACATTTGTTTTTTTCCTTTGGCTTTTCTAAGATGAGGAAACAGTTGAGTGTGGTAGGTGGATTTTTTTTCCCTTGGATGCAACATCTTCCTACTTTATTTGTATTTTCTGCACATTTAATCATTTCCTTTCTCGTTTTCTTTGTGCTTCTCAGAGGAAATTAAAGGTACTTGTATAAAAGTTTCCCTGCATAGTCTAGTAATTTTATTTAGTGCACATATGTGTAGGATTAAATTGAATATAGCAAGCAGTTTATAAAAGGTTATCATGCATCCAAACTTCCACCTTGACATTACGGTACCAAAAATCGTGGTTGGACTTGGTTTTAGAAAGAGAGGTACTTTTTGCTTCATTTAGCAGAAATACAGAAAGTAATCTGAAATAGTACACTGTTTTTATCTCTGTCAGTAGTCTTAAATAAAGGTAAATGAAGAAAGCAACGTTATTCAGACACACTGACAGACTTACTTTAACTAAGGATTGGGAGAATCTTTGCTGTTGATTTCTGCACAGGCTGTGCTGTTAGTTCCAGAGGTGTATTTATGTGAAGATTAGAGGCCTAACATAATAAATACTCCACTACCTAAATTTAAGTATTTAAGATATGTAGAACCCAGTATTCATTTAATTCCTAGAAATAATTAATAGCACCTTGTTCATTTTAAAATGTTTTCATCTGTTCATTTTTAAACAACAAAATAAAAATAGAAATATTTTGCCGTATTCCTTCCCAGCACAGAATCTCTTCCTATCAAAAGAAAGGATGTATCTTAATCTTAACCTTTCTGTCTAATCCAGTGAGCCAAAATAAGTGCTGTATTTTAACTATTATCAAAGAGCCTAATTTATAAAAATAAATTTACTTTGGGGATCTAGTGTTGTAATTTTCTAAACTGTGAAAGTATGAACAACTCAGGCAAGCCTTTTATAATTTTTTTGGAACTGCATCAAGAAACCTCCGAAGGAGTGTGTAAAAAGAATTGCATGATGTTTCAAAATATCACTTTATACTTAAATATAAAACAAAATGTTTTATGTTTAAGAGCAGCATCGTGAGGGCTGTTTATGTTGTGCTTTACCTAATTGTTTTAAGTAATTTATTTTTTGCATCTGTGGCTGGGCTTCTAACTGTTCTGCTTTATTTCTTGGCTTTTGTTCTGTATGCTTTTACACTCCATCCAGAAGATGCTGAATATGCTGGTAACAACAGTGGAACCTATCTAGGTGAGCACTTGGTCATGGAAGCGGATTTCTTTCTTTTTTTTCGCTTTCTTCAAAACCATTATATTGTTTTATCTTAAATTAGAATATTTGCATTAGCATGCTCTAATATTCAGTGGGGGGTGTAGCATGAATCTTTATGTTAAACAGGCTCAGTGGGTTGGACACAAAGGAATGAACTTTCCTGATGCTGTATTTTTGTAAACAATTATATATTTTTAATAGAGGATGAAGAAGCATCTATTTGTGCTAAGTAACTTTACTCCAATAACAGTATTAGAGTAAAATTTTCTAAATTATCTGATTAGCTGTGAATTCTTCAAGGCTTCTAAATCATTTTTTTCTTCCTAAATAACTTTTTGGTTATGTTTTCCAGTGATTTATTATTCCCTTAACACCCCCCTGAATAACCAGTGACTCAACAGCCCCATTGACCGAAAAGCCCCAAATATAAGTAAGCTTTATGATTAACTTGCTAATCTGTATTGGAAGGAAAAGTTTACAATTTGGAGATGCCAAGGGATATTATAAACAGAAGCCAAGATATCCAGAAATCACTAAAGGCATCAGAATTATCTTCATCTACATTTCACATTAGACCTTTCCCGCCTTTGCCAGTATTGGCACACTGACAAGTTCTCTGCTTTCCATGGTGAGAGGTGATAGTGTAGAAACACAGTTTTAGCTTCAACCTCCTTATTTTCAGATTTATATTTATGTTTATGATAATACCTTTTGGTTATTGAAGAAATGTGCCAGATATTTTATTTGATATTTAATATAATCTCTAAAACTGAGAGATGGGTGGTATTTTATCGACTTTACAAAAAGGAAACTGAGGCTCAGAAAGTTTACAGGATTAACCTGAGGACCTAAAGACTGTAAATGGGCGTCCTGGTTTCAGATCCACATCTGTGTAGATATATCACCTGTACTCTACCTTTACCATATGCTGCCCTCTAGTTTTTTATTCTACATAACAAACGCGAAACTGTACAGAAATATAGAGTATTCCATTTTTTAGGCTAAAGAAACTCTAATTTACTTAAGAATTCGATGATCAGAGAGAGGTTAACATTTCAGTCATACTTTACGCATTTCATGGCAGTACTGTGTGCCAGATACTCTGTATATCAATTAGCACCTCTCCTTACCTCCTCAGAAACTGCAGTGGCTTAAGACAGCAAGCATTTATTATTCTCCTGGTTCTGTGGTCAGCTGGGCAGTTCTGGACTATGTCAGCTTGGCGAATCTTTACAGTCTGGGGGTTTGGCTGGGGTCTGGTTGGTCTGGGGGACTGGGGTGCTTAGCTGGGCAAAGTTGTCTTTGTTTTGCGTAGCTTTTCACCCACCAGTGAGCTAGCCCATATAGTGGTCTCAGGGTTTCGGAGGGCAACACAGGAAAGCAATCTCCAGTGTGTAAGTGCTGTTGAAGTCTTTGCTCATATCACTTCTGCTCATGACCCATTGGCCAAAACAAGTTTCATGGCCAGGCTGAAGTCAGTGTGGGAGGAGACTACCTGAGAGCTTGGAGACAGGGAGATGTGAAAAGATGGGCGGCCATTGCTGTAAGCTTCTACCTCTGTCAAAAACAGAGCGGTACCTATTCTCCCTGACCTTAAGGGCTTATACTTGGTCCATTAGATGGTGAGTGTATATCCAGCCAGGGAATAACTGTGGGAGTATCTGATGAGTGTCACATAGGATGCTGTAATTCAGAAGGGAGGATGATCACCTCAGCCTGAGGCAGTGAGGGGCTCTGTCCCACCAGAGATACATCAGAACAGGCACCAAGGGTTAGGTGGGACTACTAGGGAGGATGAAGGTAGAAGCAACAGCATGGAGAGAGGTGACTGTTGCAGAACACAAAGCACTTTTAAGTTTGGGTGATATGTGGATGACAGGGCTGGAAATTTAGTGTGACATTTGATAACGTGAGATCTTCAATGTCAGGCTAAGTAATTTACGTATTTATTAAAGTTTTGCCTGATTTTTGTACTCACATTGTTCTTTGGATAAAATTTTATCCAAAGAACAAAATATGAGTTTTTAATCTGTGTCTCTTATAGCATATAGGAGTTTTGTAAAACTAATATTTAATCAGTAGGTAGAAATCGAAGTCCAGAAGCACAGGTGATCGGCAAGATGAGTTTCTTTAGAGAGCTCAAAGAAAATGAATTCTGATAAATGTCTTTGGATCTGGCAACTTGAAGTCACTGACAACATCTTAGAAACAACTTTACTGGAAGCCAAATTGCAAGGTATCAAGGAGTAACAAAGTTGACAGAGAAGGAAAGATAGCAATTGAGTTAAAGGCGATTTTTATAGTTGAGGGTAGGAGTGTTTTAGTGTGAGAGGATAATAGGATCAGTTACGTAGACAGAAGTGATGGAATTGATGGTAAAGGACTGAATATCTGAGATAGGGAGTAATTGGTTGAACAAAGGCCCAAAGCAGGCCAAACTGGATGGAATTAAGACCACAGGAGTGCTTTAGAGAAGAGAGATTGGCATTAACGGGTGAAGTTATACATGCAGATACTCCACGAGCCGCTACAGTTATTTCTTTGGAAAAGTCAGAGGGTGCTTCCAAGAGACCACTCTCCATCACCCAGTTACAGATGCAAATAGGGCACATGGGAATATCATGAATCATATAATAATTCATGTCAGATGGGTGGCTCACAGACACTCTTGAGGCTGTGTTTAGACAAAAGATAGATTTTTGTTAGACCCACAAATTTGAGAAATTTCATGTAAAAATTTCTGACTCCTTTGACAAAAGATTTGACCAAACTAGGCCTTCATTTCCCTAGGGTAATAGCTGGAGCTGAGTTACAACTCACTCCTTAAATGGAACACAAGCTCCCGAGTTGAATACATTCTCCCCCGCACCGTCCCCCATTGCCTTGCCAGAGCTGGGACCAGTGTCAGTAGACTTTCTCCTAACAGTTGTGTTGGTGCTTGTATTATAATAGTGAAGTATTTCTTTGTATCCACGTCCTCAAATGTGGGGAAATCAAAGTGACCAGAGGATTTAAAGAAAAATAGGACAGCCTGTTTCTTTGAGGACTGAATGTTGTGCAGAGTATGTTGGTGTTGACAGAAGGCAATTTAAGACTTTTCTACCTATCTGGCTTCTGTAGGTTTTTGAATTTACAAGCCCTGATTATAGAGTATAGTTCTCTGCTCCGTTCGACTCCTCATCTTAGAAATGATAGTTTTACTTTCCGTACCTGGCAAAGGGGGAAATGTGGCCAATGTGTTTTAATATATGCACATATCATGACATCATTTCTTTTTGGTCTAAATGCTTGTTCTGACACATGTGCAGCAAGAGACCATCACAGGTTCATGCACCTAGAAGTTTGTTTAGGTATAACTGAGATAAAGGAATCTAGCAAGGTACCTGAGAAGAAAAGCATACAATAAAGCCTGTGTTTAAAAAAAGGATATGTCATAATGGGAGGCATAAATTACTAGCGTTTCTGATCACAGTTTCTTCTTTTAAGGAAATGCTTCAACTGATGACCACTGATTTGAAATTGTTTCTTTTGCTGGATAAACAAGTTCAATTGGAGTCTCTGGTTATTTTTTATATTATGAAAGAGTTACTTTGTTACAAATACATTGAGCAAGTTGACTGTTTTGTGGAATTCGTTTTTCCCCAAAAAGCCAAATTTTCAAAATGCCTGCAGATCCTATGCATTTTTAAAGGAGATCTCATATGCTGACATAAATGGCAAAACTGTTTTTCGGTAAAAATATTATTTGGTAAACACCTTAAAGTATAGTGTGACTTTCTTATTAGTTTTTCTTCTTTTTTTCCTTGATAATCATGTGATGCCTATTTTTTTTAATAAGTTCTTTACCGGCCTCCTGTTAATTTGATGAGCTCTTTTCTGTGGCATGAGTATTTATCCTCTCTCTGTTGTGCACGTTTTCTTCTGCTCTTTTGATTGAATTTTGCTTTTTTCTATGCCAGGTTTTACGGCATATAGATATTTTAAGTTTTACATAAGCAGATCTGTGAATTGTTTCTTTTCTAGTTTCTGAATTTTCCTTTGTATTCCCCACACCAAGATTATTAAAAATTTTTAAATTTATATTTTTATCGAAGTAATATATGCATTAGGTTGAAGCATGTGAAATTGCTGTTTTTGTAGGTCAAAAAACAATAGAATGTCAGCAATTTCCTATGGCTCTGTTTAATAAATTGGTTGGAAAGTCAAATACTATTGCAAGTCTTGCAACCAAAAACAGGAGTCCTTCTCACTTTTCCTCCCTAGTCCCATGTCCTCCCTCAAGAGAACCACTTTAGCTGTGGGTAGCACTTTCTTCTGGTATTTACAGACTTCATAGAGTTTCCATGTCAACAGTAGGTGTGGAGACCGATAACTAAATAAATTATATTAGATGGTAGTAAGTGCTATGAAGAGAAGTAAAGCAGGAATAGGAGATGGAGGAGTGGGAACATGGGGCTTCAGATTTCAATAGGGTGATCTAGGAAGGCCTCCCCCAGGTCATATTTGAGCAAAAACCTGAAGGGAGCCTTGTGGGGAATAAGCATTCCAAGCAGTGGGACAAGCATGTGCAAAGGCCCTGAGATAGGGCTCTGATGCATCTGAGCATCAGTAAGGAGACCAGTGTGGCTGGAGCAGAGTCAAGAAGGGAGAAAGTGATAGAAATTGAGGTTGGCCAGGTAACAGAATGGTTCTGTGAGGAGGACTGAGGGAAATTCTTTGGCTCTTATTTTGTGTGAGATGGGAAATGAAGAGTTTTGAGCAGAGCAATGATATAATGTGACTTATATATTTAAGGATCATTCTGGCTGATCTGTTGAAAATGGATTATTAGAGAGCAAGATCAGAAACAGGGAGCTGTGTTGTAATTCAGGCAGGAAATGATTGTGGCTTGAACCGAGATATTATCAGTGCAGGTAGTGAGAAGACATGAGATTTTGGACATGTTTTGAAGACAGAACTGAGAGGATTTTCAGACAAATTGGAGAATCAAGGATGAACTTGGTACCTGCAAGGTTGGAGTTACCATTTACTGAGTTGAGAAAGACTGTGGAGGAGGGCATTGGGGTGGAGGAATGTCAGGTATTCTGTTTGGGATATGTTGAGTTTAAGGCATCCAAATAGAGATGTTGGAGAGCCAGCTCTTGAGTTCAGTTGAGTGACAGTTTTGGAGCCGTCAATATTAGAACAAATTTAAAGCCCTGAGGCTGGATGAGATCAGCAGGAAATGAGTGATGATATGGGCAAGAAAAGAACTCGAAGTAGAAGGAAAACCAGGAGTGTGATTTTCTAGGTGCCAAGTAAAAGTAAAATTTCAAAGAGGAAGGAGTGATCAAGTCTGACAAATGCTGCTGAGAGGTCAAATAAGATGAGGGAAGAGAACTGACAGTCAATTTAGCAGTATGGGAGTGATCAGCAACCTTGAGAAACAGTTTTGATAGCTTGGTTGGGTTGAAGAGCATTTGACAAAATCTAACACCCTCTCATGATAGAAACTTAACAAACTAAAAGTAGAAGGCAATTTCCTTAACTTGATCAAGGGCATCTACTAAAAACCCACAGCTAACAGAATCCTTAATGGTGAAGGAAGGAATGCTCTCCCCCTAAGATCAGAAACTAGACAAGGATGCCCATTCTTGCCACTTTATTTAATGTGGGACTAGAGGTTCTCGCTAAGGCAATTAGGCAAGGAAAAGAAATAAAAGGGCTCCAGATTGGAAAGAAAGTGGTAAAACTATCTCTGTTTGAAGATTACTTCATCATGTATATAGAAAATCCTTTTTTTTGCATCAGTTGGGGTAATCAAGTGGATTTCCCCTTCATTCTACTAGTGTGATGTTAACATTGATTTGTATGTGTTGATTCAACCTTGCATTCCTAGGATAAATCCCACTTGCTCATGGTGTATAATCCTTTTTAATATGTTGCTGAGTTTGGGTTGCTAGTATTTTGAGGAATTTTGTGTTCATATTCGTAAGGGATATTGGTCTGTAGATCTTTTGTTCTTGTGACGTCTTTGTCTGATTTTGGCGTTAGGATAATACTGACCTCATACAGTGAGGTGGGAAGTGTTCCCTACTCTCATATATTTTTTAAGTGTTTGTAAAGGATTGTGTTAATTATTCTCTAAACGTTTAATAGAATTCTCCAGTGAAGCCATCTGGTCCTGGGCTTTTCTTTGTGGGAAGTCTTTTGTTGCTAGTTCAGTCTCTTTGCTTGTGAAAAAGTCTGGACAGATTTTCTGTTTCTTATTTCAGTTTCAGGAGTGTGTCTCTCTAGTTATTTGTCCATTTCATCTAGATTATCTAATTTGTTGGCATACAGTTGTTCATAGTATCCCCTTATAATTTTTATTTCTTCAAGGTCAGTAGTAATATCTTCTCTTTCATTCCTAATTTTAGGAATTTGGGTGTGCTCTCTTTTTTTTATTAGCCTGTGTAGGTGAAGGTTTGTCAATTTTGTTGATCCTTTCAAAGAACCAAATTTTGGCTTTATTGATTTTTCTCTATTCTAAGGGATGCTAAAATGTTGTAATTGATTTCTACACTAACTAGGAAATGTCAGTTTAATCTAAGATTTTAATATTTCACTCCTAATCTTCTGTATTAGTCAGGCAATTAGTCAGTATACACACACACTCTCTTTCACCCACACACACGCATATATACAAAGAGAGAGAAAAAACAATTTTAAGGATTTGGATCATGTGATTGTGGAGGCTTAGTAAGTTGAAATCTGCAGGGTGGGTGGCAGGCTGGAGACTCAGGAAAGAGTTGCAGTTCGAGTCCAAAGGCCGTCTGCTGGCAGAATTCCTTCTTGCTCAGGGGAAATTAGTCTCTTTTCTATTAAGGCCTTCAACTGAGTGGATGAGGCCCACCCACATAGTGGAAAGTAATCTCCTCCAATGTTAATCTCCTCCAAAAAACACCTTCATAGAAATATCTAGAATAATTTTTGACCAAATATCTGAGCACTGTGGCCTAGCTCACTTGACACACATAATTAACCATCACATTCTCCATTCTCCTACTCTACTTTAATAATCTATGATAATCATGCATTGAAGAAAAGTTTACCCTTTGGAGATTTGATATGTCTTCCACATCAAATGTTTCTCTCACTAAAAGAAGTAATTTAAATGATACAAGCCAACAAAATGGAATGGATTTGTAACATTTTAGTTACTTCCCATACATCATACAAAGGACCGTAATATTCTGTGTATATCAGATCCCAACAGATACCACTACTTTCCCACGTTAGTCGTGGTGCCACTGGTTTTGAAGAACATCCACATACACAGGATGGGTTTATATCCATTCTCGGCACATGGCACCTTTATCCAGTTCTAGGAGAGTTCTGGAAAAGAGTCAAGGGAGTTCCTAGAAATTTAGCCTTCTCCTGAGGGCTCTTCCAAGGACTATTTAGAAGAATTTCTGACACCATGGCTTGTTTTAGAACCTTACCTTTGCGCCTCATCCACCTCCACACTGTATCTCCTGAGTCCACAGAAGGAGAGGAGAAACAGAAGTAATCTAACCTGCAGACAATACCCTTGGAGCAAAAATAGGACAGCCTGGGTCCACTTATAGACCCAAGACCCATGTTCTTCATCTGAATGAGGACAACAGCCCAGTAGAGACATTTCATTATTTTCACTTTGTGTGAAGTGCATAAAATCAAGCACAAAACAGCCTATGTAAGTAGCTATTAACCTGATGACCAGTTACATTTTTAAAGAATGCATTCCATGTGAAAATGATCTAAGTTGACTCTTTGAAAGAACTAACATATAATGCTCCAAGGATTGAATGTCTGTTTGTATAAGAATTATGTCTTAAAGCCATATTTAATAAGCTATCACTGATATGAAAGCACACTGTGTGATGTGATTCTACTGATGTGTACATACCGCATTTCTTCGAGGTCAAGGTATTTATCAGTAAAAGAGCTTTGACTGTTAATGGAAGTAAGGAAAAAGCTCACTTACTGGACAATGTAAGTTGTGTGTTGTTTGCATAAAAATTTTGTAATAATAACGTGGAGGTAAATTGATAGTATGCTGTAAATATGAATTGCAGAACATTACACCTTTTAAAGTTGAGTGTGAGTCAAGGGCTGCCTATATATATTGTCAAACCATTTACTTTATATTTATATATGTATGAATTATTAGGAGTAATTCATTTCCTCCTCTAAGCTCTTGAAAATTTCATTTAGCTTTGGTGGACGGTATGGAAGTCAGTGTATTTTTGGGTGGTGTGTGTCTGTTTCCAAAGGGGATTGTTTCTCCATAGTAGAATAGTCAGTTTTAAAGCTTCTCTCTCCTCTCTCCTACTATAGAACAAAATAGTCCATATGAAGAGTAATTTTTTTAGCATTGGTAAGAATTACCGAATGCCTTTCCTCTGGTTAATGCATTATAGAAACCTTGTTATAATCAATTCACAAAACAGTGCTTATCATGTATCTGTCTTCAAACATAATTTCTTTTGAATCATTTCCTGAAAAATCATCAATTTTTCTCCACTTCTGCCCTTGCTGGAGTACTTCATGCATTCTTTTAAAACAAGATCAGTTTTGGGACTTATGTAAGTTAAGACTGTTCTTTCTATTTAACTGAAGTGTTTACCATAAAGTTCAATAAAAACAAAACAGTCCGTTTGCTGTTATTTCTTTTAAATCGTATTATTTACCCATCTCTACTTCTGTGTGTGTTTTCCTAATCCTGTTTCTTATTTCTTCTCTGTTTAAGCACCATTGGTCCTAAACAAGTTACACTGCCTGTTTTATAAATCTAGTAAAAATTCCCACTTGCTCCAATATTCAGTCACTTTATTAAAGAATGATATGTAGATAAGTACAGCTATGTCTAAATATACTGCCTTAATATTTTCCTCCAAAATAAGATTTATACAAAAAGAACATTTAGAAGCATTCTTTCAAAAGTGGTACAGGTTCTTTCTTGAACAAGAAAGAACTCTGCGTAATCTCAGTATGTCTGGAATACTACTTGGAAATATTTTCTCTGACAGAAAGAAACCATTCCTGCTTGGAGAATTTTAGGTTGCATAGACTCAACTTAGAAAAATATATTAAAATTTCAAATCCAATTTTCCCCTCTTTTCAGAACTAGATTTTTATATTCAATTTTATGTGTGCATACTGTATTTTCTCATAATTTTGAAAGTATAAGTAACAACTCTCTTCTTTATTAGCTGGCTGGCAGAAAATTAAATTCTCATATGGTTTCTCTTTTTTTATTGTAATGCTGTGCTTGCTTTAAAAATAAATTGTCAGTGATATCAGGAAAACTTTTTAAGACCTAAGTAATTTTTTTTCTTGGAAATTGCGAATTGCTATCTTATATTAGCTTCCATGATTTCATTAGTTACTTTGTTTTAGCTTGAGATGAGCTGAAAGATTCAAGGATATTTATAGCATTCGAACGTTTCTTTACATTTTACTGAGAGCAACATCCAGAGATGAATTTTCTATTGATTTGTTCAAAAACCTTTTCCCCCTTTATATACAAAGTTAGCATATGTATGGGTAATATAATTCATGATAATGTTCATATTTCTTTGGTGACTTTTTTTTCCTGACACTGTTTTATAAGATGAATATAGAAGCTGGCCAACCCAGCCTCTTCAGATCTCAGTAACTTTCATAGTCTTGTATTGACATTTCTTGTCAATTTAAACCTCCTCCCAAGATGTTTACTTATTTGTCAATTTAAGATGTTCTTAATTATCCTCCATTGTCTTTGGAATAATTTTATGACTGGCAGACTATGGGAGCATCATTTCAGCAATAATTTTGTCTTAGGATCGTGTTACTACATAGTTTTTACGTGTCTGTTATGTTTTATATCATTATAACAATGTTGGCATTATATTAAAAATGTTTATTTTAATGGGAATTTTCAATGTTTTGTTGTCAGAAGCCTAACAGTGTATAATAATTTCCAGAGGTTTGGTTTTTATTAATGTCTACATATTTTTTTTAATCTTAAGTTCATTTATATTAAAATTTTCTCTTCCTTGTAATTAATGAAACTATTGAACTAGTTAAATATTTTCTTGGTCAAATTAACCCAGTGTTTTAAGATGCAAAAAAAATAATTTTCATACATTGATTTTGGCAATTCTCTGAAATTTAAAACAAGTCCACGTTTTAGTATATTGAAGGTGAGAAAAAAGAATGAAAATGTTTATTTTTATTTCCTTTTAAGAAAGAAAGCAGTTTTCTTGACTTTGCCTCAACTAAATGCATTTCTTAAAAAGTGAGAAGTTTAGTGTGAATCTCTGAGTTTTGAGTTACCTGTGACCAGTATTGCTCTGTTATGATTCAGGCGGATTCCCCTGAGGCTCTTCCCCTTCTGCAAACATCTATAAAGTTTAAACATATTAAAAGCTTATTATTATCATAAACATCGCGAATGCATAATATCTGATGTTAAAAGAATTGTAACCAAAGATTGAAACTGTCCCACGTGAAAATTGCCGGTGGTAACATAATAGTATTTATTTTCTTGGAGTTAAGGAAGGGCAGGTCCCATTTCACTCTTGTTCACATGTGTGGTTTCTGAGGCTGCTAGTGTTGGTGGTGAGTTACCTTGACCCTGTTTGAGGACCTTTTGTATTAATGGACATGTTTGTTCCTAAAGTGATCATGTGCTTTTTATAAAATCCCATCTCAAAGGTCAACATTTTATGAAAAAGTGACATCATTAGAATGATAAATATTTACATTATAAATTTCCACTGAAGTTAGTTATTTAGGGGAGCCAAAGAATATGATAACAACTTGTGATTTTAAAAAAGATTTCACATCAGTTTCATTAGTTTGGTTGTAAGTTTTCAAAACCCTGACTGCTTTTCTTTTATCTTCTTCACTTCTTAGGTGAGACTGCTGGTTCCCTATGTATCTTCCTTGACCTTTGATTTTTAGTTCTTGTACTATATTCTCATTTTTTTAAAAATTGTTTTCTCTTGTTTTTACTTTCATTGCTTTTTTATATTTTAGTTTATTGGCTGTCTCTAACTATCATGAATATAAAAACTTGGTCTCTTAGCCATAGTCATTTCCAAATATAGAAGACTAGACCCTGCCTTTGAGACATAGTCAAAATGTATTTTGTTTTATATGTTGATAGAACCACAAATACATCTGCTAATACTGGATTTCGTTTTGTTCGGTTGTTCATATTATTATGAACTCTGTGTTTTTGTGGGATTTTTTTCAAATTATAAAATTATATAATGTTATGGAATGCTTGAAAAACAGAACAAAATAATTGCCTACAGCCCTCTCTGCCTAACACAAGCATTGTCTATTATACATTTTCTTCTATATTTCTGTATCCATACCAATTTTTATATAGTAAAAAGATAAAACTCGTAGTGTAAGTATGACTATTCTGTCAAGTTCTTTCCATTTATTATTATATCAAATGCATTTCTATGCTGCTGTATAGCTTTATAATTACAATTTTAATGGCTTCAACCCCATTTCTTTGAAGAGGTGTTTCATAATGTAATCATCCCCATACTTTTGTGTATTTTGGGTGCTTCCAAATTTTTTTACTGTTAAAAATATCGCTAACATCTGAAATTAGAGGATAGATAGGTATAATATTTGTCTACAATATTAAGCTTATTTTAATAACCAATGATTACTTTACATATGTAAGCATTAAATTTAATGTTCTTTTGATGAATGGTGTTATATAAATACAGCGTAGTAAGGAAGCTTTGAAAATGACCAAATCATAATTGCCTCGGTTTAATTTTTTTTTTTTTGCTTAAGAGAAATGTCAAAGTCAAATCATGTCTGTTGATTAGAGTACTTGCTAAAAATCTTAGTTTCTAGTCATGAACCTATGTTGTGAAACCCCTTAAATTACAAATATTTGGGAATAATTTCTATGTCCCCTAGTAAGAGCAGTGACACTATTTTATATATTTTTGTATTTCATACATCATCTTGAATACAGAGGAGAATCAAAACTGTACTTAATTATATTTGAAAAAAATGTCTTTTAACGGGTAAGAAACATATTTTTAATCCCTAAATTAAACATCTCCTCTTTCATAATTTTTTGCATTAAATTATTTCATAAAAGGCTCATCTTTTTTTTATTATACATTTATGTATGTAGAGTAACATTTCAAACTTCCTTCTTGACTTTTTTCCCTCATTTAATATTTTAACCAAAGCCTTGGGAATCATTTTTTTTTTATTACACTAAGATTGCTAAACACGTGGATGGTTATACTCACCTCATTGGGTTGCTATGAAAATTAAATGAACTAATCTACATAAAGTGCTTCGAGTGGTGTCTGTCGTCTGGTAAGCTCTCAGTAAGTTATCAGGAACACCACCACTACTGCTGCTGTTTGGGTATTGATGTTATTAATTAGAGAATTATCTAAACTCAGACCAAGAGTCACCTTTTCTTGTCATGACGTAATAATAAAAACCTAGTACTTCACTACAACATATGTATCAACATCAAGTAGTGAAAGGACAGTTCAGTAAGTATTTCTGGGACCATTGGTTAATTATTTAGAAAAATACGAAGTTACGGTCTCACTTCACAAGCTTGATCTCATGATTACAGCTGAGTGATTCCAGATGGGATAAAAAAAATTAAGTGTAAAGCCATGTAACCCATTTTTTAAAACTTCAGAAAATGTAGGTGCATGTTTATCAGACCTAAGGTTAGGAAAGTCATAAAAACGGTGGAAATAACAAAGGAAAGAAATTCACAGATTCAAACACATGAATGTTTTAAGATACGTGTGTGTGTGTGTGTATTTATGAAAACCCTAATCAAAAAGGGATCAAAGTGTATTAACCAACAATTTACACAAGAAATAAGAAATGCAAATGAGTAATAAACATGAAGAAAAGTTCAGTTCTACTGGCAGTTAAAATGAAATGATACACAATTTTTCTCTTGACAAGTCACTAAAGATTTTAAAGTGACTAGAAGTCCTTTTATGAGAGAATGGTAATACGGCCGTTGTACTTACTGCTAGTGGAAATGTACCTTGTTATTGACCGATCTGAGAAGCATCTGGACAAGATCTGTCTAGCTTCTAGCAGTTTGTCCTAATGAAATCATCGGGGACGTGGAATAAAGGGAATGTACTGGGATGTTTATTGCAGTTGTATTGAAATAAGGAGCAAATGACGAGCAACTTAAATTTACTTTAGACAAAGCTATACAATTAAGTGATAAGTTAGCAAGCCGTCGTAAATTATTTCTCCTGGAAAATATTAGATAAGCAGTGTCTCCTTGTGATTAAGGGCTGACCTGCAGCTGTAGTCTTCCTGTAAAGTCACTTTCCTATTGTAATAAAGTGAACGTGCTGTTCCCTTAAAAAACACAAATCTCTAGCAGCTGTGGGTAAGCGCTCTGGAAAAAGCCTGTCCATAAAAATGTTGAGCCAATTATAAATTACAGAAATGTGAAATATAAGGAAAAATATATTTTGTGTAAAACTGTTCCCTTACTCCAAATTCCTTGTTACTGGTCCTTTGCCTTTCTTCTTTTTTGAAGCCAGCTCTTGCTAAGACTTGTGCACTGAAAATGACCTGAAATTAAATAGGTTCTAGGTTATTTATTCACATTTGCCTGAAAGAACCTTCTGCTGACTTTCAGTTTACGTATACATTTTTTGATCTGCCTTTTAATAAGGGAACCACATAAGACCTGAAGGCAAGAAATGATTAACCCCTTTTCCTGACATGGAGTTTGCTCTCCTGTAAACTTCGACTGAGCCCGGGTATAGTGACACATCGCTGACTGTTACTTGGAAATGACAGTTTCTTTACTGTCTTGAAGGACATGCCAAATGTGCCATCACCTCTGACTACCCGTGGAGGATAGAGTCTAGGAAAATAGTCTGGTTTTGTGTTTTTGTTTTTGCTCTTTTTGGTTTGAGGAATAAATCACAAGTGAGTACTCTAGATTTCATACCTTTTGTCATGTCCTCTGTTCTGGGTGTTTCCTTGCTTGCTCTGGGTTGGGAGTTTTTCTTGTTTTCTTACTCTGTGTCTGTGCGTATGCATATAATTGTATATGTGTGTATGCTTTTGTGTATGCATATATGTGTTGTGTGGTATAGCATCTATAGGTATATGTGGATCAGGGAAGTAAAGGATCATGATGAGTAAGGAAAACGGAAAGGAAGCATGCTCTTTAAATTTAAATATAGTACAGAAATAACATACATCCCTAGAGAGATTATCTACAAAAATGAGAGTTGATACATACTAAATCTTTCTTTGTGTTTCTTTAAAATGCCTTACTAGTTTAAGAAGCTACTTTTGATATTTAGCATATTTAGATCTGGCTTTAATTTCAATATTTTTTCTCTTTTATAACATTAGCCAATTGAAAACTTATAAGCCCTTTAATTTATTTTTCCCTTCTTGCTGCACTCTGTGCCCTGGGAACACAGGGATGTAGCGCGTTTCTGCTTTCCAGGTACTTTCAATTAGTTGGAGACATAAGTCAAGAACTGACCTACAGCTAACATGTGCTAGGTCCTGAGCCAAAATGCTTTACAGGAAGCGTTTAATCCTTAACAACCCTGCCAGATAGATGCTATTATTATCTGCATCTTAAAGATGAGAAAATGAGCCTTAAAGTTGGCAAGTCTCACAGCTGGTAACTAAGTCAGAGGCAGAACCCAGATGCTCCCACAGACCTGTCTGCTTCTGGTCTTTGCTTTTTAACACTCAGGGATGCTGCTGTGCTGCTAGGACTGGTGTGGACACCTGCTGCCTTCTCCCCCCTGGTTTTGTAAATGAGCATATTGGGTCAAGGCACTTCAGCCTCAAAACCTGCGGGAATTCCACTTTCTTGGTAGTCGCCACCTGGAAAACTGATGTGAATGAGGTCAGGACCGTGTCACGGTGCGTGGGCGCATGCAGTGAGTGACGTCGGTGCTGGCCCGGAGCAGGGACAGAGCAGGCTGGGCTGGCTGCCAGAGTTCCTTCCAGCTCTGCGCCTTCGTGGACGCGGTGTTTTGTCCTTTTGTCTGCCCCTTAGAATGTTCTCTTGCGAAAATACCAAATGTGCCCTGCTTTCTCTGTTGAAATTTACATTGAGAAAATGAAACAGGAGCAATAGGAGGGTTTTTGTTGTTGCCTTTTCAAATGACTTCAATTTAAAAAACTGTTATTGAGCACCTATTCTGTACAACTGACGTCACCAAACCATCCCGTGGACCATGCTGCTCATTTCTGATGGCCATAGACCCCGACATTTCAAATCTGATTACCTTCTCTCTCTTCCCCGCTATCTCTTTATGTTTATGATGAAAGTAAAAACTTCAGTTAAGTGTAAAGACTCAATTAGGTAAAAACGTTCATGGAAATTCAGGACTGAAGTTTTCAGGTTTTCCCTTTTGGACCTTATTTGCTTTGGATGAGGCATTTATGTCCTAGTGAGATCCATTCCTGCGCCAAAAGTTTGTAGTGACTTTAGGAAAACCCTCCTGCCATACAAGGAATAATCGTGAAGGAATTTCTAGTTCTACCTGTTTCTCCTATAATTGCCTTCTTTGAGACAAGAACCCCGGGAACCTGAAATTATGAAATACCAGTGTAGAAAAGTTAGGATAACTAATGTGTAATTTTTGTGCTAAACCAGAAGCCATCTTATATGGATTCCAGTCTGGGCTGACAGTCACAGATGACAGAGTTGGGGTGGGGACAGCATAAGTGATTTCTGCGAGTCAGGAAGAGATGATTGTCTGAGGACCACTGTGCTGCTGCGTGGGAAGGAGTTGTAAGGCTCCCAGCTCCTCCTGGCTGGTGTTGCGAGGATTCTCAGATATACGGGATCCTTTTTCCAGGTTCTCATGCATCTTTCCCAACATCCTAAAAAACAAGAGAAACAAAAAATAATAACTTGTCTTCTGATCCTTTACATTGAAGTCTAAATTCCGTCCGCATGTGTGATTTTAGAATTCACACATCTTTTCTTCATCCTGGGACCAGCATGGCACATTTCCCCTTTTGCTTCCCTGGAATGTCATCTTTCTTTGTAAAATTCTGATGTGTTTCCTCACTTGTCCTGTTCACTTTTTCCTCTTTACCTTTTGCCTTTGATAAGAGAGTTTTAGAGTGATGATCTTCCCTACTTTAAATCCTTCATAAATCTTTCCCCTCAAATAATCTGAGTATCTCCTCAAAATCAGAATGACTCTTGGTTGGGCCACAGGAGGGAATATATTATCAGATGAACTTTTATCACTCCATTCTTAATATCTTAATTGATTTTTATTAAACTGTGAATCTAGAAGGTGAGTGATATAACTCCATAGTCATTGATAATTGTTTTTTAATATTGCCTTTATTTTGAATTCTATTAATTTCTTAAGTCCAGTGGTAATAATTATTCTTCATTATGTTCCCTGAAACTTATACAGATCAGTTATTACATTCTTGCATTTTATTATAAAATGCCTCTATTTAAATTTTCTACTTATCAAATTTGATCTATATTCTTTTTAAAGAATATATACATTAAAATGTACTCACATTTTGTTTTGTACCATGGAGCTGATATAGAATATATATAATGTTTTAATAAGCAAACTGTTTTCTCTCCCTTAAAGTCTGGATTTTGAGAGACTGTAAAGGTTGGTTAGGTCGAGAATTGAGTGTACATCTTATTGAATTCTCAAATGGTGTGTGTGGTAAACATCACTATTCTGGAAAGGAAATAAAACCAGAATGATGCAACAACATGAAAAGCAAGCAGAATGAAATGGGAGTTGACTGAGAAAAGGAACTTTTGCTTAAGCTCACGTATTAAATGATAATAATGAGCTCAATAGGGCTCTTTAAGCAGACAACTTATTTAAGTATTTAAAAAATTATTTTAGTAAAAGATCCTATGACCTATTGATAAGAGTATTGAAACTATGAAACTTATTTCCAAATTTCAGTAGGCTTCAAATTATAAAACTGTAGAATTTCCATAGGAGAAAAAAACCTGAGGCTGGGCGTTTACTCCACCTCCTGGAGTCTCATAACAGTTAAGTAACTTGCTCTTAGTGACAGGCCGGTTCTATCAGCCTGATCCATGTATTGGCATGTTTGACGTTGTGCTTTCTTTTTATTTAACAATAGATGCTGTCTGTGCCACAGGTATGTCGTTAGGCTATGCTTAGAATATAATATGAAATATCCTAGTATTTATGAATGAGAGAATTCATCATCTATATTTAAAGTGTTTTCACAGTGCTTTTAACTTTTTCTTATCAAACGTGTTCATCAGTCAGTCCATATCTTTATGATTTCTGACTTTCTTATTTTGTTTTATAACATAGTTATTTTACTCATTGATTTCTGGAAAGAATTCTTTATGATTTAGAACCAAATAAAATTTACATTATTATAACTATATAATTAAATGTTAGATGATTCTCTTATAAATTGTTGTTGTAATGAGATTGTGTAATATCTGGGTTTTTTTTTTCTCTTACTAACTGCACTGGTAATGATATTATGGTAAATAAAATCCGACCCAACTTTGAGGGTGTTTTTATTTTTGTTTTTTTGGGGGTTTCTTTTTTCAGTTGTTGCTAAAAATATTTTTTTTTTGTACTTGCAGCTGGTTTTAGAAGAAGTTTCCGTCTTAGTAGAAAAGATAAGAAAACAAATAAATCCATGTATGAATGCAAGAAGAGTGATCAGTATGACACAGCTGATGTACCCACATATGAGGAAGTCACCCCCTATCGGCGACAAACTCATGAGAAATACAGACTTGTTGTGTTGGTTGGTAAGTGTTTGCTTTTGTGTGTAATTCGGATGAAATAAGTAAGATAGTAAGAATTTAACATCGGAGAGCATCACGCTTGAAGTGATCAAGCTAAAAGGTCTCATCTTGAACATCTTTGGTTGGGTCTCTAAGTGAAATCGTTAGTCTTTTGCACTTCGTGTGACTTTCCGGAGACTGTTAAGGTGTCTGTGAAGAATGGTACTGACATTTAGTGGGACCTCTGTAAGAGAGGGAATAGCAGACATCATCGCAGTATGTTAAGCATATCAGGGTAACTAAATAATAGAAACGAATATGTTTCTTTCAATTCATTTTGAGGCAGTAGCTATGGTATCACTTTCTGTGGCATTTAGACCTTTAGTGAAATAAACCATTTTAGCAGAGTTCTAGGATATTTAAAGCCGGAGGATCAGTTAACAAAACTGCTTGAGGTATGTAGTTAGTAAGTATGTGGTATGTGAGGATTTCTGTAAACATTGGCTGGTTTGACGCACATTAACGATCTAGCATCTATCTTGTCTGACCTTCATGGACATGAACAATCACAGCTTCCGTGTTACTCCACCTCATCCTAGTTTGTGTTTCTTTAAAAATTTGGTGACAGCAGCATCTCCTCTATCCCTGTTGCATCCCTTGCTCTTCAGCCAAGCAAGGTCTGCTCCTCACCTGAGGAGAGAGACGCCTGTTCCCCTTAAATCTAGATGGCTCTGTCTACAGCCGGGGACTTATTATTACTCCTATGTAATATGTAACTTTTGGTTTTCCCTAGGGGATCTAATTGAAAGAGGAAAGTGAATAAAGTTTCCCTTTTTTTCTTTCCTATAGGTGCTGACAATAAAAACCTGTTCCTCAGGGGTGAGAGAGGGAAGATAGATGAGGATAAACTCTGAGTCTGAATAGTTATCCAGGGAAGAATAAAAGTAAATCATAGTCAAGAGCAACTAAAGATAGTTGATGGTTATGGAAAGGAAATAGCCACTCCCTAGAATCTTCCAGAGGAAAAGGGGAATGTGGGAATGCTGGCCTCATGCATGTTTGAAGTAATCATGGAGTTCTGTTAAAATAGTACGAAATGCAGGTATCACCCCTCCCTACAATTCCTTAAGGAAATTCTTAGTATCTTTTTTGGAAATGCTTTGAAATTTTTTGCATTAGATGATCCTGTTATTTGTGAATAGAGACAATTTTATTCATTCTTTGTAGGAATTTTATTTTTTATTCTTGCCTTATTGTATTCTCTCCTTACTTTAGGCTCCCTAGTACAGTGGTGAATGGGAGTGATGAGAACAGACATCTGTGCTTTGTTCTTGATCTTAGGGAGAAAGTATTCAGTCTTTCACCAGGAAGTATGATATTAGCTATAGTTTTTTTTATAGATGCCTTTTACCAAGTTAGGAAGATTCCCTTCTATTATTGGTTTTCTGAGAACATTTATCACAAATTGACATTGAATTTTGTCAGATGGTTTTTTCTGCATATATTGAGATAATTACATGGTTTTTCTTATTTGATCTGTTGAAGTGGTGAATTGCACCCATTGGTTTTTGAGTGTTGAATGAGCCTTGCATTCCCAGCCTGAACTCCACTAAGTCCTGATGGATTAGCCTTTGTATAGTACTACATTCAATTTGCTGGCCTGTAATTTTCTTAGAATATGTTTTCTGCTTTTTGTATCAAGATAATGCTATATTCATAAAATGTGTTGGGAAGTGTTTCCTCCTCTTCACTTTTCTGGGAGAGAGTTTTTGTAGAATTAGTATTATTTTCTTTTTAAACGTTTGGTAGAATTCCCCAGTGCAACCACACCTGGTCTTGGAGCCATCTTTTTTGGGAGGTTTTAACTACAAATTTAATTTCTTTTAAAAGATGAATATATATAGAGAGAGGGGGGAAAGAAGGGGAACAGGGAGGCGTGCAAGAGAGTGCACCTCTGTAACCTTTATACACACTCACACAGACACACAACTATTCACGTTATCTTCTTGAGTGAGCTCTGGCAGTTTGTGTCTGTGAAGGAATGTGTGCATTTCCCCTAAATTGCCAACTATGTAAGCATAAAGTTGTTGATAGTATTCCCTTATTATCCTTGAACTCTCTGTAAGGTCTGTAGTAATGTCCCCACTTTCATTCATGATATTGGTAATTTGTGTCTTCACTCTTAACATCAGTTATCTATTGCTGTACAACAAGTTATTACAAACTCAGTGACTTTAAAACAGCACATATTTATCATCTGAAAGTTTCTGCAGGTCAGAATTTGGGGAGTTTGGACACGGCTTAGCTGGGTACTCTGCTTCAGTGTCTCTCACAAGGCTGCAGTCGTGTCTTGGCCCAGGGTAGGGCTCTCATTTGAGTGCTGTACTGATAAAGGATCTACTTCCGAAACCATGTGGTTGTGGGCAGAATTCGTAGGCCACCCTCAATTCCTTGCCATATGGGCATCTGCAACGTGGTGGCTTGCTTCATCAAGATGTGTACACTGACAAGGCAATAGAGAGATTCTGCTAGTAAGACAAAAGTCACAATCTTATGTAACCTAATCAACAAAGGTGACATCCCATCACCTTTCTGAGACAGAAAACATCCCATATTCTGTTGGTTAGAAGCAAATCACAGATTTTGCTCACATTCAAGGTGAAGGAATTCCACATAGGTGTGCAAAACAGGAGAAGAGGATCATTGCTGGCCTTCTTCGAGTCTACCTACCTTAGCTCTTTTTCCAATTTATTGATCTGTCATAACACCAGCTTTATGTTTTTTAAATTTTTTCCTATTTTTTTCTTTTCTCAATTTCATTGATTTCTGCTCTTTATTATTTCCTTCCTCTGCCTACTTTAGATTTATTTAATTTTCTGTTTTTCTAGTAGATTATTGACTCGAAACCCTTTTTTAAAAATTTAAGTATTAATGGTCGTGAATTTAAATTTCCCTCTGAACACTGCATCCTACAAATTTTGATCTATTGTGTTTTTATAACATACCATTCAGATCAGAATATTTTCTAGTTTTCTTTGTGACTTCTTTGATCCTTAAGTTGTTTAGAAGTGTGTTATTTAATTTCCAAATATTTGGGGATTATTCAGATCTCTTTCTGTTATTGATTTCTTCTTTAATTTCATTACGGTCAGAGAATATGCTTTGTATGATTTCAGTTCGTTTAAATTTGTCCAAAAACAGTGAATTTTTTTGCCCAGAATGTGGTCTACATCATTGAATGTTCTGTGTGTACCTAAAAAGAATATGTATTCTGTTGTTGTTGGATACAGTGTTTTATATGTATTATTTAAGTCAAGTTGGTGATAATGTTATTCGGGTCTTCTATATTCTTACTAGTTTTTTATCTACTCGTTCTGTTAAATGTTGGCAGAGGAGTGTTAAATTCTCTATAACGGTGGGTTTATTTCTCTTGTCACATCAGTCAGCTTTTGCTTAATATATTTAGAAGCCCTGTTAGGTGGCTACACAATTAGGAGTATTATGTTTTCTTAATGAATTGACTGTCATATTATGTAATGTCCTTTTTTTATCCCTGGATTTTTCTGAAATCTATTTTGTGTGTTATATAACATAGCCATTTAAGCTTTCTTTCTTTTTTGAGGAAGATTAGCCCTGAGCTAACATCTGCTGTCAATCCTCCTCTTTTTGCTGACGAAGACTGGCCCTGAGCTAACATCCATGCCCATCTTCCTCTACTTTATTTGTGGGACACCTGCCACAGCACAGCTTGCCAAGCGTGCCATGTCCTCACCTGGGATCTGAAATGGCAATCCCCAGGCCGCCGAAGCAGAACTTAACCACTGAGGCACCAGGCTGGCCCCTCAAGCTTTCTTTTGTTTATTGTTTGCATGGTATAATCTTTTTCTGTTCGCCTTGTGAATCTTAGTTAAGGTGGCTGCTTGATTGTTGTGAATAATTTCAACATTACGGTCATCTTGGGGTTGCATCTGTTGATTATATTTTTCCTTGAGAATTGGTCACCTTTACCTTGCTCTTTGTATGTAAATAACTTTTGTTCTGTATCCTGAACGTTTTAAACATCATTTTGCATAGCCTTTGGGTCTTATTATATTCCTCTGGAAAATGGTAATTTTTTTTAAGTAGGCTATCAGTCTGATTAGGCTCAGTCTACATGCCTCAGTTCAGTTTTCAAGTCATTGCTGTGCTACATTGTGTCTGTTCCATGCATGTGACACTTCAGTTAGTCAGAGACTTTTCAGTGGTGTCAGTTTTAGTTCATTTCTCAAAGCCTTTGTTATGCTGCTTTGGGCTCATCTCGCTCAGGCACAGCTTAGAGGTGAGCCCACAACTTTTGTGGGGTCTTACCTCTTGGGTCCCCTGCTTCGCTGTGCAGCTCTGAGATGAAGACTCATCCTCTGGGCAAAGCCCAAGCAGAGAGAGGAAGAGTAAAACAGGAAACCTCTCTTCGGGGGTCACCTCTCCAGACCCAACTTCCCTCTCCCCTCTGCCTACCTGTGTTTGCTTTTCAGAGTCCTCAGGTTGTTGCTTTTCCTGTGCTGTCCAGAGACGTTGGTTGTAATCAGTGGGGAGACAACAGTGTTGGGCTCCACTGGAGTGGAGCTAGAACTCCCCAAAGCTTTAAACTCCTCTCACAGACACAGCTTGCCCTTCTCACTTGCGTAGCTTAATCAGCCTCCTCAAAATTGGGTAAGATAACCATAACTTTCATGTCTCCTACTCATAGTTTCAGAGGGTCATCAGGACAGAAGAATACCACAAGCATCATCTCAACTACCCTTTAAGGTAGAACAGTGCTCCCAGAAATATGTATTACAGCATCCCATTGTCAGCCAAAAATCAGAGAGTGTCTGAGGTATTTTGGCTTCTGCTTTACCTGAGTGCTAGTTGTCTAGGTCCGCAATCATTCAACCAAAACTCATCTGGCTGAAATCTTCAATGAAGAGGTTAATTTAATTGTGGGCACTTAACTTGCCCTAAATCCCTTTTGCCCATTGATCTTTGGGTTCCTGGCACCTGGATTCTGAAGTGAACGTGGACCTTGTTACTTTTCTAACGACAAATTGTGTGCTCATCACCTTATTTTTACCTTCCCAGCAGGATCATATATAGCTTTTTTAGCCCCAGGATGTCACTTATACTGCAGTGGCTGCTCTTTCTCTGTCTCTTGCGTGGAATTCCTTAAGTTTCTGAGGCCTGATTCTCGGGAGATTTCCCCTTTATCTCCAAAAAGAGTGTTACCCTCAAGATATTCCTAAACTGGAGACGCTAAATGTTGATGCAAAGGTACAGTGAGTGAAGATTCAGGTTTCTTGTGCTACATGCTTCTCCGCCACTAGTGTTTCCTCAGTCTTTGGAGTTTTCCAGGCCTTGAGTAAATAAACTGCATGACTTCAGTGAGAACCAGACTATCCCTTTTTACTACTTAGATTTCTTTACTACTGAGATCTAACTATAATCTTTCATTACCCTCTGCTGATCCCAACTGAATTTTTAAATTTTAACTTGCTTCTCAAGTGAGTCCTGTCCTTTCTCCACTCTGGTAATAGCAGCAGCCAATATGTATTGAGTGCCAGGCACTGTGCTAAGGGCTGTGCAGGTGTCATTTCATTCAGTCCTCACCATGACTGTGAGGTCAATGCTTTTATTATCCCCATTTTACAGACGAAGAAACTGAAGCACAGAGATAGGTAAGTTACTTGCTGAAGATCCCATAGCTGCTGAGTCCTGGAGCTGATTCAGACCCAAACAGTTCAAGACCAGAACCTTCTTTCTTATCTCACTGTGGAATATTGTGTCCAATCTGTAAAATCAGGGTTGTGCTGACACTGTTTGCTGGATCTCAAATTTCCTACTTTTCTTTTTTTCCCTTTGATTTAGGGCCCATCCACTCATTTTCCTGACACATACCTCCACATTTTGTGAAGGGTTAGATTGGAGTGTACCAAGAGCATCCATTGTTTACATAAATCCTGCCCACCTTCAGGGCCTCAGCCCGGCTCTTTCCACTTTGGGTCTCCCTGGGTCAGGTCAGCAAGCTTGTTGGCTCTGCTCGGCCTTCCCTGTGCTATCCAGGCATGGCCCTCGTTGTACTGGCATTACTGTTTCACTTTCCTTCTCCTTAAAATTCGCCAGCTCTTCCTAAAGTATCCTAGGCTGATTTTCCTGGTCTTTCCACATGTTCAGCAGCCCACCTAGGGTAATTCTCCCAGCCACCCACGAAAGGCTCTGGGCTTGATCTCACTATCTGCTCTGTGTTCAGATCTCAGGCTGCCTCTCAGTAGTTTTTTGCTGGCATAGACAGAAACAATCTCAGAGTATCCAGAGGGAGGAGCCATTCCGCCTCCCCTTGGCCTCCAGCCCCTTCTCCAGGGCTTCTCAAACTTTAACACACATTTGAGTCACCTGGGGATCTTGTTAATATGCAGTTTCTGCTGGGTAGCCTGGGGTGAGGCCAGAGATTCTGCATTTCTAACAAATTCCCAGGTGATGCTGGTGCTGCTGGCCCAGCTTAATTAGGGAGTGCATTTTGCTTTTCACCTATTGCTACCGGTTATAACGCAGAGGTAGTGAGGTGCCCTGCACTGTGCACACTCGGGCAAAGCCTGGTTGTTCTGTTTGAATGGGCTCGGCTGCCATTACCTTCCTTTGTCGGCAGTTGTGAACTGGCTGCAATTTATATGGATTTTCTACTTTTCTTATCACACTTCTGTTTTGTGCTTTGTCATGCACGTGTTATAATGGTGGTTTTAAAACTTTCCGTTTTGTCTTAATCTGCTGTTCAGGATTTGCTCAGTGATAGTTTAGGTTTGGTTTGTCTGTTTTGATCAACTGATTTATTATTATTTTTAGCTTTTATTCTGAAATTCCTATAGGAAAAAACTCTATTTGAAGCTCTTTAGCCCCTAACAGTTTATTTCCCTATTTTGGAGCAATTTCTTGTATGATGTAATTTTTAATTACTGAATCCCACCCTTACCCTTGCTGTGGCCTTCTGAGGAGCAGGACATTCCATAGTGGAATCTGGTGACAGCCAGGGTCAGTACATGTAACTGTCCTTCCAAAGTGTTTCCTGTTAGTCACTTTCTTCTGTGTGGTCATTGCTCAGAAAACCTTTCTGCTTGTCTGTATGGCACATCTGAAGTATCAGAAGTTTGGAGTTCATTGCCTGGAGAAATCCCCATCTATTCCATCCCATGAGGCAGGCTAGTGTAGATGGTAAGAAACGGGCCCCTGGGAAAGGCAGGCTGCATTCCCATCCTGTTCTGCTCTTCAGTAGCTGTGTGACACCTGCATACTACAGGGTTTCTCTGGACTTCAGTTTCTTCATCTGAAAAATGAGGATAAGAGCACTTGCTTTCTAGGTCTGTTTGAGGGTTAAATGAAATGATATTTGCAAAGACTTAGACCAATTCCTGGCACTTAGTAAGGTTTTAATAAAAAGCAGCTCATATATTAACTAAAAATGTTAACAGTATAACATGAAATGTTCAGATATGAGTAGGCTTCTGCTGATTTTGGACCTCAGTGTTCACAGCACTTAGAAGTTAATTAGATTATTTAGCAGTTTATCATCTAAAAGAGGTAATCAAGCAGTAGGCTCAAATTTTGGAAATTCTGGATTGTTCCTGAATTGACTGCTTACTTTTCATGATTGTAAAAATCATATACTTAGGAAACCGTACCTTGGCTCTTACGACATGTGTAGGAAGATGGAAAGAGTATAAGCATCATCCTCCTCCTCAGGCCCCATTTGTTTTCAAAGCCAGTGGGAATAATGGTATTTTCCTGGAAACTGTTAGTAGAATATTGTTAAGGAGGTACACAGTCTGTTATTTGCTCTGTGTTCACACCATAATATTGCATAATTTTTATTCTTGGACTTAAAGTTCAAGAAATTAAAATAGACCAAGTCATTAACATGACAAAAATACGACGATGGAGCACATTGAGCCTTGATCACAAGTATTTTTCTCTTCATTTTGTAAAGGTACCATTCTGAAGCCACATTTTAGCCACTAAAACATCTTAGTGACAGTTTCTGGTATATTCCCTTCTGCATTTAAAAGTGTCTTCCGGGACCGGCCCCGTGGCCGGGTGGTTAAGTTCGCGCGCTTCGCTTCAGTGGCCCAGTGTTTCGCAGGTTCGGATCCTGCGCGTGGCCATGGCACCTCTCATCAGGCCATGCTGAGGCAGCGTCCCACATGCCACAACTAGAAGGACCCACAACTAAAATATACAACCATGTACTGGGGAGATTTGGGGAGAAAAGAAGGGGAAAAAAAAGTGTCTTCCAAAAAGTATGTAAAAACTAAATGTCAGGCTTTTAGTACTTTTTTCTACGTAAGTTTTATCTTTAGTGAAACCTGACTTTTTGAAAAGTAAAGTAATAAAGCAAATAATTTGTGTGTGTTTGCAGAGGAGGGAGCAAAGAGAAAGCTTTGGTGTTAAAAAGCTACTAAAACACTTTTCAGAGCTTAAGCTAATAAAGAGTAAAAATTCATCTTGTGGATACTGAGACAATTTGTGACTTGTTCTGTCCGGTTATGAGGCATAAGAGGAAACTAATAATAAATCTTTCTATATATTTCACATTTCTAGCTTGAGCATTAAGTACTATTCTGCCCTCCTTGTGCTGAATCTCACATGACTGCTTTGCAGAGGTAGTTCCAATAAATAGACATTTATAAGACTGCCATCATTTTTCCATAAAACTATGGCAGAACAGAAAGTCTCCCACATAAAGCAGAGACAAAAGTAAGTAGTCAAAACTAAAACGTAAATGTGAATATGTTTCTTAGCATTCCTGTAGCTTTTGATGAACTTTGATTGAAGGCTTGGAGAAATGGGTCTGCTCTGGAGGGTTTCATATAGACAACTGCATACTCAAAAGTCATAGTTGAATCTCTGAGCGTGTGATGGATTTAAAATTATAATCTTTGTATATACGAGGTAAACGTGATCTTTATTAGAATCACAGTTGGCGTTTTATGCTGTTGGTCTACCTTAAATGTTTATATTCCGGCTGAATTTCTGGGCGTAAAACAAAATCATGTTCACTCAGCTGATCTTTGTGGAGAACCGACTGTGCCGGGCACTGTTGTAAGTGCGTGGGTTCATTAGTGAACAACACAAACATTTTTGCCCTTGTGGTGTTTGCATTCTAATGGGAGGAGATAGACAAAAAACGTATTCAGAATGAATTCATGATAAATAATAAAGCCAATTCTATAACTGTTAAATGGTGATAAATGTGGTAGAAGAAAGTGAAAGCAGGGCAGATTCGGGGGAATGAGGAGTCCGCGATTTTGAATCTGGACATCATGGTCGCCTCCTTGGAAAGGTCGCGTTTTTGCACAGATTCTGAAGTAGGTTATCCACGCCCACTTCTACTTAGCTAAGGAAGACAGGGATGGTTTTATTTTGCCCTTTTAATTTTGTTGTACTCTTGTTTTAGCCCTGAGATAGAGATGAGACAGGTACTTACGTCAGTCTGTATAAGTCCAGTGTAAATAGTGGCTTTAGAAAAAATGATGCTCTTTCAACAAGTTTCTCACTTTCTTGTTCTTTTCTTGTTCTTTTTTTTTTTGATATTAGCTTATAAATGGATACTTCATTAATAACATTTTTCTTCTGTTATGAAAGCAACAGAGGCAAGAAAATCTGAACCTCTATCAGGGCTTGTTATGAACTTCTAAGCTGCTATATTTTCTCTGTAGTTTGATTCCATGGGAACTTTAAATTTAGTTTTCTAAATAGATTTGTAACTCTCCAAGACAAAAATCCAGCCACCCACTCATGTGATCATTATAAGATTATGAGTCAAGTATAATAGGTTGGTTGTGTTTAGGTCTAGAGCAACAAAAATAGAAGGGCTACAATATGATAAGTGGACTTTTTATAACATGTGTCTGATCCAAGGGATACCTAGAGATTTCACTTGATTTGTCTTGCAATAAATCAAATGAGTGTGTTTTTTCAGGTAACAGAAGCAGTTTGGATATTCATGGCAGACCCCATAATTCTGATATTTTTCTCTGGATAGTAAGAGTAACAAGTCTGGCCAATACCATAAAAAAATGTAGGGTAAAATGTGGAAGAATTTGCATGTTAAACAGTGCAGGTACACTGGAGATAAATACATAGTGAAAACTGCATCCGTGTTAGTAGCTTTCCACATAATATGCCATTTTTATGTTTGTACCAAGATGTACAAAAATCACTAGCAAAAGTGAATAGTACTTGGTCAGAGCAAGAGATTCTCTCCAATATATAATTTAATATTGGATGTAAATCTAAATAAGAATGGATTTTATCATTAATACATTATGACTGTTACATAAATATATAGCACGTTAAAACTAATTTGGCTGATCTCCACCTACCTGTATGTCTCTTAGAAGTTTCTTTCATAACAGATTATTAACATTGTAATCTTTAGTATAATTGTCCTTTCATGTCTAAGGTACCACCCATCTATATTTACATTATTAAGTTCAATTTGATGCTCATCAGCCATAAGAAAAACTACAACTAAATTCTATGCCAGACATTTACAAATCAAAATTAGTTTATGCTCATTCTTTGTAGACCACATGTGTATCATTTAAAATATATATATATTTCATTGATTTCAATAAAATTATTTTCACAATAGTAATGCCTTATCATTCTAATAAAAATTCGTTCACTCAGGATCTTCATTAACACACAACCAAGTAGATGGTTGAAGCTTCAGTTTACAATGCTGTAGCGCATGGCCATAAACCTTTCTTTTGGTATAAGAATGTCATATTGATATTTTAAAGCATTCTTCCAAAGTGCTGTTGTAGGCTCTGGTTTTATTGCCTCAATACTTTCTCCACTCATTTAGCCTCTTTTGATTTTTAATTGTATATGTCTGTTTCAGATTCAGAAAGTAGCAATTTTGGGGGGCCATGTTTACGGAATGAAAACTTTTTATGCATCAACTATGAATTAATTTTGAAAGATGTATTTCTTGTTTTCCATATATAAATACTTTTTACAAATCATACACCATTATACATATTCATGCAATAAAAACAAGAAAATATGAAAATAGAGCAATGAAGACACTCAACATAATTACATGGATAATGAATCAATGATGTCAACAGACTTAGGGGTCACTTGGGGAAAAGATGTCTTATATGTCTAAATTCTCCTGTATAAATAAAGGCTGAGAATTTGCATATAGATTTTTTTTAAATCTTTCTTTTTAAGATAAAAATAAAAGCATTTTGGCGTTTAGTTAACATGAATATTTTCTTAAATGTAAAGTTTTAAATAGAAACTTTACTAGCATCATTTTATTGACACCGTAAATGGGCTATATTTCTTTAGCTGAAATGAATGAACCTTTATATAAAATTACATACAACACATTTGCCTACTTTCAGGAAGCAATTACTAATTAAATGCACAAAAGTAACTAAAAATAATATGCCTTTCTAATTATCTTATCCAATTGACATTTTTTTATGAGAACTTCAACTAATGGGGATTGATACACATGGTTTTATTCTTTGCAGAATTTGCATGCAAAGTCACTTTGAAAATTCTTATGAAATTAAGAAATACAGATAAATACCTATTTACATGTCTGATTTGAATAGAAACACTTTTATTTTCAAAGTTAGTAAGCATAACTTTAGTTCACTGCCTGAATTCCAAATTAATGAACTCTAAAATGATATTTTAGTGTGCTTTTTTGGCTTTTATTTACATTTCATCATTGTGTTTGATTTCCTTAGTCTTGAATCAACAATCCTAAGAGAGATGCTCAGCGTCTGTTGCCCAGACCTCCTGTGTGCGTCATCTTCGTTAAGTCGAGTTTAGACTTCTCAGAGGTTCTACACAGAGTGAATTTGGAGATCGCCAGATTTGACCTCTGCCACTTTTTGTAGCTGGACTGCGTATGCCACAAGCATAGATAGTCATCACTGTCTAAAGTGTGGGGCAGCTTGGAATGGGGTGAAAGTTTCTGTGAAGTTACCGATCACAGCCATAAACGGACAGCGGAGCAACTGACCACCTGAGTTCATGTTTTATCTGCATTCTTTTGATAAGATGATAGGTAGAATGGAAAGAATGCAGACCTTTATTAGGACAGACGGGCTTTTGAATACCAATTAAGCTGCACTCCAGATCTGTGACCTCTGGGAGATTACTTAGCCTTTCCTCATCTCAGTTTTCTCATCTGTAAAGTGAAGATAATAATGCCTTTCTTGCAGGGATGTTCTGAGGATTAGTAATGGTGGGTGTAACCCACGTAACACATGCCTGCCACATAGAGAGACCTCACTGTGTCATCATCATCATTATTTTTCCAAAGACCTATTGTCTGTGATTTAAATGTGTGCTATGTAGGTTATAATCTCTGCTTCTCTCTAGCATTAACAAGCACAACTGAAAAACTGAAAACAAACTTTGGAGTAACCTATTTACATACATATGTACAAAAGTATTTCCTCAATTGTGGTAAAAATGTATATATTGAAGGAGAAATGAATGCATCCCATTGCAGAGGCACACAACTGAACCTAAGTCTGTTTGCACCCCTAAACTGACTGCAGTGTAAATAGATTTTGTATTCTAGATACAAACCAGCCAACTGAAAATGTTGTGAACTTATTCCTAACCAGAGAAGAAAGATACAGGAGTGTGGCTCTAAGTTGTGGTCGTAAGGTCAAGATGTAAAGAGGAGAAACTAGAACTTCACCACTGTGGATGGCAGAAGGACCCAAGGCTCTGTTAGGGAAAATGCTGTTTGTAAGGCCCACGGACAATTGTGTAGGGACGATGATTGAAATGGTCCTCCTATTTTAACCTGTTTGTGAGGACACTCCTACCTTTGAAGATGATGACCTTAAATAACCTCATCTAGAGGGAAATTTTCCAAATAAAATCATTTACCACTGAACATGCTTGGCACTCTCCATGAGTGTGCAGTGAAGCAAGCTCACCAGTCAGAGTTTAATTATATAAGGGCTGTATTGAATATAGTCAAGTTTAAGGGTATCACATTAGAGACAGCATACTTTTCCCCACTAATTCAAACATACCTAGTTTTTTCCTCCTGAGTTAAAATAAATCGTTGTGTTTTTTCTGGCGTAGGTAGTAGAAGAAAGGGAAAAAAAAAAAAAAGATGCAGAGTCTCACTCAGCAAAGGATCGCACACTCTGGGAAGCACTCCAGAGCTGGCACCTGCCAATTCACCTCACCCCTCTCCGTCCAGGTGGCTGGGGGGGTCATGGCAGGCCAAGACACATTATTTAAGGTTTAGTGTTTTGTTTTGTTTGCTTCCATTTTTTTCCTCAAGCATATATAGTTGAGTGTGTGTCATCTGTACATAGAATACTGTTCCGTTGTAATACCACTGGTTTTTCTTGTTTGTTTTCTGTTTATTTTAAAGAGTGAGTTTTAGAACTTACTCTAAATATTTTTTGTACTTCAGAGTAGGTAAAATACATCAGCCCCTACGTGGTACCTGGCATTTCATAGACAGTCAATGCTTCTCACTTTCCTCCTCTCCCTCAGAGCCCTCGTCTTTTCTTGCAGTCTCCAGTTTTCCTGTGATGTGACTACATTCACACAGGCTCCCCAGCCCTGGCCTCTCTGTTACGTTGCAGTCCTCAGCTGAGTTTAGGTAGATAGATTTCCTTCCCTTAAACTCACTCTTCAGAGCTGAATTCATCACCTTCCCTTCTGCTTCTCTTTATCTGAAGAGCCAAGAGAGACAAGTTCAAATGTGTGCTCCACCAGCTTCTCTTAGTGACCTTGAGCGGTACCTAACCATGGCATCCAGGCATTCTAGGAGCAGATGCTTTTTCCTTTAACCTCCACTCCTTTGGTTCATTCAACAAATACTTTTACCTCCATAACAGCATAATTATTGAATATGATTTAAATAAATGAAACAAACTAATGAATGCCTACAGTTTGCCAGCTAGGGAAACAGTTGATGAAGAAGTGCATGACGTCCCTGTTTTCACAGAGTTCACAGTCTCTTGGAGGATAAAGACAAGTAAACAATAACAATAGAGTGCGCAAGTACAGGGAAGACGTGAACTCGGTGCCCAGCCCAAATCTAAAGTGTCAGGGAAGATCCCCTAAGCTGTATCTAAGCAGAGTCCTAAACAACAAGCAAGCATTAGCACGTGAAGAGAGGATAGGAGTGTCCTTGCCAAAGCAAAAAGCATGTGACAGGGACCCAACAACACAGAAGAGAACCTGCCACATTTCAGGAAGTAGGAGAACTCTCATGTAGCTGGAATGTGCAGTGCAAAGGAAGGAATGGCACAAATTAAGATTAGAGATATAAGTGTAGCTCCCAACATGGATCTGTATAAACCCATCATAGAGTTTACATTTGATTGTGTGCACAGCAGAGGAAGAATGAGAGGCGCTGGTGAGAAATGACAGAAGCCTAAACCAGGATGGCGGAGACAGGAGCGAGCAGTAGCTGGAGGAGAGAGCAGGGTTAAGTGAAGTTTTCTTTGAGTTTTTGTTGTTGTTGTTCTTGTTTTAAGGTAGGAGAGAGTTTATTAATTTTAAGTGCTGATGGGAAGGAGCCAGAAGCAAGAGAGACCTTGGAAGATATATCTCTAAAGAAGGTATGTACAGGGGCCGGCCTGGTAACGCAGTGTTCAGTGCATGCGTTCCGCTTCGGTGGCCTGGGGTTCAAGGGTTCGGATCCCGGGTACGGACATGGCACCGCTTGGCAAGCTATGCTGTGGTAGGCATCCCACATATAAAGTAGAGGAAGATGGACACAGTTGTTAGCTCAGGGCCAGTCTTCCTCAGCAAAAAGAGGAGGATTGGCAGCAGATGTTAGCTCAGGGCTAATCTTCCTCTAAAAAAAAAAAAAGAAGATATGAGCTAGATGGGTCTAGATGCATACATTTATAAAAATGATTCTGAAGACATTGCACATGTTGGCTTCTAAGTTCTCTGAAGTAGTTGAGGTCGTCTACTGAGCTTGAGGTGGTGATAGTAACACTAGAAGTTTGGCTCATTCAGCAGATTTTTATTGAGGACTTACTTTATGGAGTTGGTAAATGACACAATATGATTCCTGCCCTCACTGTGCCTCCTGGTGGGAGAGACAGGCCATTAAATAATGTATTATCCAATTATTTAATTATATGTATATATACATATTTTTTTTTTCATGAGGAACATTGGCCCTGAGCTAACATCTGTTGCCCATCTTCCTCTTTTTGCTTGAGGAAGATTGTCGCTGAGCTAACATCTCTGTCAGTCTCCCTCTGTTTTGTATCTGGGACGCTGCCACAGCATGGCTTGATGAGCAGTGTGTAGGTCCACACCCGGAATCCTAACCTGTGAACCCTGGGCTGCTGAAGTGGAGTGCATGAACTCAACCACCACACCACTGGTCTGGCCCCTGTTTAATTATGATATTTAAATAGTGTGAGGAAGATGTGCAGGATGCTCTGATAACATAAAAATGAGAAACATGCTCTACAGGCTCAGGAGAGACTTTCTGGAGGAAGAGCTGTTTGAGCTGAGCTCCGAAGACGCATCAGAATGACCTGGGGCTTCAGGTGAAGGGGAGAGCTTGAGTAAATGCTTTGGGGCAGGAGGACGAGGCAGGGATCAGATCACGCAGAGCCTCATAAACCATGTAAAGATTTTAATCTTTTGTGGAAGAGCCATTGGAAACTACATTTCCAAGAATGTTAAGCGAGGGAATGACAAGATCAGAATAGCGCCTTAAAAAGATGTCTGGCTGCTGGGTGATGGCGGATTCAAGTGGCTGATGAGCAGATGTGGGACAGCCATTAGGAGGCTGTTCCAGGAAAGGAGGCAAAAATGGTGTATCTTGGACTAGTGTGGCACCAGTGTCAGTCAAGAATCATAGATCTGAAGGATATTTAGGAGGTAAAATTGGCAGCCTTTGACAACTGTTTGATTATAGGGGTACATGAGAGAAGTAACAAGAAGGCTCCCAGGTGTGAGGACAGAAGAGAATGGAGGACTGAAATTAACAATACGAGGGTCTAAGAAATAGAATTGATAAGGAAAACATAGAATAATTGCTGGAGAGTATGAATGTATGTCATTACTGCTCCAGGATTGTATGGTTTTTCTGTTCTCAGTAGTCCAGAGGTGGAAGTAGAGAGGGGCTACTGGACTGCTCTTAGACTGGAAGTTTCCTTGGAAGTGTGATGAAAGGACAATGCATTAGAAATTTGAGGATATTAGGAAAATAGTGGGAGAATTATGGCCATGGAAGTGAAGACATGAAGGGCTGTTGGATAGAAAGAAAGAAAAGAAAAGCACATGAGGTCCTTATGATAATAGGTGACGGAGGGATAACTGAGTGACAGATCTAAAAGGATCAGAGGTTGAAATCGTAGTGGAAAGTTTGAATTTAATATTTTAGGAGTGAAATAGCTCCTAGTGACGGCAAAGTCTAGGTTTACCCACTGAGTGGTCAAAGTGAAGTAGAAGGGACGGTCCCTAGAGGCCAGGAATTCAGGGAAGGAAGAGGCTGGCCTTCTGAAGGGTGGTATTCACATGGATGTTGAGGTTACCCAAGAGGCTGGCAGGACTGAGGTGCAGAGAATGACAAGAGCCAGGTGCTAAGGTCTTAGAGCGGCGGTTCTCGACAGGGACAGTACTGCCCACTGGGGAGAATTATAGACATTTGTAAGAGTACTTTTTTAAAATATCAAAATAGCCGAGAGGACCAGGGACATAGACTTTACATCTCTAGGGAGCAAAAATCTGACCTGCACCCCACATCACTTCCAGATGTGTGCTAGACGTTCATGGACTGACTAGATGACTCAAGCTGTGCTGAGGTTTCCAGATAAGAGATCTGCCTTCTGTGACACTGAAGCACTGTCCCATGCCATAGGGAATTATTTTTGTGCCACCCTTATGTGCAAAGTACAGGTCATTTGCAACAGTATTATTTTCTTCAATTTGATGGTCTTGACACGTTATTCCTTTTTCAATGCAGGCTCTTTCCCTCTTTGTTTATCCTATTCCAGTAAGTCTCATCTGTTCCTTCTGTCCAGTTGCTAGTCCTTATTCTGACGTTCACCTGTACCCTTGGGCTTTCATTTTCCTGTACTTTCTTGTACAGAATGGTTCCTGGTCTTTTTGTTACTTTTAAATCCAAACTTATTTATTATAAATAGGTGCAAACATCTGACATCATTTTCTCTAGTCATGCCCAGGTATTTACATATTGAAATACAAATTGTTTTATTATAAATTATTCTTTTTCATATGTTACAGTTAGGGCATTATTTTAATTGGAGGGAGGAATTATATGTACTAATAAGCTATATTAGCTATGATTCTATTTCAGGATATAAATGAGATGTTATGAAGTATTGATTATAAAAAGGGAGCGTTGAGAACCACTGTCTTAGAGAAGCAGGGGATGGTGTGAGAGAATTGGTACTTTGCAGCAGTGCGAGGACAGGAAAAGGGTGTACTGAGTGACCAGCAGGGGGACAGGTCTTTTTTTCACAAAGTGAGGGGCGTTAGAGCAAGGAAGGCTCAGTCCCCAGCTCCTGCCTGTTCATCTTTGCTCACACTTTCCCTCCGCCCGGCATGCCCACACTGCTATTCTCTGTCCACCGGTATGTTCTTCATTGTCCAGCCTAAAACCTTGTTCATTTCAAAGCTCAGAAGAGGAAGTTGGCAAGAGAATGACACTCAGATGCCTGGATTCTGTGCTAGGCACTATGTATAAGTTTTCGTTTATTCCTCTTAGGAAGGGAACATAATTACTTTTATTTACTTATTTCATAATTACTTTTAGAATTAGAATGAAGCCTAATCAAGCTCAAATATTTTATTGAGTGTCTCAGTCTGTTCAGGCTGCTATAACAAAATACTGCAGACTGGGAGGCTTATAAACAACAGAAATTTATTTCTCACAGTTCTGGAGCCTGGAAGTCAGAGATGAGGGTGGCAGCATGGTGGGGTGAGGGCCCTCTTCCGGGTCACAGACTTCTCCTTGCTCAAGCGGCTAGGGAGCTCTCTGAGATCTCTTTTATTTGTTTACTAATGGTTTTGTTTTGTCTTTGCTGAGGAAGATTTTCTCTGAGCTAACATCCACTGCCAGTCTTCCTCTTTTTTTTTTTTTTTTTTTTTGTATGTGAGCCACCACCACAGCATGGCCACTAACAGATGAGTGGTGTAGGTCTGCACCCTGGAACCGAACCCAGACTGCCAAATCAGAGCACACTGAACTTAACCACTAGGCCACTGGACTGGCCTGAGATCTCTTTTGTAAGAGCACTAATCCCAGTTGTGAAGCTCCACCCCTTTGACCTACTCACCTCCCCAAAGCCAAACCTTCTAATGCCATCACACTGGGCTGTAGCATCCCAGCATGTGACTTTGAGGGGGGGGGCACACACATTCAGACTGTAGCATCCAGTATCAGCAGATGGGGGAGTCATGAAGATGGGAATGCAGCTCACGGCAGTCTGGCCCCAGGGCTTGTGTTCTGCCCACTGCAAGACACCATCATTAAGGAGACCCTGGTGGCAGAGCTGTAAGAAGCTGGCCATTTGGGGTTTGTGCCCCTCTGACTTTTGATTTCAGACTCACATTTGAAACTGCTCTTTGTTTTTCGTCCCCAGTCTCCTAATCATTTAGTCTGACTCTCTCAACCCAGTTTCTTTCTTTGAAAGCAGAGTTCACTTACCATCTTTTATTCTCCACCACATTTACTATATGCCTTGTTCATTATAGGTGTTTGGTATGTATGTGTTGATTGATTTAAATATGTAAGGTCTGTGCAAGTGTTCCAGTGCTTAAGAGAGGGTCTTGACAAATGTAAATGTGCTGGTGGTTTTGCATATTTAAAATGCATAATTAGATTTGCAGCTAAAATAAAATCAAGGTTCCAAGATTTTCTTTTATTAAGATCTAAAAACATTTGAAACTGAAATTATCACTTCCCATACTGTGCAATTTAATTTTTTAGATGCACGTATTTTTTAAGTTCTTCTGCATACCGTTACTTGGTAATGTGCTCAGATACTCATGAGGTGTTTCATTTAAAACGTAAATGTTTTTAATCTTTTTAATGGAAAGGTGGAGATTTAAAAAGTGAAAAATCAACAAAAGAACTCCACCCTCTCATGGGCAGCTTAACTAGAGAGAACCTCTTTACTTGCGATGCATGTAAAGTTGGATACATGTTTTCAGTCTGTCTTATGGATTCATGTCAATTCCAGAAATATTTATATGGTGTTTTGCTGAGTAATGAGTTTGTATTATCCTGTTTTTTCAGGTCCTGTAGGAGTAGGTTTGAATGAACTGAAACGAAAGCTGCTGATCAGCGACACACAACACTACGGTGTGACAGTGCCCCGTAAGTTTTGTACTATTCGACGCTGTTACGATTGCCCTAATAATGACTGCTAGCACTTACACAGCATATGCGATGCCTAGCACTGTTCTGAGCATTCACTGTCTAGACCTCAGAACAGCCCTATGAAGGATGTAGTGACATTATCTATGTTTCACCGAGGGGGAAACGGAGACAAAAGAGTTAGGGATTTGCCCTGGATCACACAGATCATTGGCAGGATATCTGTTAATCTCAGCTTCCCTACTCTCAGATTTTTATGGTGAATTTTAATATACATATGACATCAAATTATTATTTATAAGTTTTCTTCTAAATAAAAGTCTATTCTGTTTCGTAAAATAAGTGCCGATGTTTTTCAGAGTTTTTCACCAGCTTTAAGGTTAGAAGGAGCATACCACTGAAGGAGCTGAAGGAGGCTTGTTATAGTATAAACCTTTCTTAATTACTTTTTATATGTAGGAATTGGCAGATAGTGTTAAATGGGCCTTTCGTGGCCATATAATCCAAATAGGGGAAGCTTCTTTTCAGTACACAGAATTAGGTCTATTTTTAGAAAGTAGTTTTCATGGGCATTCTTACAAATGAAATGTGATGCTGGAAGCATTTTGATCTCCAGAATAAATGCCATTTGACTACTTAATATGTTGATGTTAGAAAGTCATCTAAAAGAGTAAATTGAAATGTTGGCTTTTTCAAGTGGTTTTAGTACTATTTAAAAACATCGTTTGTATATTGCCCTTAGCAGTGTTCTCTAGTTTTGGAAGAGTTCAGCTTTATTTTAAAATTATAATTTTCTATTACTTCAAGTTACTCCTTGTTACTACCTTTTTCCAAATCATTGTTTGTAATCATTTTCAACCATAAGTTATAGGACTGTGCTGGTTTCCACCGACAGAGATGAAAGGAAAGGAAAATGTGGTATTAAACATTTCTTTCTTTCTTTTTTACTTTAATTATTCACTTCTCTTATAAAAGCTGAATTGCAATATACAGGTAATTAGAAAATTTTACAAAAAATTGTTCAGCTTACAGGTGAGCAATTACAAAAGAGGATGGAAAAAACAGATTACAAAGGAAAATAATGCATTTATTGATTTTCTTCTGTGTGTTCATCTTTTATTTGCCTGAAGTTATTTTGTGCTATCATGTATAAGATGGGCGCTATCTCTGTTTCACAGAGAAGGAAACGAAGGTAGAAAGAATATTTTGACTTCATCAGAATTCCGTAAGCGCTGGCTGCCCTTGCCTTCGAAACCAGGTTTTATGATACCACTTTTCATGCTCCTCCTCCTGTCTAACACTAGACAAATCCTTTCAAACTGCACATTCTCTTTATTGCAGCCCAGTTAGCCCATCTTCCTTTTGAAGATGATAAATATCAATAAGACTGTCTGTCAAACATAACCCTCCATGATAGGCTTTTTTTTTTCAGATTTTTTTCTTTTTTGCTAAGAAAGATTAGCCCTGAGCTAACATCTGTTGCCAGTCTTCCCCCTTTTTTTTCTTCCTCAAAGCCCCAATACATAGTTGTGTATTCTCGTTGTAAGTCCTTCTAGTTCTATGTGGGATGCTGCCACAGCATGGCTTGGTGAGTGGTGTGTAGGTCCACACCCGGGATCTGAACTGGCAAACCCCAGGCCGCTGAAGCAAAGTGCACGAACTTAACCACTATGCCGCTGGGACGGCCTCAATTCATCATAGTTTTGATATTACTCAAGGACCCAGGGCCAGGTACTTTGGGCTTAATTCATCCAACTATTAAAATGATATTTCCCTCTGAAGTTTTTACAGAAATTGACAACATCCAGAAAGTTTCTGGGGCTGGGACTCTCCAAAGAAATTCCCAAAGTAGTAATTTTCCACTCTGATTCACTTTTAAACAGGCGTTCATATCAAAAGATTCCCATATAGCAGTGCTTTCCAGACTTGCTTGATAAAAGGAATCTCTCGGGGTTCTTTGAAAAGATTCCAAGGCCTTCCAGAGAGATTCTCCTTCGGGAGACCTGACAGAATGCCTGAAAATCTGGATTTATAGCTTCATGCCCGTGATTCATCATCAAGCATGTTTGGAAAACACAGCCATAGCATCAACTCAGGACGATTTAATTAATTAAAGAAGAATACATTCTAAGATCAATTGCGGAATTTTAGATTGTTTTCCTTTGTAAAATACTTTAGAGTTTTGATTATTGGGAGAAAAATTATTGCTTTGGTTGTACCACCAGTATTCTGCTTGATGTTTAACTCTCTAATTCTCCTTTCTAAAACTTGTACTAAATATCCAGCAGAATGAGTCAGTTGAAAAAGATGTGGAGCAGTGGAACTCTCACACGTTCCTGGTGGGAGTGTAAGTTAATGCAACCACTTTGGAAAACTGAGTGGCAATATTTACTAAAGCTGAGCAAACACATACCTTATAACCCAGGGATTCCACCCCCGTACACACCCGACAGAAATGCATATGACATATACTCAGATTTTCTTGGAAGCCTTCATAAGAGCTCAAAACTGGAAACTACTCGAGTGCCCGTGAGTAGCAGATTGGATAAGTCAATGACAGAATACCGCAGCGCGGAACGAACCATCTGTTACTGCACGCAGCAGCACGAACCAACCCCACAACATCATGGTGAGCGAACGGAGGCGGACACGAAAGGGAACATGCAGTATGACTCCATTCTTATACACACAGTAAAAGCGATGCTGATGTGTGCTGTTGAAAATCTTGAGGAAATGGATCGGAAGGGTGATTCTGGAGTGCTGGCGATTTTCTGCTTCTTGCTAGAGTGCTGGGTTACATGGGTGTATTCGATCTGTGACAGTTCGTCAAACTTACACGTGAACTTTTCTGTCTGTATATCATACTTCAGGTTTTTAAATGTTAAAAAGAAATACTGGGTAGTTTAGTTAATTGTGGTTTGCTGATATTGATTTCCTGGTTTCGATATGTGCTATAGTCATGGAAGATGTTACCATTGGAGCAAGCCGATGGTTACACGGGACCTCTCTGTGCTATTTTTGAAACTTCTTGTAAATCTATAATTATTTCAGTTTTTAAAAACTATTAAAAAGGATGCTAAATCAGGTAAATGCTATTGCTCTTGGGCTAAAATGGCTGAACAAATGACATGATCTTTTAAAATTATCCGTATAGCCATATTAAACATTCAAACTTGCTTTTAAAGAAAGTGGTGGCTGGGGCTGGCCTGGTTGCGTAGTGGTTAAGTTCACACATTCTGCTTCAGCAGCCTGGGGTTTGCGAGTTTTGGTCCTAGGCATGGACCTACATACTGCTCATCAAGCCATGCCATGGCAGCATCCCACATACAAAATGGAGGAGGATTGGCACAGATGTTAGCTCAGGGCCAATCTTCCTCACCCAAAAAAGAAAAAAAGTGGTGGCCAAAGCCCCTGTTTCTGCCTCTTTGCTTCTCTATGGGTAATTTCATCCTTGATATGCAGCATCAACATTGTTTATCATCATAGGCTGCAAGTTGTCATAGGCCATAGGCTATCATCAGTAAAGCTAAATGACTGTTAACATAACCAGTCTTTCAAAAGAAGCTCTCAGTAAATTAAAGTAGTAAACAAAAAGTATTGCAGAAGATACCAAATACCTGATGGATTCCGAAATCTTTGCAGTCTGGAATTTGGGCACTCTGTGAACCCCAGCTGTTAATCACTTTCTGTGGTTTCTCATGAACGCATATATCACAGTTGTGTGCTTTCATAGATTTCGGAGTACTCATGTTCTAGAACACTTCTTTGTCCCTGGGATGCCTCAGTTGAGATTTCTAAAAATATACATACGGTCAGGCGTTGCTTAACAATCAGGATACAGTCTGAGAAATGTGTGGTTAGGTGGTTTCATCGCTGTGTGAACATCGTAGAGTGCACTTACACAAACCTGGATGGTATAGCCTCCTACACACCTAGGCTGTGTGGTACTCATCTGATGGGACCACCAGTATATCTGCGGTCTGTCATTGACTAAAATGTTGGAAACTGGGGTCCAAGTTAAAAAATTTTTTTCCTATCTCACCATGGCGGTTATTCTGGGATTTTGCAAGGGAAGGGAAAGAGGGTAGAGTTTGTCTCGTATTGTCTGATGTTTGTCTTACACTGTGAACACAGTGGGTACTCAGTGAACTAAGGCGAGGTAGTGGCCTGCATTGTGGTTAGTGTGCCCATCTTTCCCTTTGAATTCCCTTCTCATGAGGATTTTCAGATCCCTTATTCAGGATTCCTCACCGTTAATGAGTTTGTGAGATTCCTGTGGTACCTCATTGCAAGTAGACACTAAAATCAGTAAAATGACGTCAGACCTGGATAAGTCTGGTTGATCATGATAAGCAAACAATTCGATTGTAGACATGTTACCTTTTAAATGTGTTTGGTAGCATCATAAATGTCTTGTTCACTTGACATGGTTCTAAATATCTTTAACCCTCCCAAGTGGATTCCATGTGTCAGACCAGTGATCCTTAAAGTGTTGTTCCAAATTTTCAAAGGGTTCTGCCATTACAATTGAGTTAAAGACAACCTTTTCTCAGTTCATGAGAAACAAGTTAATACACATAAAATTCTCAGTTTTGATTTGCAGCAATACATTTTTCTTAAGTCTACTATTTGCTAAAAGAACACCAAAAAACAACAACAAAGTTAAGTGATAAATGAATGTTAATCCTAAACTCCAAAGCAAGGCAGCACACTAATTTAATATTCTTGGATGCATGTTATGTAATATACACTTTCATATTCATATTCTTGGATGCATGCGTATACACTTAGCTCTATTTTTCTGCTGTGAAATTCATTCTTAGCTTTTATGGTAGAATTAAATTTATCAGTACTTCATGCTGTTCCTGCAAAGGATGTGACATTCCATAAACGACAGCATGACCTCTTGGTGCTCCACCCATAGAAGTATGAAAAACTGTTCCAGGAGATCCGAATGTTGTATTAAAATATGTTTGCTAACTAAAGAGAAGGGAATTAAAATTTTGGATATAATTTAAATTAATTGGGTTTTATAAATCCATTACTTTTTGTATTGCATTACTTTTTTCCCACTTTCCATATTTTTCTTTTTATAACATTATTGAAATATAATTGAAATAAATTACACATATTTAAAATGTACAATTAGATCAGTTTTAACATATATATACACAAGTGAAAACACCACAGTCAACGTAATGAATATTTCCATCTCCTCAGAAAATTTTCTCTTGTGCCCTTGGTAATCCATCCATTCACCCCTGTCCCCAAGCAACCACTAATCTGCATTTTGTCACTATAGATTAGTTTGAATCATGTGGCATTTTGTGTAAATAGAATTACACATTATGTTCCAAATTATCTTTTGCCTGCCTTTTTTGACTCAGCATGATGAGTTTGAGATTCACTCATGTTGTTTCACAGATCAATAATTCATCCCTTTTCATTGCTGAGTAGTATTCCGTTGTATGGAAATACTACAGTTTGTTTATCCATCCATTTCCCTGGAGATGGATACCTGGGGGATTTTCCTCCATTTTTGACTACTACAAATGAAGCTACTATGAAGTTTGTATTCAACTCCTTTGATAGACATCTATTTTTGTTTCTCTTGGGTAAATTAAGTAGCAGTAGAATCACTGGGTCATATGATTGGTTTGTATTTAATTTTTTAAGAAACTACCAAACTGTTTTCAAAAGTAGTTACACCATTTTACAGCCCACTAGCAGTGTGTGTAAGATCCAGTTGCTACACAGCATTGCCAACACTTGGTATAGTCAGTTTGTAAAATTTTTCTCAGTGTAATATGTGTCTAGGGGTATCTCATTGTACTTCAGTGTGTATGTAATTGATGACTAATGATGCCATTCTGTGGACTCAGCCATTTATATATCTTCTTTGGTGAACTGTCTATTCAAATCTTTTGCTGATTTTTAAAAATTAGGTTGTCTCATTTTTGAGTTTTGAGAGTTCTTTACGTATTCTGGGCGTGCATCCTTTATCTGATAATTGTGTTACAAATATTTTCTTCCAGTCTGTGGCTTGCCTTTTCACTTTCTTAATGGTGTGTTTCAAAAAGCAAACATTTTTAATTTTAACAGAATCTAGTTTATCAGGTTTTTCTTTTATGTTTTGTGCTTTTTTGTGTTCTATTTAAAAATCCTGTGCTATCTCAAGATGACAAAGAGACTCTAGTTTTATCTGGAAATTTTCTAGTTTTAGGTTTTGCATTTGGGTCTTGATCCATTTCGATTTATTTTTTGTGATAGTATTTGGCAGACTTGTCTCATTCCTGTTCTCAGGGGAAAACAAGTCCATCTTTTACTATGAACTATGATGTTGCCTCATTGATGCCCTTTATTAGTTTGGGGCATTCCCTGTGATTCCTAATTTGCTGAGACTTTTTTTTTTTTCATAAATGGGTGTTGAATTTTTTTCTTATGCTTTTTCCTCATCTATTGAAGTAATCGTGTGTCATCCTGCATTCTGTTAATATGGTGAATTATTTTCAAACATTAGGCCAACCTTTTATTCCTGAGATAAATTCTACTTGGTTGTGATATAGTATGTTTTTAAAAAGTGTTGTTGAATTTGACTTGCTAATATTTTTGTTAAGGACTTTTCCATCTAAATTTATGGTGGATATTGTTGTGTAATTTTCTTCTTTTCTAGTCTTGGTCAGATTTGGTTATTAGGGTTGTACTATTATCATAAAGTGAGTAAAGCAGTAATTCTCCTATTTGCAGAAAATGTTTATGTAGATTAGTGTTATTTCATCGTTGAAGTCTCTTTTATCTGAATTAAAGTAGCCACTTCAAGCCACCTTATGCTTACTGTTTACATGGTATATTGTCTCCCATCTGTTTACTTTCAACTAATCTATGTCTTTATATTTAATGTGTCTTTCTTGTAGACCTGTAGACAGCATGTACTAGTGTCTGGCTTTTTTTACCCATTCTATCGATCTCTGCCTTTAATTGGAGTATATAGACCACAAACATTTATTGAATTATGGAAATGATTGAATTTAAGCTATTTTATGATTCTCTGTTTATCCTTTTTGTTTTCTTTTTTTTCCTTTTCTACCTTTTTAAAACAATTATTTGAATTTTTTTTGCATTCCATTTTCATTTTTCCTCTTGTCTTTCTCCTTATATCTCTTTGCATTACTTTTTGGCTGGTTGCTGTATGGTTTATAATATCCATATATCTAATCATTCACAGTCTACTTAAAATTAACTGTGCCATTTCCCATAAAGTACAGAAAACTTGCAATCTTATAAGTCCTTTTACTCCCTAGTCCCATCTTTTTCTTGTAGTTGTTAAAATGTATTATATCATACATTGAAAACTCCACCAGATACTATAACTTTTACTTTAAAACAGTCATATATATTTTAAAGAACTTAAGAGGAAAACAGTAGACTTCTATATGTACTCAACTATTTATTCTTTCTGTTGCTCCTTCTTCATTTTTGAAGATATAAGTTTCCTTCTTATCATTTCCTTTCAGCCTAAGAAGTTCCTTGAATATTTCTTTTAGAACAGATCTGCTGATGAATTCTGTTAGTTTCTCTTCATCTGAAAAGGTCTTTATTTTGCCTTTATTCCTGAAGAATATTTTGGTTTCTAGATTCCTTTCTTTCAGTACTTTAAAGATATTATTTCACAGATTTCTTGTTTTTATGATTTTTAATAAGAAATCTTTATCACTGAAATCATTATTCCCTTGTCTGTTTTGTGTTGTTTTTTTCTAGATGCTTTCAAGATTTTTTTCTTTATTTTTGGTGTTTAGTGGTTTGGTTATGATGTACTAGGCATGGTTTTCCTTGAATTTACTCTGGGATTTGTTAAGCTTTAAAATCTGTAAAATATATGTCTTTAACCAAATTTTAGCAGTTTTGGGCCATTATTTCTTCAAATACATTTTTTTCTGCCTCAGTCTCTTCTTCCTCTCCTAGGATCCCAATTACATATTTGTTAGACATTTCAGTCATTTCACACAGGTCCCTAGGGCTCCATTTCTATTTTTTTAATCTTTTTTCTCCTTGTTGCTCAGATTGTATAATTTCTATTGATCATCTTCATGCAGATACTGAGCTCATCTTGCGATTTGTTTCTGTTAGATCTTGTATGTTTCAGTTTCCATTTTGTTTTCTTTACAGTTTCTATTTATCTGCTAGGAATTCATGTTTTCGTCCATTTGAGCTGTTTTCCTTTACCTGTGAAGCACAGCTGTAACATCTGCTTAAGTCTTTGTCTGATGGTTCTAACTTCTGTTCTGGGTCATTCAGGGTTGCCATCTGTTATCTTTATCCTTGAGAATTGGTCATATTTTCTTGTTTTTTTTAATGTCGAATAATTTTAAATTGCATTCTAGATACTCTGAATGTGATGTAGTATCAACTCCAGGTCCTGTTAGAATATTCTGGAGAAAGTTGATGTTTTTATTTTAGCTAGAAATCGCCCAGTTTACTTGTAGACCGGAAGTTCTACCTCGTTTGCTGTGAGCAGTGGTTAAGTCGCACTTCAGTTCTCTAAACGTTTGCTCTGTTATCTGCCCTGTCCAGACCCAAACACTTGCGGGGTCCCGTGTAATTCGGGGATTAGTCTGACACTTGCGTGCATGGTCCCGACCTCAGCTCAGTTCTCTAAGCCTTTTCTCATTGGCCGGGTGTGCTCTTTACTTCTGTTACTCAGGGGTTAGAGAGCTGTGCATTCTACCCTCGGTTCGCTTCTTGAAACCTTTGCTCTGCTGGTTTGAGTTTGAACTGCATGTGCAGAGCTCAGAGGTTCTTCTTAGCCTGGTGTTGGTTCATCCACAGAGACCGTATTTTCTTCTCCAGCTTCTCTCCCTTCGTGGACTCGCTCCACACTCTCCGAACCACGGGGGCTCTTTTTTTCCTGGTTCTTTTCACCAAACAGTCGGGGCTTCTATTAGAGTTTAGTCACACATTCCACCCTGCTGCTCTGTGAATGCTTCCCAGCCTTAGGGCAAAGCTAAGGGAAGATCAAAGTTAGTCTTCCCCATGCAAGTTGACGCCCCTTGACAGTTTACCTCCTCCATTAATTTTCAGAGTGCTCAGATAGTTGCGTGTGGAAGACGGTAAAATAATTTCAGAGTTTACCTTGCCACCTAGTGGGCACTAGACCTGCTTCAATGAGTAAAGATCAGTAAACAGCAATAATAAGCATATTACTTGCAAAAGAAAGGATTTTTTCCTCAAGGGTTTAAATACCGTTTTTATTTAATTAACACATTAGAGAGCCTTCAAAACAATGAATAATAGGGCCAGCCCCAGTGGCCTAGTGGTTAAGTTCACCATGCTCCACCTCTGTGGCCCAGGTTCAGTTCCTGGGCACAGACCTATACCACTCGTCTGTCAGTGGCCATGCTGTTGCAATGGCTCACATACAAAAAGAGGAAGATTGGCAACAGATGTTAGCTAAGGGTGAATCTTCCTCAGCAAAAAAATAAAATAATAATCGTAATAGTACAGACACAATACAATTTAATTTTGAATCCATCTTCAAATCAGTATAATTTTAATATCGATGGAAAACCTGAATTAATGACACTTTATTAGCTAATTTGCTTTTTTATATTTTTTTAAATCTTGTTTAAGAAAAGTAATTAAATACACACTGATTTCTTTTTTAGTATTTTCCTTATGGTGGCTGATGGAAACTCTTTTTCTAAACTCTTCTTAATTACATCACAGACACTACGAGAGCAAGAAGAAGCCAGGAGAGCGATGGTGTTGAATACATTTTCATTTCCAAGCATTTGTTTGAGACAGATGTCCAAAATAACAAGTATGTGGAAGTTTTTAAGAATATTTGTGTGACTCTTGTTTTTTAAGCATGTGCCTATATGTGCAGTGTTAGCCAATTAAGGGTTCTCTTCCATTTGAAATGTATTCCCAATGTTTATACTTATATTTGAAACTGATAAAAAGGTGGTAATTCCATTAATAATTATCAATCTTCACCTGTCATTTTTAAATAACCTACAGCGGCTGCATTTCGGATAAGTTCAACGTGTAGGAATTATTTTGAAGAATGAAGGGAGGTTGCTAGTATATTATTGTGACCCCTTTCTACCCCACTTAGTGAATCTCAACATATAATTTGGACAGGATTTTATTTTGAAAGCTAACAGCTCACAGATCTCTAGTTCCACAGTCTCCTCCACACATGCTTCTCTCTCACTCATTGACTCTTCAAAACACTGAAATAATATTAATCATCTTGCTCATACCCTGTCCTCTCACTAACTCCAGGCCCCCTGCCCCCAGGTTTTCCATTTCCTTAAGCATGAATACTGTAGGGTATCAGAGAGCAGGGTGTGTTTTAATGCAGGGTTGTGGGATTTTATTGAAACATCAAAATGCTTTTTTTGTGTTTGGCACAGCAATCGTGTTTTTATAGCACATACTTGGTTCCATTAGCCACCAACCAGTTCCTCTCTCGTTCTGAAGCTGAGCTTGGTTATTCTGTAGTGTGCGGTGAAATTTCAGTAGTTTCTATTGTTCGGCTTATTCGCCATTTTATTGCATTGCATTAGTTCTAAAAAAGAGGTCATGGAAAACATTAGACTACTGCTGGCCTGAAGGACTTTTTTCTCCCGAAGTGTAATACAAGCAAGTGTTACTGATTTGAAAATGTAAAAGAGAAGATTTTTTAAAATTGACATTCTGGAGTACTTGGCCCTATTTATTTTATTAAACACAGTAAAATACACATTCAGCAAAAACAGCTTTTACCTATGAATTATGTCTTGCCACCAATATACTTTTTAGTTCACAAATGATTCTGATGCGTGTCTGATTTTCTACAGGTTTATTGAATATGGTGAATATAAAAACAACTACTACGGCACAAGTATAGACTCGGTTCGGTCTGTCCTGGCGAAAAACAAAGTTTGTTTGTTGGACGTTCAGCCTCATGTAAGTAAACAGTGAACCATTTAACACCCTTCTGGCCCATGTAACCCACTTCGCTTCATGTGAGCATTTCAACAGAAGGTAAATCTGAAGTCTACTCACTTTTGGCTTATATATGGCTTTTCCAAGATGGCAAAAAGCATTTAAATGTAATTTGAGCAGTCTGGTGAAAAAACCCATATTATTAGAAAAGAGAAGTAGGGGAGGCCTCCAGATCTGTGTTTGTAACTCTTGTTTATATTCAGTTTTTGCCAAGTATAATGACTCTTAGATATTTCTTCAGTGTATTTTGTATTTAAAAAAATACGTTACAGGGGCCGGCCCCGTGCCCAAGTGGTTAAGTTTGCACACTCTGCCTTGGCGGCCCAGGGTTCACGAGTTCAGATCTTGGCCGGACCTACACACTGCTCATCAAGCCATTCTGTGGCACCATCCCACATAGTGGAACTAGAATGACTTGCAACTAGGATATACAGTTTGTACTAGGGCTTTGGGGAGAAAAAGAGGAAGATGGGCCCTGAGCTAACATCTGTTGCCAATCTTCCTCACCAAAAAATAAAAAGTTACATTATATGTATAATGTATTATGTGTTGTTTATTATTATGAGTATTTAGAATATTTAACAGTGGACATTTTGGTTGTTGGTCTTCTGTCTTTGATTCTGGTTCTGTATCGATCCTGGAAGTGTAGACCCCCCATCTAGAGCTGTGGGGCACTTCACAGGAAGCATCCCACATGCGATCCTTTTTGCAGCTCGCGGGTAGATCTTTGCCTGGCACCCTGGGAACGCATGAACACTGTGAACTGAGAATGCCAGTGGATGAAGCCATGCAGTTCCTTCACAGCCACATATCCTCCAGCAGACAACCAACCCGTGGCATTTTCCTTGTTACCCAGGGGCCACAGATTCTCCCTCCACTGATGGTTACACGCTGGGCTGCACAACCTCCAAGAGCCAGAATGACCTGGAGAAGCCCTCCATTCCTCTTAAGGGAGATGAATCTGGAGCAGAAGAGTCCCAGGAATCACTGGGGCGGCTGACTCCTAACTTCAGCACCAGTGATGAAAGGGGCACCCCTGCTTATGCAGAACCTGTGTGCGCGTGTCCTGGGTCTCGTTCCCAGCTCTCTCAGCGTGGTTTCAACTCTGCGTTTGCAGGGCCTCACTAGCTCCTCTGTCGCCTGTCACCACCACCACCACCTCCCTCTCATGCACACACATAACCTGTCTGCTGAACCTTTCATGGAGTTTATGATTTATATTCATGTTCTGGAGAGGTCCTGACACACAGATTAAGACTATCGCCTAACTCTCACCGTTCATCAATCACCTTGATTATAGATGAGTCCCAGAAGCATAGTGTAAATAACATAAAATATTTCCTGGGGGAATGTTGACGAGCTCCATGGAAAGCAGGAGGCCTGTCCTTTTAGGACACTCTGAAGGGTGGAAAGAAAGAAAGAGGAGGCGAACTCATGCTGGAGATCAGGAAGAGGCTTAAATGGGATGGTTGGAAGACTCATGTGCAGAATGTGATTAACTCGTAGTATCCTTTGAATATTTGATTCAAAAATCAATTTCATGGTATTTTTAGCTGCTTCAGTTCAATATTAATTAGGGCATATTTTAAAACATTTTTAAAGGCAAGTTACATCCTCTCGCTTCTTTTCAGGGGTATTTATCATATTTAACTGTCAACAACTGATTGAATAATAATATATTGAAAGACCTACTGCCCTTAATTAGAAAATAATTTTAAGGAATTTCTCCTTAGAAAGAAAATTCAGTTTTATTATAAAGCTCACTCATGACATGATGAAGAAACATAAGAAAACTTATTTTCTTTCTTGCAGACAGTGAAGCATTTAAGGACGCTGGAATTTAAGCCGTATGTGATATTTATAAAGCCCCCATCAATAGAGCGTTTGAGGGAGACAAGAAAAAATGCAAAGATTATTTCAAGCAGAGATGACCAAAGTGCTGCCAAGCCCTTTACAGTAAGTACGAAGGTGCTCGGTGAGGAGACAGAAGCAGAACTTAAACTCATACCGCAGTAGTGACCACCTTAGAAAGACTAGTATATATATGTCGTGATCCAAAAACCTGTAAAAGAATTGTATTTAGGTACATACATTTTGAATGATTGCATTGTAATTGCTTTTCGTGCTTCTGTGGGTGGAGCTTTATATTACATTGACTCAAACTATTTTGTATGCTGTTATGCATACTTAAAAAATTTCTGTAGGCCAAGCATTTAGATAAAAGCTAGACCACTTCGTTTTCAGACTAGCCTTATTTCTAAAGGGAAAAATACCAAAGTCAGTGACTGTTATTCATTAGTAGTCTAAATGAAAAAGTTAATAATTTGCCTTTTTCGTCTCTGCATCAATAATCATATTTAGCATAATAAAAGAAAAAGCACCATTTTAGGTATAGGACAAGTAGACTTGTATTATTATTCAGTAATAGTATTTGTGTTTCCTGTGAGTGTTATTGGAAATGGCAGCTGTGGTATGTTAATGACTCTAATGACTTCCGGCAAGGCCTCTCCTTGTTTTTTGTTTTTAACCCTAAGATAATGTATTTACTTCAGGATCAAAAGTAAAAAGCAAAGAAATTAAATGTCAAGAGCTTCCTCCTCTCTTAAGTAATTCATATTTAACCTTTGTATTAATTTGTAAACTATTAATTGTGGTTGCAAAATACAGATGATGTTTTTCATTCCCAATATTTGATAAACACCTTTTCTCTAAAATACTGACAATACATGTCCATGCTGGGTAGGTCCTGTCTGATGTCGGTTCCTCGGGGCTCTGGGTTGACACTAAAGTTTCTGTCGTTGTAAAATCTTCTGACATTGAAATGTAGGCTCTGAAATTACTTCAGTATGTTGCAGTGTAAGGAGTTATTGTACTTACTATTTATAAATTTAAAGGTTTCTCGATAAAAGTAATAAATGATTACATTGTCTTAGGATTTGGCTCACTTACATTTATGGATGTAGTTATATAGACTTGTCATATAATCAACTAAACAGTTCTCCTCTTTCCCGTAGCTGTTTTAATACTGAAATATCCCTATATTGATAAGTTATCAATTCAGGACTAATTATTCTGAAATTAAGGTATGGTGGGATTTTTGACTCTTGTCAGAGCAGTTTCGTTACAAGCAAATCAGAGAGATAGTATTAGAAATTATGACTTCTGAAGAACTTGGAGTTCAAGAGGGTGATTTTTCATTTCTGGCTGGGGTGAAAGAAGCAACATAGAACAGCATTGGATAAACCGGTTGTGGAATGTTGGCACTCATGTGAAGTGATGTAATTGCCTAGCTAACAATTTTTTTTTAAAACTTCCTTTTGTAGGAAGAAGACTTTCAAGAAATGATTAAATCTGCACAGATAATGGAAAGTCAATATGGTCATCTTTTTGACAAAATTATAGTAAATGATGATCTCACTGTGGCATTCAATGAGCTAAAAACAACTTTTGACAAATTGGAGACAGACACCCATTGGGTTCCAGTGAGCTGGTTACATTCATAACTAAGGGAAATTCCCATAATCATTTTTCTTTTGGTAGAGTGCATGATTAAATCAGTTACCGTTTTGGTGGGAGGGTTTTTTAGTCTATATCACTGCTATAGATGTGCAATCTTGGTTAAAACTGATTGTTGGTTTTGTTTGTATATTTTTACAGCTTTATTTCAAACACAATGTTTGAGTATAAGATCCCAAATCAAAATTTGCAGAGTACTATATTCTGAGCAAAGCTTTGAACCTTCTGGTTGTCTTTAATATACAGCTCTAGCTCCGAGATAAGGTTGAACTTTTTAGAGAGGCGTAGCTAGAGGATATATATTGGAGTTCAGCGCTTCAGCTGGACTCAGACATGGTCACTGCCATCAGGCTCGCATGTTAGCAGGAGAAGGTGTTAACTTGGCTGCCTTGAGCAGCTCCAGACAGAGGGGACAGCTTTGCTGTTTTTTTTGGTGGGTCATCATAGGTTCACCTGGGCTGGCAATAAGGAGGAGTCTTCCTACTATTCTAAAAGTACAACCTTTTTCTTACATATACACAATGTATTCACAGTGTGTACATTTAAAAATCTTAAAGGAATTACTGAAAATTTTCCTTAGTGACTGGTCTTCATGTTATAGCTTGAGAAGGCCATATGAATACATATAATGACTCAACAAATTTTAAACGTCTATCTTCCCTTATTAAATATTATTATACATATAACTAAAAACCTTTCCTTACAGCATTAACCTTAGTAAGAATGATGATATCTTGGGGCAAGTAATAATTACGAAAGATATTTTTATTTGTAAATATTCAGACAACATTTATGGAGTCACCAAAAGGGTTTTTTTTTAGCTGACTTTGGCTTTTCCCCATAAATTATAAGAATGTGATTCCTATTCTAAAAGTAAATGTTTTACATGTTACTGATATATACGTTAAATAAAATGTGATCATTTGTCACATATGTGCAATTGATCACCATATATTGAAATTTCACTAACATGTATTTTAGAAAACTTTCCATGTAATGTTAATTTATTTCTTCATCATCAAAAGAATTCTTAACACTGGCTAGATACCATCCTAATCTTCCCATTTTTAAGGAATTTTAAGAAAGACTCTTATATTGTAGATATTTAGATGGGATCTCTCATTTTACTTAGATACTACTGATCTTCAGCAAGTAACTTATATCGCTTAAAATGCTAGAAATGTCCTGCCATTCTTGCACGCGGTAAGACCCTGCCAATCCAAAGTCATTGCATCTGTGACTTTCAAACAGAAAAAAAAGACTTTTTGTTGATTTGTAAAGAAAGTTTAGATGTCATGTTTAAAAAAAAAATAGAATGTAGTAAAATTTTATATATTTATGAAATATTTGAAAAGCATATTTTTTTAATTATCAAATGGGGCTATTCATAAGATAAACTGATTGTATGTAAAGATGTCCTAATTTAAAATAGTAGTTTTATAAGTCAGGGTCAACATTCCATGTAAATATTTGACCTTATTTGTACACAGATAGATCCGCACGTGTTATATGTGCACTGCACATTTGATAGCATTATCCACTGGATTTCCTTCAGACCTGTCAAATTTCATGTTAGAAACAGAGACAGAGACTACTGGACTGGCCTTGAACACCAAAATAGCTAGATAATTGATCAGACTAAATGTTACTTAACAACATCATCCAAACAGTGAGTTCCAAGTTTATTAGCTAAATAGCAAGCAATTTAGTTAAAAAAAAAAAAGTGGGGAAGAGGGCTGCCAAATCTGATATAAAGCCATCCTTTAACGTTGTGTGGCCGGTCTAAGAAAAGACAAGTCTTCCATACAGAGTTTGGGTAGAATATTCTCCTCTTGAACATTGACTAAAATTTCCCATAAATCAAGATTTCCTTTACAAAGAGTAATGGGAAATGTATAATAATTTAGGCAATCATCTGAATAATTTAGGCAGCCCACATTCTTTGTTCTGAAACACCTACATCGAGTTTTTTTTAATTTGCAGATAGTTGCCTGAATTCTTTACTATGGGGTAGAGATAATAGTGGAAGGCAGTGGAAACTGAGTCCTTTGTATTGGTGGTGGTAACGGGGGTAATAAAAAGATAACTGTCCAGACCTTTCTCCCTTTTTACATTAGAGCTGAACAATATTCTTAAAATAAAAGGGGCACTTTGGTAATTTGAGAAATCTTTTTTCAGGTAGCAAACATGGTCTGCAAGTGACATTTACATGGCCATCTTGATGCTTAGCGATTTGGTTAAAATTTAATAAGGCAGGGCCAACTCCAAGGGCCTGTTGGTCACTGTAGCAAAAGGCCCTTGATTCTGTACTTTCTGCACCCCCAACCAGCAAGGAGACTCGCACATGCTCCCCTCACTCTACTAGTTCTTTCACCAGCTGGCACCCAAGACAGAGTGTCAGCCACTATTGAGAAAAGACGAATGTTTACATTTTTTAGGTCCATATATTTAAAATCCAAGATCAAGAAGGAAATTCTATATTCCCATGATTAACAAATTAGAGTAGGTTAAAAATAAGGTGAAGTTGAAATCTAATTTTTTACTATTATTTTACTTACCAATATAGATGTTCTTGATATCCTTAAGGCTGGCATTCCTGGTATCACGTAGTGATTGAATGTATCTAAACTGTAATAATTTAAAGTTGACAAATGTGTAAACTTCTCAGATCTACAAAACTATGTTGTTAAAAGCTTCCTGAAGATATAGATTTTTATTATTTATTTTCTTTTTGACTAGTAAGGATTTATAAATAAATGTAATGGAAAACCTTTGATCTTAATAAAGTATCTTCAAATTATGTGTGTACTTTCTTGAAAATTGTTTTTGCACTTGGGTATCTTTTATATTGTTTCCCTTGGTGGAACAAATTCTGTTTTCTTCTGTGATACCTAGTATTTGAACTTGCCATGTCTAAAATTAAATTTCATATCGATTTCAATCAAACATTTATTGGCTTCCAGTTAGCTTGTTGGAGAGATGGAATTCACTAGTCTTGCTCTTACCCATACAGTGCAGACGTTTACAGATGTAGAGAAACCCAGTGGGATGGATGATCTGGGCCCATCCATGATGGGAGCGCCCTTCCCCCGCTCCTCCCCGTCAGGAATCAGAGTGTTATGCACATCCTCTTCAATAACAGTTGGGCAAAGCTAAACTTGTTCTGCTGTACATATGAGGACAAACTGCCACCTGCTTCTACAGACAAGCTAATTAGTACTGGCCTTGCTTTAATAGTTGAGCCAATTAGCCTCAGCTCTGCTTCCACTGAAAGGCTGCACCGGGTAGCAGTTAGGAGCTTGGGGTCTGGAGCCAGAATTCTTGAGTTCAGATTCTGGTTTTGCCTATTACCAGCTTTGCAACCTTGAGAAAGTCATTTAATCTCGCTCGTCCTTATTTTCTCATCAGAAAAATGGAGATAATAATAGTGCTAAATAGCGTGATATTTAGGACTTGCTTCAGAATTCTCCAGCCATGAACAAAAAAAGGAATCAATGATGCGAAAATAATAATAATAATAGTGCTTACCTCATCGGATTATCGTGGGCATGAAATGAAAGACTTTTCCATGTAAAGTACTTGGAACAAAACCTGGAATACAAGTATCTAATAATTGAGCTCCTGTTTTGTAATGATCATTGTCACATCACAATTTTTAAAAAACTATATAAAGATTCCTACTCTCACCCTAAATAAATAGTCCCTCTATTAATAAATTCACTGGGAGTGTCCTAATAATTTCTTACAAACTTTATTATTAAAAAAAAATTCCATTACTTCCAAGTGATACATCAGGACCTAATTAAATAATCCTCAATAGGAATTTTTTTATTTTTAAGATTTTTTATTTTTAAAACTATTTGAAAAATTTTTATTAGCCACTGTTATGCAATGTAATTGATATCAATTTAACAGAAATGTCCATTAATTGTATTAATGCCCTTTCTTCTGCTACCACCCTTCCTTTCCAGATGCTTGCTCATTACACGTAAGCTTCTAGAGGGCAGGAAACATTCTATTTTCTAACAGCTATCTTATACACATACACCTGCAGAGGCCTAAAGACTGCCAGACCAAATTGTACTTATTAATCATCAGTGATGAATCCTCACAACTACCTTACGTGGAAGACAGGATCTTCCTATTTTACAGTTGAGAAAACAGAGGCGGGGCTTAACTACCTTGCCGAAGGTGACAGAGTGATGCGTAGTGGAGTCAGCGTTTGACTCATGGCCTGGCTGCCTCCAACTCCATGCTATTTTCACTGCAGTGTGCTTCCTGGTGATGCTGTAACTTGAGCTAAAGCTGGAAACAGGTGAGATTGGTAATTAGGAGAGTGATTGTTCATCCTTTTTATGCATATGCAGTTTACAAAGCGTTTTCTCAGAACACTGTTGCTTAATCAGGCATAACTTGATGTCTCTATGCCTGTATGAGTGGGTCAACCTTCATACAGCGGCTACTATCAGAGCATACAAAAACTTATATAGCATAATATGTGATTTTCTGTTTAGTCTCCCTGAGTCCCAGTCCTTAGTGATGAACCATGATTGGTCTAAGTCGGTCATGACAGTCTCTGCGGGGATTGATCTGAGCTGGTCATGCTGCTCCAATTCCAGGTTACGTCTGTTGGAGGAGCTATGAGTAAGAGTTGTTTCCCTGATTTAAACAACTGCATGAGGTAAAAATCTTTTATGCCCCTGCCCCCATCCTTCCTGTTTGAGATGCTTGAATTACATGGTGCTGCTTACCAATATGACAGCCATAATCCTACCCTAAACCAGAGGGTGATAAAGGCCAATCTATGGAGGATGACCAAGAAGAAAAAGGAAGATTTTAGTCCATAAAATCATTGAACTGCTGAACCAATCCTAGGACCTCCTTCTCATTGCTGAATAAACAGTAAATGTTCTTATGCACTATTGGTGGGAATGTAAATTAGTGCAGCCACTATGGAAAACAGTATGGAGGGTCCTCAAAAAATTAAAAATAGAACTACCAGGACTGGCCCGGTGGCATAGCAGTTAAGTACACACATTCTGCTTCGGCACCTTGGGGTTCACTGGTTCAGTTCCTGGGCACAGACCTAGCACCACTTATCAAGCCATGCTATGGCAGGCATCCCACATATAAAATAGAGGAAGGTGGGCACAGATGTTAGCTCAGGGACAGTCTTCCTCAGCAAAAAGAGGAGTATTGGCAGTGGATGTTAGCTCAGGGCCAAACCTCAAAAAAAAAAAAAAAAAAATAGAACTACCATATGATCCAGCAATTCCACATCTGGGCATATATCTGAAATGAAATCACTATCTCAAAGAGATATCTGTACCCCATGTTCACTGCAGCATCATTCACAATAGCCAAGACAAGGAAACAACATGTGTCCACCAACATGAATGGATAAAGAATGGAGATATAGATATATAGAGATACAAGAATATTATTTAGCCATCAAAAGAGGAAATTCTCCCTTTTGTGACAATATGGATGGACCTTCAGGGCATTATGCTAAGTGAAATAAGTCAGAGAAAGACAAATAAGTTCTCACTTATATGGAATCTAAAAAAGCTGAACTCCTAGAAATAGAAGGTAGAATGGTAGTTGCCAGGGGGTGGGGGAAATGGGGAGATGTTGATCAAAGGGTACAAACTTCCAGCTATACGATAAGTTTCTGGGGATCTAATGTCCAGCGTAGTGACTGTGGTCAACAGTACTCTATTATATACTTGAAAGTTGCTCAGAGAGTAGATCTTCAATGTTATCACCACACAGGAAAAGGTAATTATGTGAGGCGATGGAGGTGTTCACCAACATTGTGGTAATCATTTCACAGTACGTATGTATCAAGTCAAAACATTCTACACCTTAAACTTACATAATCATGTATGTCAATTAGATCTCAATAAAGCTGGAAAAAAAGTGTTCTGCTGGTTAAGTCACCATTAGACTGTTGTTTACTTGCTGCTGAAAGCACTCCTAAGGGAAAGCACTATCCATGAGCAACTCAGGCCATCCCAAATATTTTTCTTTTTGCTCACCTCTCACATACCCTGCAGTGACATACTGATTGAACTTTAAAACACTCTGGAGGGCGTCTGCCAGCATCTGTGTTGGCACACCTGTGCTGGGTCACAACAATGGCTGCCACCAGTGTCTTGGTCTCTGGAGAGGTCTCACCTCTCACTGAGATGCACCCAGAGCCTTCTGGGTGGATATCTAATCATACCAGCTCATATGCTGAAGACTACCCTTCCTCCATTGAATTGCCTTTGCACCTTGGTCAAAAATCAGTTGTCTAAATATGTGTGAGTTTATTTCTGAACTCCCTATTCTCATCAGTTGATTGTCTTGATGCCAAAACCACATGGTCTTTATTATTATAGCTTTATAATAAGTCAAAGTCAAATACTGCAAGTCCTTCAACTGTGTTCTCCTTTTTCAAGTTCGTTTTGGCTGTTTTAGGTCCCTTGCATTTCTATGTGAAATATACTTGTCAACTCCCCGAGAAAGACAAAAAAAAATTTTAAAGCATTTTGATCATTGAAGAAATAAAAATGAAACTGCAGATAATTTGGAAAATAACAATGAAACTATCAGCATCTATGGAATGTCGCCAAAACTGAGCTCAGGAAAATTTGTTGCTTTAAAAGCTATCCCAAGGAAAAAAATAAAAATAAACATTGGCCCAAGCAACTCGGGAAAGAATAACATGAGTGATATTTTGGCTAGGTTATAATATACACTGAATTTTCCAGGAATGCACTTCCATGTAAATCAAAGGAAGATTGTACTTCATTTTTTTCAGAACTTGACCAAGAGTTTTTCACCATGTTGGAACATCACATCACTAATGGCAATACCACTCGTGGCGTCTGACTCTCCAATGCAGCGTGTCAGTACACACCTGCTGTGGCGTGCGCAGCGGCTGCATCCATTTGATTACTGTTGTCTTTAGGGAAGTGCCGCTTGAGCATTTACAGATCAAAATGGGTGTTATTTTACTTTCAATTGGCTTTATTTCTCCCTTACTTTACAGTGGGGTTTCTTTTTAACTTTGCAGATTAACTATGGATTTCATCTCAGGATAGCAAAAGGGATATTACAAAATTTCTCCTGCAGAAAGGGATCACTGAGCATGACAGGGCCGATTATTGCTGCTTCAGATGCAAAGTCATTGAAATCCCACCTATTCTGCATCCTTTGAGTTTCACTGCTCATCCTGTTTTAACATTGTATTGTGATATGGTTAATATGTAACTGACCGTAAATTGGTACTCTTGGAGATACTGCTGCTATGCACGGGCTGCTGAAAAAGAAAATAAAGTTAAAAATATTTTCAAAAAATATGTGATAGGATTGAATAAAATAATGAACATTACTGCAGACCTAAATGTTAAATTAAAAGATCAAGCTGATAGGGGCTGGCCCCGTGGCTGAGTGGTTAAGTTCGCGCGCTCCACTGCAGGCGGCCCAGTGTTTCGTTAGTTCGAATCCTGGGTGCGGACATGGCACTGCTCATCAAACCACGCTGAGGCAGCGTCCCACATGCTACAACTAGAAGGACCCACAACGAAGAATATACAACTATGTACTGGGGGGCTTTGTAGAGAAAAAGGAAAAAAATAAAATCTTTAAAAAAAAAAAAAAGATCAAGCTGATAGACTCTCCTAGAACATAATTTAAAAAGGATAAGGGATGAATGTTGAGAAACATGTTGAGACATGGAAAGTAGATCCCAGAGATCCAGTATCCATCTAGTAGTATTTCCCATAGGAGAAAATGAAGCTAAAGACATGCAATAAACCATAGAATAAATTTCTCTAAATTGAAGATACATCTTCAGATTTAAAGATCCAGATACTTCTTCCCTAAATTTGTGAACCTCAGCAATAGAGAGAATCCCATAACCTGGGACAGAGACAAAGAGGAAAGAGGGAGAGAGTGACTGAGATGTTACCTACAGAGAAATGAAAAGTCTGCTGGACATGAAACATTTCGTCTGCAACAGGATATTAAATGACAAGGACACGTATGTACTGTGGGGGAAAATGAGCCCAGAGTTCTATAGCCAGCCAGACCATCATTCAAGAGTGATAATAAAAGATTCACTTGGACATAGAAGGACTTAGACATTTTTACCACCCCTATATTATTCCTGGAAGAAAAGACTCAAGGATACACTCAAAGAGGAACGAGTGAATAAAACCAACAGTGGTAAGTAAGATAATCAGCAAAACTTAAGCAAGTTAAAGTTTAAAGTGATAAATAAGATAAACAGACAATACTTATGAAATGGATTTGGGCTCAAATCACTGCTATACCACTTCTTAGCTATGTTATCGCATTCAAATTACTCATCCTCTCTTCCTTATCTGTAAAGAAGTAATAATAACAGGATGGACACAGTAGGTTTCGTTGAGATGCTCTAGATAAAGCCCTTAGCACAGTGTTGACATCTGGTAAATGTTTAATAGATATTAGCTATTATTATATAGATGGTGATCTTTAAATTGCTAAAACATTTTTGGAGGACAATTTTGAGTTTCCATTAAAACTTAAAATACACATGCCCTTAGACCAAGCAGTTTCATTTGCACACTCATATCTGTTCAGAAAAGTTAATTGCAGTAGAATTTATTATGGAAAAAATTAGAATCAACCTTACTATCATCAGTAAGAGAATGATAAACAATAGTATAATATGGTTTTGACTATTATGCCCCTATTTTAAAATAGGTGATTCTTTTTGTACGATTTCATTATAATGTACATATAAATAATGTGTATATATCGACGTGGAAGAATGTTACATTCTTGTGTGGAAAGCTATGTGTATAAATGGTATGGAAAGGTCCAAACCAGCTGTTAATGGGGGTGCCCCTGGGGAGAGGGGAGGTGTCGGAGAGGAGAGCTCTCGCTTCTTCGTATATACTTTTCTGTGTTACCTGAACAGTTTTTTATTTAGCATGTTCTACTTTTGTAGCTCAATTTTTAAAAAATGACTAAGTGCCTCACAACAATCACATCTCAACTTTAGGTACAACATATTCTAAAAGTTCCCTGTTCTGTAGAAAGTGTGCCCTGATGTAGAAGCCAGTGGATGAGGTATGATGGATTTCACCTGCCCTCATTAGAATGGTGAGGTTCATCTGAGCCCCATTTTGAGGTCCTGATGTACTATGAAGGTCAATGTTTAAACACCTGTTCTCCCGGGTCCCTTTCCTTTACTCTTTGTATTCTGCCCACCAAGGTGATGTTTCTTAAGTTTCCACCTTTTTCAGTTTTGTTCTTTCCTATAGGCTTTCCCTGGACAGTCTCACTTACCCCTATGGCTGCATCTACTGGAAAGTAGGACAGCACTAACATCTGTTGGGCACATACTTTGTTCTAGGAACTTTTAACAAGTTTCCTTATTCACTGCTCCCAACAATCTGAAAGAAAGTGATATCCTCGTTCTACAAACAAGAAAAGGGAGATGAATAGAATCTAAGAAACTTGGCCAAAGTCATGCAGCCAGTAAATGGTAGACAACAGCATTTAAACTCCAAGTTGTCTGATTCCCGAACCATGTTTTACCAGCCTTTAAACCATAATGTCTCTACATTTAATCACACTGACTGTGATTATTTGTTTATATGTTCAGGCGTGATCCCTGTTCACTCTGTGCCTCGGTTTTCTCACCTGTAAAGTGTAGATAATAATAATGCCCCCCTGGTAGGACTGTGATGAAGCTCAATCCTGAGTTAACACTTGTGAGGGTGCTCAGAACTGTGCTTGGCACATAGCGAAGGCTATATAGGTGTTTGTTTTCTTGAAAGCTAGACCCTCATTTCCAAGTGAATCAGATTTCCTCGATTAACTCTCATATGCAAAAATGGTCACCTGCCAGTTCTATCACGGAGACATGTCTTCTTAAACCACTGCCACTGCCTTAGCATCTCTTGCTAGACATACTCCAATACCCCCAAACCGGCCCCTCTTCTGCAGTTTGGCCCTGGTGTGATTCATCCTCAATATTTCCTGCTTGAGTGATTTTTCTAAAACAAATTTGATTATGACACTCGCTTAAATTTCTTCAGTGTCTTATAACTCCCTAATAAACAATGGGCAAAATATTTGAACAGACACTTCAGAAAAGAAAATATACAAATGGCCAATAAGCGTATAAGAAGATGCTCAACATCATTAGTCAACAGGGAAATGTAAACTGAAACTACAATGAGATACCCCTACACACCTATTAGGTTGGTTAAAATTAAAAAGGCTGACCTTGCTAAGTTATGGCAAAGGTATGAAGCAACTGGAACTCTCATATATTGCTGGAGGGAAGGAAAAATGGTTCAGCTACTTTGGAAAAGAATTTTGCAATTTCTTAAGTTAAACATACTCATATCATATAATGCAGTCATTCCACTCTTAGATATTCACCAAAGAGAAACAAAAGCATATAGTGACATAAAGACATGCAAACAAATGTCCATGTCAGCATTATTTGTAATAGCCCCAAACTGGAAACAATCTAAATGTCTATCAACAGGCAAAAGCATAAACAAATTACTGTATATCAGTACAGTGGGATAGAACTCCACAATGACACACAGTAAACTAAGGAAACAAGCAACAACATGGATGAATCTCAAAATTGCCATGCTGAATCAAAGAAGCCAGATGAGAAAAGAGAACGTATCATATGATTCCATTTGTAGAAAATTCAAAGTAATCTACAATGGCAGAAAGCAGATCAGTGGTTGCCAGGGTGGAATAGGAAGGAACAGAGGGATTACAAAAGGGCACCAGGAAACTTTTGGGGATAATGGATGTGTTCCTTATTTTAACTGTGGTGATAACTTCACATGTGTATGCATTTATCAAAACTCCATCAAACTATACACTTTAAATATTTGTACTATGCCGTGTCTTGTACTTAAATTTTATCGCAATACAGTTGTAAAGAAAAAAATAGATAAATTCTGAAAGAAAAAAAATCCCATACACACATAGGAAATTGTCTCCAAGGCACCTATGACAAAAAATAAGACAAAATAACCCAATGCTGGTATAAAAAGTTTTTCCTGATCCATTCCTTGCTGGATTTTGACCCTCATTTCCATCCACAGGGCACTCAAGCACCTCATACATATCCAGATGAGCACTGGTCAGATTGCACTGTATTATTTGTCTGCCCCCTGCCTCCCTGTCTCTGCAGGATCAATGCAGAAAAGGCTTAGTTATATTAGATTCCTCTCTCCCCCCTGCAATGCCTGGCATCTCAATAATTTGTGGGAAGGTGGGAGGAATAATGGAAATGTATTTAACCAGACAATGGAAGACCATTTGGTAGTCTCTGAAAGTGCAGCCCCATGTAGCTGATATTTTAGACTTATGGTTAGGTTTTTGAGAAAGAAGGAAAATTACCTTGTAACTTTTCACATTGAGGTCTTCAGCTGGTGGAAATATGCAAGGCCGTTATCCAGCAGACTGCCATTTCCTGCCATGAGGTATAAATACCAACTATAATGAAAATGCGGGGCCAGGTTCTCTCAAGAATTAGAGAATAAAAATCTGGTCCCTCATTTTCAGGCACATTTTATAATCCATTATGAGTTAGAGGATATTCTAGAACTTGCAGCTAGCTGAGCTGAGCAAAATATTTTTATAAAGTATAATTCTTTTATCCCCATATTCCCTAAAGATCATTTCCTTTTAACAACTTATTTTTTTCCACCGATAGTTTTATATTCCTGAAAAAAAAATACTGTTGGGGCTCAGCCCTTATAAGGCAGGCTGGCAGGAGACATTCTAATATACAAAAAATTATTTCGTTGAGATTTTTTTCTCTTAACCTCTTCACCTTATATATCTAAATTTGAACTCACATTCCCACCAAAACTCCTCCACCCTCTGTATTCTCCACCTTAGTTAATGGCTCCACCGTCCCTCCAATGTGTCTAGCTTGAACTCTCCCAGTCTACCCTCACTTCTCCCTGTTCTTCACCGCGGGAGGCAGAATTCTGAGATGACCTCTAGCATCTCCATCCTCTGATACGGACAAACTCCCAGTTGTTTAATCAAACACTGATTTAGGTGCTGCTGTAAAAGGTTTTGGGAGATGCAATTAAGGTTCCAAATCAATTGACTTTAAGAAAGGGAGATTCTCCTGGGCTAACCAGGTATCCCCTTAAAAGGGACTGGACATTTCCTGAAGAAGAGATTGGAAGTATGAGACGGATTTGATACGAGGGAGATTTTCTGTTGCTGGCTTTGAAGATGGATGGGACCACATGGCAATGAATGGTAAGTGGCCTCTAGGAGCTGAGAGCAGGCCCCTACTCACAGGAAGAAGCTAAGACCTCAGTCTGGGAACTGCAAGGAACTGAATTTTGCCAACAACCACATAAGCTCGGAAGAGGACCCTGAGCTCCAGAGGAGATGAGCAGTAAGCCCTGCTAATATCTTGACTGTGGCCTTGCAAGACTCTGGAAAGAGAACTCAGCCACGCCATGTCTGGACTTCTAACCTGCAGAACTATGAGCTAAAAATGAGTGTTGTTTTAAACTGCCACACAAGAATAGAAAACTAGCACATTCACCCCCTCCATACATTTAGCCACTGAATCCTATCAGAAATCTCTTCCTTCTCTCTCTCTCTCTTTTATTTCATTGTAGTAAGAACACTTAACACAAGATTTACCCTAAACAAATTTTTAAGTGTACAATACATTATTGTTATCTATAGGCTACAATGTTGTACAACAGATCTTTAAACTTAGTCATCTTGCAAAACTGAAAATTTTATACCTGTTGATTAGCAACTTCCCATTTTCCCCTTCCGCCAGCCCCTGGAAACCACCACTGTATTCTTTGCTTCTATGAGTTTGACTATTTTAGATACCTCATAGAAGTGGAATTGTGCAATATTTGTCCTTCTATGACTGGCTTATTTCACTTAGCATAACATCCTCAAGGTTCATCCACATTGTCGAATATTCCATGGTTTCCTCCTCTTTTAAGGCTGGATACTCCATTGTATGTATATACCACATTTTAAAAAATCCATTCTTCCATTGATGGACATTTAGGTTGTTTCTGCATCTCAGCTATTGTGAATGGTGCTGCAATGAACAAGAGAGTGCAGATATCTCTTTGAGATAGTGATTTCAACTATTTTGCACAAATATCCAGGAGTGGAATTGCTAGGTCATATGGTAGTTCTGTTTTTAATTTTTTGAGGAACCTCCATACTGTTTTCCATACTGGCTGTACCATTTTGCATTCCTAGCAATAATGCACAAAGGTTCTGATTTCTCCACATCCTCCACATGCATAACACTTGTTGTCTCTTTTGTTTTTTTTGTTAGCACCCATTCTAACAGATATAAGGTGATATCTCATTGTGGCTTTGATTTGCATTTCCCTGATGATTAGAGACATTGATCATCTTTTCATATATCTATTGGTCATTTGAACGTCTTTGGGAAAATGGCTATTCAAGTCCTGAGACTATTTTAAATTAATTAATTAATTAATTTATTATTTTCTTTTGGTGAGGAAGATTGACCCTGAACTAACTGTTCAACTGAAGAACTGTTGCCAATCTTCTTCATTTTTGCTTGAGGAAGATTGTCGCTGAGCTAACATCCATACCAATCTTCCTTTGTTTTGTATGTGGGATGCTGCCACAGCATGGCTTGATGAGCAGTGTGTAGATCCGTGCCCAGGATCTGAACCCACAATACCCGGGCTGCCAGAGCAGAGTGCACAAATTTAACCACTACACTACTGGGCTGGCCCCTCTTGAGACCATTTTTTAATCAGGTTTTTTTTTTTTGCTATTGAGTAGTAGACGTTTCTTATATATTTTGGAAATTAACCCCTTATCAAATATACTGTTTGAAAATATTTTCTCCCCTTCCACAGGTTGCATTTTTACTCTACTTATTGTTTCCTTTGCTAGGCTTTTTAGTTTGACTTGTTTATTTTTTGCTTTTGTTGCTTGTACTTTTGGCGTCATAGCCAAGAAATCACTGCCAAGACCAATGTCATGAAGATTTTCCCCTAAGCTTTCTTTTAGGAGTTTTATAGTTTCAGGTCTTACGTTTAAGTCTTTATTCCATTTTGAGTTGACTTTTGTGTAGGGTGTCACATAAGTTTTCAATTTCATTCTTTTGCACGTGGATATCCAGTTTTCCCAACACCATTTGTTGAAGAGGCTATCCTTTCCCTATTGTGTATTTTTGGCACATTTGTCAAAGATCATTTGACCACATATGTGTGGGTTTATTTCTGGGCTCTCTATTCTATTCTATTGGTCTATATGCCTTCCTTATGCTAGTACTATATCGTTTTAATTACTAGAGCTTTGTAATGTATTTTGAAATCAGGAAGTGTGATACTCCAGCTTTGTTCTTCTTTTGCAAGGTTGTTTGGTCTATTCAGGGTCTTTTGTGGTTCCAAATGAATTAAAAAATTTTTTTCTATAAAAAATTATTACCATTTATATTTTAATAGGGATTGCATTGAATCTGTATATCGCTTTGGGTAGTGGACATTTTAACAATTTTAAGTTTTTCAATCTGTGAACACAGGATATCCGTCTTTCCATTTGTTTGTGTCTTCTTTCATTTCCTTTATCAATGTTTTGTAGTTTACAGTGTACAAGTCTTTCTCTTTCTTAGCTAAGTTTATTCCTAAGTATTTTATCCTTTCTGATGCTGTTGTAAATGGATTTTCCTGATTACCTTTTCAGATAGTTTGTTGTTAGTGTATAGAAATGCAACTGGTTTTTGTATATTGAGGATGTATCCTGCAACTTTACCGGATGCATTTATTAGTTCTAACAGTTTTTTTAGTGTAAACTTGAGGTTTTCTGTATATAAGATCATATAATCTGCAAACAGGTCCAATTTTACTGCTTCCTTACCTATCTGGATGACTTTTTGCTATGTTCTGAACGTGTCTCCAAAAATTCATACTTTGAAATCCTAACCCCCAAAGGTGATGGCTTAGTAGACAGGGCCTCTGGGAGGTGATTAGGTCATAAGGGTGAATGAGATTCTCAAGAAAATGTAGGGTGGATGGGAATCTCATGAATGGTATTGGTGTTCTTATAAAAGAGATCCTATAGAGCTCCCTAGCCTTTCCACCATGTGAGGCTACAATGAGAAGTCTGTGACCCAGAAGGGGGTCCTCATCCAAGCATGCTATCACCCTGATCTGGAACTTCCACCCTACAGAACTGTGAGCATTAAATTTCTGCTGTTTATAAGCCACCCAGTCTGTGGTATTTTGTTATAGCAGCCTGAACAGACCAAGATGCTTTGATATATCATAAAAAATATATATATATATCATAAAACATATATATATGCCTAATTGTTCTGGCTAGGACTTCTAATACCATGTTTAATAGAAGTGACAAGAATCCGCATCCTTATTTTATTTCTGATCTTAATGGAAAAGCTTTCAGTTTTCCACCATTGAGTATGATTTTAGTTGTGGGCTTTTCATGTACACCTTTATATACACCAAAAAACTGGATAACTCAGAAGAAATGGATAAATTCCTAGAAATATACAACCTACCAAGACTGAACCATGAAGAAACAGAAAGTCTGAACAGACCTATAACTAGTAAGGAGATTGAATTAATAATCAAAAACCTCCCAACAAAGAAAAGCCCAGGACCAGATGGTTCCACTGGCAATTTCCACCAAACGTTTTAAAAAAGAATGAATGCCAATCCTTCTCAAACTCTTCCAAAAGACTGAAGAGAAGGGAATACTTCCAAATTCATTTTATGAGGCCAGCATTATCCTGATACCAAAGCCAGACAAAGACATCACAAGAAAATAAACTCACAAGCCAATATCCGTGACAAACATAGACAGAAAAATCCTCAATGAAATACCCGCAAACTGAATTCAGTAGTCTATCAAGAGGATCATGTCCAAGTGGGATTTATTCCTGGGATGCAAGGATGGTTCAACATAAGAAAATCCATTAATGTGATGCACCACATTAACAGAATGAAGAGTAAAAATCACATGATCCTCTAGATAAAGGCAAAAAAGCATTTGATAAAATTCAACACCCTTTCATGATAAAAACTCTCAGCAAGCTAAGAAGAGGGGGAAGTTACCTCTACCTTCTCTTTTCTTTCCTCTTCTGTTTGGAAGCTCATGGTTTCTGTCCTTCACCATTACAATGGACTTGATAGTCCCTTTTACATGAGCATCTTCCCTTTCTGTTCATCCTTAACACTGTCACTATTCATTTCACCTTCCACCTCCCCCCTGCTCTCTTACCATTTTGTGCCCTATTTCTGCATCTTTGCCTGTTTATACTATAACAACTTCTCATTTCTGTAATAGAGAAACAGCTAACAAGGATAGAGAGAATGAGTATGCACACTTCATTTATGGGAGAAATGTTTGAGTGTCTGCTGTATATCCAGACTGTGCTCAGGATGAGGATTAGTGAGCTAAAAGCACACAGTTCCTGACTTCAATGTGCTCTCATTGTAGAGAAAGAAAGAGGCACACAAATTGGGAACTATGTGACCAGGCACAAGAACAAAAATAGAAGTATATATGTGGAAGCTCAAAATGGGATCTGACCTGCTCAACAGAAGGGAACAAAATGTGAGAGAGAAGAGGAGTTGGAGGGTAGGACATCAAGGTTTGTTGAGAGAGGAGACATGAGCCAAATCTCAGTGGAAAAATAGGAAATAACTTGGTAAAAGGAGTGGGGAGTCGGAGGCAGGAGCTGGGTATTTCAGCAGAAGCATGAGCAAAATCATGGAATGAGATATACTTAGTATAGTAAAATACAGGCATTTAGGATCACCAGAGCATGGAGCTAAAGCCAGACAATAGTGAGACAGAAAGAAGATGGGAGAAGCAAGGGTCAGGATCAGGAGGGTACTGGTGTATCATTGGGCCAGAGTTTCCAAAACTTTAACGTGTGTATTACTGAGGTTCATGTGGGAAAAATCAGATTTCTAGGCACCTCCTGGAGATTATGATTTGGTAGGCCTGTTGTAAGGTTCAGGAATCAGCACTGGCACAAGAACCATAGGTGAGCCTGATACAGATATTCTCTGGTGGACGATTTGAGAAACACTGTTGTCGGCAATGAAGGACTCTGAATGTGACGGGAGGCAGTGGAATTTTGCTTTGCTGTGTTTCCATGTTAGGCCTTCTGGAGGCTTGTAAGAGGCTTAATTTGAAGAGAAAAAGAAAGACCTAATCCATGGGAAAAATGACAACCATCCAAACTATGGTTTGGATATGGAGAGGTGGTAGAGATGAAGAGGAGGAACCATATTCTGAAACTCTTTGGTAGGCAAAATCTGCAGGATACATGATTGATAGGAAGTTAGAGGTCAAGGAGAGGGAAGAGCTAAGTTTCTAACATGAGTGACTGGGTGGATAGTGGTGTTCCCAAGTGAACTAGAAAACAGAGAGGGAATATCTGATTAAGTTGAAGGGGTACTGAGTCAGTTTTGGACATGCTGAATGTGAGATGCCTATAGAACATCAATGTGATGTTCAGTAGGCAGTTGGAGGTATGAGTCTGAAGATTAGAGGAAGATCTGGGATGAGTAGCCAGAACACAGGCGCTAGTTCAAACATGAGAATGGGTGAGATCATCCCTAGAGAGGACATAAAAGGAGAGGAACAAAGTGCCAAGGATAGAATTCCAGGTAACAAACTTTTACTAGGTACACAAAGGAGAAGGTGTAAAGTGGATAGTAAAGAAAAGCTAGATGTGTGAGGAGAATTAGAAGTGAGTGATATAGAAACCAAGGAAGTAGAAAATATCGAGAAGAAAGGAGTGACCAATGACATCATTGGAACTCAAGAAAGATCAAAACTGAAAAATGTCCATTGGATTCAGCATGGGGTAGGCACTGGTAATCCTAATGAGAACATTTTCAGGTAAGAGGTGAAGGGAGAAGTCAAACTGAAGTGCATTGGGAGGTGAGGCAATGAAAATAGTAAATCTATGCTACTTATTTGCAAAGTCTGAATTAGAATAGTGGTTAAGAAGCTGGACCATACTACAAGGGAGCTCAATGTCAAAGGAGGGATATTTTAGGATGGGAGATTTGCGCATATTTATAGACTGAAGGCAAGGAGGCAGCAGAGAGGGAGACGTGAGGACACAGCAGGGAGAAGGCGTGACCTAAGAAGCAAGGCCCTGGGACACGTGGGAAGGTAGAGGGTCAAGGGCACCAGGGGTGAGGTAGCCTCCGACAGGAGTCACCTCCTCTTCTGAGAGTAGAGGAAGAGAAGGGCCATGTTGATAAGAGTGTCCAAGTGACCTTAATTTTCTTCATAAACCAGGAGGCAAGGTTCTCTGTTGAGAGTGAGTTCTCATTAGTTTAGAAGCTTTTAAAAAACACTTATCTTCACTGACTGGAACAGAACAGCATTTGCATGTTGTATCCCTTAGAAGTTCTTCAGTCTTAAGTGTCAAGATACTCAGGCCAAACTGGCTTCAGTAAAAAGGTAATCTGCTTTCGTATCTGGATAGCCCATGGCAGAGCTGGCTCAAAGTGGTGCTTGATGTCTGGACTCCAGCAACATTATCAGAACCTAGTTCTCTCTGCCTCAAGGCACAGGGGTTGGCCCAGCTTGCTGGGCTTTCTTCCATGTGTTGGCTTCATTCTCAGACAGGTTCTCCATTTGGGATTACAAGCCAGCTGTACAAGTAACTGACTCCAAGGCAGCTGGAAGAACAGAAGTCTCCTGGGAGCTTCTGATAAAGTCCTGACATTTACTTGAACTGGACAAGCACAGGTCTGTGCTCCACTCCTGATCTGGGGTGTCTGAGATTAGAGAAGGGAGTGTTTCCCCATGGGAGTAGCATCAGAATTACCTGGAAAGCCTGTTAAAACACAGATTTCTGGGACCTGCACCAGTAGGTGCATTCAGTAGGTCTCATTCAGTAGGTCTGGGGTGGGGCCTGAGAACTTGCATTTCTAACATGTGCCCAGGTGAGGCTGATGCTGCCAGTCCTGGGACCACACTTTGAGAACCACTGATCTACATACAGGCAATTGGGATCCAACTACCCAAGAAAAGGAAATGCTTGCTACATCCATTCTCTGCTCCCCTGAGCCTGTCTCTGTTTATATATTTGGCTTGTCCTGTAAAATGAGGCTGGGGAAACATCATTTCTTCCACATAGAATGGAAGACATGCTTAGGCAGTTAGAAATAGGCTGGTGAGAAATGCCAAAGCATTAAAGCACAGTGGCAGGGGCTCAAACGGCATGACAGAGCCCCTCTTCACAGTTGGAGTTTCTGAAGAATTCTTCCAGGCTGCTTGCTGGCAGCACAATGAAGGAAAGATTTTTTTGTTATACTCCTGATGTGTGGATTTCTGCACTTTAAGTGAAAAAGTCTGTTTAGATAGTGAATTTTGACACTCCTCTGAATGAAATCCTCTATTCTTGCCCTCCTGTATTTTACCCAGTCTTATATTTTCATCAAGTTAATTTCACAGTCTAAAATAGAATATACTGGTTGGGAGAATGACTTCCAGAAGCTGATTTTGTATCTGTGTGTATTTTCAAGTCCTCTCCCCTACACAATACACACACATACACCCCTCAGGTGAACTAATACAGATTTAAATTCCATATTTATAAGTCATATTTGAATAGACTTTCTTCCTTCCTAATAATAAGTGGTTTTTTTTTTTTTTTGATGAGGAAGGTTGAGCTAACATCTGTGCCAATCTTCCTCTATTTTGTATGTGGGACACCATCACAGCATGTCTGTGCCCAGGATCTAAATCCACAAACTGCCGAAGCAGAGCACATGAACTTAACCACTGCACCACTGGGCCGGCCTCACCAATAATAAATTTTAATCCCTAATCTTCAAACACAAGTGAAGCTGAAGTCACTTTTAAGTGGGGTTATCACCAGTAGGTGATGAATGGACTATAAGCCAGCCCTCTGGTCCAATGACGATTGAAGTCCCTTCTGTACGAATGAGGTCAATTTCTGATCAAGGTGTGGTTCTCTAGTCAGGAATGCATTGAGATCTGCAAGGCTTTGGTGGGAGGAGAGATCTGGGCACTCAGGGATACCATTCTATGCACAAGACCCAACTTTGTTACATCTAGTAATGAGGACAAAGCTGCATATAGAATCTGCAGTTTGATTTTCATTATTGTGATTGTGGAGATCCAAGCTCTCTGTGGACACCTGGGAGATTTACTTGCCCCAGATTTTCAAATCAAAAGTCAAATGCCTGGAACTTTGTTGTTCCCAGTCAGTTCTCCGACTGGCTCCTTCTGCACCTTGACCTGAGGCCCTGGCCCCTTCACTAGTCTTGCTAATTTTTTTACTCTTACATTGACCATAAATCTGAGGCCTCTTTCCATTTTCTGCCAGTGGACCTTAGTCCACCTGAATAGATGCCAATAACATCTTATTTTAAGGAGCAGGGTCTGGATTCCTTATGTTGGGCTCTTTAAAACCTACTTTCACCAGATTTTTAGTTCTACATACCAATTGCTTCTATCTGCTATCCCTCACTCCAATTAAGGTCTGCCTAACAGAGACTCCTGTGTAAGAATATGGCACATAATCTAGACGTGGGGAGTTGGGGAAAGTTTCTTGGAGGAAGGTAATCTAAGCCAGGACCTGATCAATCAGCAGAGTTAAGAAGAGGAGAGGAACAGCTGCTCGAAGATCCTGGAGTGAGAAGATGGAAGAAATATATCATGACTAGATCATAGATTTTGAGGATGTGGCTTAAGATGAAAATGAAGAGATAAGCAAGAGTCATATTATGATGGGCTTCATAAACAAACTAGTGATATTAATGTGATCTTAAAAGTAATAGGAAGAAAACAAACAATGCTGATGAGAGATGATGATGGCCTATACCAGGGTGGTGGCCACAGGAATGGAGCAAAGTAGATGGATTCTGGAGAATTTTGGAATTAAAATCAACAGATCACAGTGTTGTTGGGGTGTAGGTGGTAAGGGAAAGGGCAGCTACTAGCAAAGGTGCCTGGGGAACAGTGGAGCAGGTTGAGGTGAGTGGGAGAGATGAGCTCAAGTTTAAAAATGTTAAGTTTGAGGTGTCTGTGTAGGGGCCAGGTGACAGTTGGATATATGGATCTGAATCTCTGGAGACAGAATTAAGCTAGAGTGATAGATCTGGAAGTCTTCACCACAAATGGGAATCTAAGGATGGAAAGAGTGCATAGAATGACAAGAAAGGTAAGCCTGGGATGGAATTCTGACAGTTGCCTGCATTTAAGGGACAGACAAAATCGAAGGAATTGCAAAGGAGACAAACAGATATCTGCAGTAATAGGAAAACCAAAGGAGTGCAATGTCACTGAAGCCTCTGAAGCGAATATTTAAAAGAGGGAGTGGCCAACAGTGCCAAATGCTGACAAAAGGTCAGGTCAGGTCAGGTTGTGAAACTGTCTATTACATCTGGAAGCAAGAAGCTTTTTCATGACCTTGAGTAGCTTGAATGAGGTGCTGGATATGAAGGTAAGGTTCGGAGAGTTAAAAAGTGAGTAGGAGATGAGGAAGTGGAAGATGAATGTGTAAAATCTCTTAAAAAGTAAGTATAAACTCCTCAAAAAGTTAAGCTTTGAAACAGAGGAGAGAGAGAGAATGGTAACTAGAGGGGAAAGTGAGGACAAAGGAAGAGTTTATTTATTTATTTTTAAAGGTTTTATTTTTTCCTTTTTCCCCCCAAAGCCCCCCGGTACATAGTTGTATATTCTTCGTTGTGGGTCCTTCTAGTTGTGGCATGTGGGACGCCGCCTCAGCGTGGTTTGATGAGCAGTGCCATGTCCGTGCCCAGGATTCGAACCAACGAAACACTGGGCCGCCTGCAGCGGAGCGCACAGACTCAACCACTCGGCCACGGGGCCAGCCCCGGAAGAGTTTATTTTAAGAAGAGATACTTAAACATTTAAAAATTTTAGTTGAAGATATAGGATAGAAAGAGGAGATATTCAACTAAGAGAGATCCTGATAAGATGAGAGATGATGGAACCCTTCATTCTTGGAGAAGACTTCTCTGGTAAGGGACATTTGAGCAAATTCCTGAAGGAAGTGAAGGAGTGAAACAGGTGGACATTGGGGGCGAAGTGTGCCAAGCATAGAAAACAGCAAGGCCCTGAGGCAGGAGCATTCTTCATTGACCAGGAATAGCAAGATGACTAGCATAGCTGGAGCAGTGTGAGAAAGGGGAGCATGGTAGGACATGAGATCTGAGAGGTAGTGTGGGATAGATTTTGGAAGGCCTCTTAAGCTATGATAAGGACTCTTATCATATCATGCTCTGAGTGAAATGGAAAGCCCTTGGAACGTTTAGCAGAGAAGTGATGAGTTTGATTTGGAATTAAGGACATCTATTCATTGACAGGAAGAGGATAGAGAGTTTATGTTAAAGGAAGGAGGTTGATGCTAATTCCTATTCAATTTCTTGTGAGCTAGGAGAGGAGGTCAACTACTGAGAGGACTTGGGAAGTGTTAGAGATGGAGTAGAGTGAACAAGTGTTAAAATAATAGTGAAGAGTAACATTTCTAGAATGGTAGAGTAAAGCCCTCTGAAAATTCAGACTGAGACACTGGCAAAAATGACCAAAATCAACTTTATTAGAACTCTGCAAATTAACTAAATGTTTGCAATAATCTAAGCAGTCTTTATTCAAGCAAAAACATTGAATCTAGATAAAAGCGGCAAGCTTTGTCATTTACCCTATTCCCATTGCCCTTGCCCCAGCTCCACAGTAAACATGAAAACCAACAACCCCACAATCTCAGATAAACTAAAGCTAAGGGAGTTCATTGCCATAAGGCTCCCGTTACAAGAAATCATCAAGAAGGCCCTCATACCTGAACGGAAGAAAAAAAAAAAAAAAACAGGAAAGGGGCTACAAAGCCCTGAGCAAGAAGATGAACAGGTTTGCAACAATGAGAAATTGGCAGTTCTCTATCAGATCAGGCTGGTAAACACTTAACTCTTACATTAAGAATAAGGAAAAGGAAAACACCAAAATAAAAATTACATTATTACCTTAACCACAAACTCACAACACAAGATGGAATAAGATAAGACAAAAATAACATAGAAGGGAAAGGGGAAAGGGATAGAATCAGTAAAGTCTAAGGAAATAAGAGGCAATCAGAAAATGGACTATCTCATCTTTGAGACTTTATATATGAACTTAATGGTAACCACTAAATAAATAATTAAAATAGAGACATATACAATAAACAATGAGAAAATCAAGAAAAGCAACATAGAGAACTATCTAATCAAATTGGTAGCCCGATTAACATGGGAAAAGAAACAAAGGATATGCAGAAGAACCAGAAAACATGGGATAAGATGGCAGTGTTAAGCTCTCACATATCAATAATCACTCTAAACGTAAATGGACTGAATTAGCCAATCAAAAGACGCAGAGTGGCAGGATGGATTAACAAACAAGACCCAACAATATGCTGCCTCCAGGAAACACATCTCAGTTCTACAGACAAAAATAGGCTCAGGGTGAAGAGATGGAAGATGATACTCCAAGCTAGTGGCAAACAAAAGAAAGCAGGTGTTGCCATACTTGTGTCAGACAAAGTAGACTTCAAGACAAAACAGGTAAAGAGAGACATAGAGGGGTAGTATATAATGATAAAAGGGACTCTCCACCAAGAAGACATAACACTTACAAACATATATGCACCCAACACAGGAGCAGCAAAGTACATAAAGCAACTATTAACAAACCTAAAAAGAGATATTACCAACAACACAATAATACTAGAGGACCTCAGTGCACCACATAGTTCAATGGGTAGATCATCCAGACAAAAAGTCAACAAGGACATAGTGGAATTAAGTGAAAAACTAGACGAAATGAACTTAACAGATATATAGAGAGTACTCCATCCAAAATCAGTAGAGTATACATTCTTCTCAAGTGTGCAGGGAACATTCTTCAGGATAGACCATATATTGGGAAACAAGGCAAACCGCAATAAATGTAAGATATTGAAATCATATCTACTATCTTTTCTGACCATAATGCTATGAAACTAGAAATCAACTACAAGAAAAAAGTAGGGAAAGGAACAAAAATGTGGAGACTAAACAACATGCTACTGAACAACCAATGGGTAATCAAAGAAATAAAAGGAGAAATCGAACAATATTTGGAGACAAATGAGAACAAAAACACACCATACCATCTCATATGGGATGCAGCAAAAGCAGTCCTAAGAAGTCAATTTATAACAATACAGGCCCACATTAATAAACAAGAAAAAGCTCAAATAAACAATCTTAAACTATACCTAACAGAATTAGAAAAAGAAGAACAAATAAAGCCTAAACTCAGTAGAAGGAGGGAAATAATAAAAATTAGAGCAGAAATAAATGAAACTGAAACAAAAAGACTGTAAAAAGAATTAATGAAACAAGGAGCTGGCTCTTTGAGAAGATAAACAAAATTGACAAACTCTTAGCTAGACTCACTAAGAAAAAAAGAGAGACGTCTCAAATAAATAAAATTAGAAATGAAAGAGGTGACGTTACAATGGATACCACAGACATACAAAAGATTATAAGAGAATATTATGAAAAACTATATGCCAACAAACTGGACAATCTAGAACAAATGGATAAGTTCTTAGGCTCTTAAAACCTCCCAGACTGAATGAAGAAAAAGTAGAGACTCTGAATAGACCAACCACAAGTAAAGAGATTGAAACAGTTATCAAAAACCTCCCCAAAAATAAAAGTCCAGGACCAGACAACATCTCAGGAGAATTCTACAAAACATTTAAAGATTTATTACCTCTGCTTCTCAAACTATTCCAAAAAATTGAGGGAGATGGAAATATTCATAACACATTCTATGAGGCCAACATCACCCTGATACCAAAGCCAGACTAAGACAACACAAAGGGAAAATTACAGGTCAATTTCACTGGTGAACATAGATGCAAAAATCCTCAACAAAATATTGGCAAACCTAATAGAGTAATACAGGAAAAAGATCATACACTACGATCAAGTGGGATGCATACCAGGGACACAGGGATGGGTCAACATCCACAAATCAATCAATGTGATATACCACACTAACCAAATGAGGAACAAAAACCACATGATAATCTCCATAGATGCAGGGAAAGCACTTGACAGGATCCAACATCCATCCATGATAAAAACTCTCAATAAAATGGGTATAGAAGGTATAGAAGGAAAGTACCTCAACATAATAAAGGCCATGTATAACAAACCCACGGCCAACATCAAATTCAATGGGGAAAAACTGAAAGCCATCCCTCTGGGAACAGGAACAAGACAAGAGTGCCCACTCACACCACTCTTATTCAACATAGTACTAGAGATTTTGGCCAGAGCAATTAGGCAAGAAAAAGAAATAAGAGGAATCCAAATAGTCACTGAAGAAGCAAAACTATCACCATTTGCAAATGACATGATTTTATATATAGAAAACTCTAAAGAATCCATCAGAAAACTATTATAAATAATCAAGAACTACAGCAGGGTACAAAGTCAACTTACAAAAATCAGTAGCATTTCTATGCTCAAATAACAAACTATCAGAATGAGAACTCAAGAATATAATCCCATTTACAATCACAACAAAAAGAAGAAAATATCTAGGAATAAATTTAACCAAGGAGGTGAAAGACCCATGCAAGGAAAAATATAAGACATTACTGAAAGAAATTGATAATGACAATGGAAATATATGCACATGGATTGTAAGAATACACGTAGTTAAAATGTCCATACCACCTAAACCAATCTACAGATTCAATGCAACCCCATTCAGAATACCAATGACATTCTTCACAGAAATAGAACAAAGAATCTTAAAATTCATATGGGGCAACAAAAGACCCCGAATAGCCAAAGCAATCCTGAAAAACAAGAAAGAAGTTCGTGGCCTTGCAATTCCTGACTTCAAAATATATTACAAAGCTATAGTAACCAAAGAAGCATATTAATGGTGCAAGAACAGATACACAGATCAATCTAACAGAATTGAAAGCCCAGAAATAAAACCACACATCTATGGACAGCTAATCCTCAACAAAGGAGCCAAGAACATAACGCTGGAGAAAGGAAAGCCTCTTCAATAAATGGTCCTGGGAAAAGTGGACATGCAAAAGCCACATGCAAAAGAAAGAAAGTAGACCATTATCTTTCCCCATGCACAAAAACAGACTCAAAATGGACCAAAGACTTGAAGGTAAGATCTGAAACCATGAAACTTCTGGAAGAGAATATAGGCAGTACATTCTTTGACATCAGACTTAGAAGAATCTTTTCAAATACCAAGTCTACTCAGACAAAGAACACAAAAGAAAAAATAAACAAGTGGGACTTCATCAGACTAAAGAGCTTCTGGAAGGCAAAGGAAATCAAGATCCAAATGAAAAGACAACCCACCAACTAGGAGAAAATATTTGCAAATCATATATCTGATAAGGGGTTAATCTCCATAATATATAAAGAACTCACACAAATGAACCACAATAAAACAAGCAACTCAATCAAAAAGTGGGCAGAAGATATGAACAGACATTTTTCCAAAGAATGTATACAGATGGCCAACAGGCACATGAAAAAAGCTCAACATCACTAATCATCAGGGAAATGCAAATCAAAACTACACTTAGTTATCATCTTATGCCCACTGGAATGGCTATAATTACCAAGACAAAAACAACGAATGTTGGACAGGTTGTTGAGAAAAGGGAACCCTCATCTACTGCTGGTGGGAATGCAAAGTGGTGCAGCCACTGTGGAAAACAGTATGGAGGTTTCTCAAAAAATTAAAAATAAAATTACCATATAACCCAGCTATCTCACTACTGGGTATTTACCCAAAGAACTTGAAATAAATAATTCAAAGAGACTTATGCACTCCTATATTCATTGCAGCATTATCCACAATAGCCAAGACATGGAAGCAACCCAAGTGCCCATCAATTGATGACTGGATAAAGAAGATGTGGTATATATGCAGAATGGAATACTACTCAGCCATAAAAAAAGACAAAATGGTCTCATTCACAACCACATAGATGAACCTTAAGGGCATGATGTTAAGTGAAATAAGACAGACAGAGAGAGACAAAGACTATATGATTTCACTCATAAGTGGAATATAAGCAAACTTATAGACAAAGAGAATAAATTTGTGGTTACCAGGGGGAGAGGGATGGAGGGTGGGTACAAGGGGTGAAAGGGCTTACTTAGATGGTATATGACAAACAATAATGTACAACTGAAACATCACTATGTTATAAGCTATTATGACCGTAATAATAAAAAATAACCGACATGAAAAGTTCACTAGAGGATCTCACCAGCTGATTTTATCTGTCAGAAGGAGGAATTAGCAAATCTGAAGGTCAACTGAAATTATCCAGTCTGAGGAAAAGTAGAAAAAAAATGAAAAAAATAAACAGAACTTCAGAGACCTGTGGAACACCATCAAGCATACCAACACATGTGTGATGAGAGACCAAAGGAATGGAGAAAGAGAAAGGGGCAGAAAGAATATTTGGAAGTTCCAAATCTGATGAAAAACATTCACTGCACATGTAGGAAGCTCAATACACTCTAATAGGATCAAACTCAGAGATCCACATCTAGACACATGATGGCCAAACTGTCAATCGACAAAAAGGGAATCTTGAAAGCTGGAAGAGACATAGGACTCATTATGTATGGAGAAATCCTCAATAAGATTAACAGTTGACTTCTCATCAGAAACCATGGAGGCCAGAAGGCAGCAGGATAAAACAAAGTGCTGACAGAAAAAGAATGCCAACTGAGAATTCTATATTCAGTAAAGCTATCCATCAAACACAAAGAAGAAATTAAGATATTCCCATATAAACAAGACAGGAGAGAAGTTTTTCCTAATAGACCTGCCCCCAGACCAAAGGGGATCCTTCAGGCTGCCATAAAAGGACACTAAACAGTAACTTGAATCCACATGAAGAAATAAGGAGTCCTGATAAAGGTAGCTACAGAAGTAAATATAAAAGACACTACGTATATATTTTTGTTAGAACTCTCTTTTCTTACCTAATTTAAAAGAAAATTGTGGAGACTTTTGTTTCCTGGAACATGAAATAGACTGACTTTTTCTTATTTTTCCGCCTAAGTACAACTAAAACCACTGGATATTACATATAAAACAAACATTAAAAGACTCTAAAAGTTGGACAGAAGAAGACAGACTGACAAAGGACCTTAGGACCTGAAAAAATGAGGCAGTGATGAGAGCCCTGGTGTTTCTTTTTGCCTCATATATGCCCGACTTGGAGTTGAAGAAGATAGCAATCCAGAACACCAACAGGCACAGACAAAAAACAGCCTCAACAAAGTCTGCTCTCACTTGCCAGAAGATCAGGGCAGGGGAAGCCTACCCAGACAGCAAATTTTTAGACAATAACCTCTTTACTCCAGCCAAACACCCTAGAAGAAACTGTGACCCCCACGCCAACACAGTCCAAGAGGGGACCCTTGACTTCCACTCTCATGAGGCTATAATGAAGTGCCCTAATATTCCTGCTGGAGTGGCGTCAGAGATGGCCAAGTAGCGATCCAGGATTTTCACGCCTGCCAGGCAGTAATGAAGCCCAAGTGGTTTCAGCAGGGATCATGTAAGAAGCCTAGACTTCCATCCCCACTGGGAAGTAATAAAGCACCCCTCCCGTCCCTGCTTGGATGGTGTTAGAGGAGGCTTATTGGAGAGTTAGGACTTTCACCATTGCCCAGAAGTAGCAAGGCCACCTCCACAGTGGTATCAGTAGAGATTATGCAGGAGCCAGAACTCCAACCATATAGCAATATCCAGAAATACCTCCGTGGGAACAAATGGAGGCTGAGTTGGGAATCTGGACTTCTACCTACACCTGACAGTGATGAGGCAGTGCACCCTCATCCCCTGCCAGAGTGGTGTCAGAGAAAGCCAATTAAAATAGAAGGTTTAGAGAAGACCCAGAGTCTTATAACATCATACGAGATGTCCAACTTTCAAGAAAAAAAGTCACTCATCATACCAGGAACCAGGAAGTTCTCAAACTTAATGGAAAAAGAAAATCAATAGGTGAGAACACCAAGATGAAAGGGACGTTAGAATTATTGTCAGGGATTTTAAAGCAGCTATGATAGAAATGCTTCAAGAGCAAACACAAACATTCTGGAAACAAATGAAAAAATACAAAGCCTCAGTAAGGAAATAGAAAGTCTCAGAAAAGTGATAGAAGATAGAAAGAAGAGCAAAATGGAAACATGACAAATAAAAAGCACAATAACCAAAATAGAAAGCTCAGTTGATGGGCTCAACAGTAGAATACAGGGAAAGAGGAAAGAATCAGCAAACTGGAAGATGAAATAATAGAAATTAACCTATCTAAACAAGAAAAAGAAAGTAAATGAAAAAAATGAAAGACCATTAAGGGCCCTGTGGAAGTATAACAAAAGATCTGACATATATGCCCTCAAAATCCCAAAGGCGAAGAAAAAGAAGGTGAACTGAAAAAGTACTCCAAGAAATAATAGCTGAGATTTCCCAAATTTGGTAAGAGATATAATCCAAAATCTAAACCAACCACAAACAGGAAACATCCAAAGAAATCCATGACAAAACACATTCAAATTAAATTTCTGAAAACTAAAGACAAAGAAAAAATTCTTGAAAGCAGCCAGAGAAAAACAAAATCTTACAGGGGGAAAATCAATTAGAGCAACAGTAGATTTCTCATCAGAAATCATGAGGCCAGAAGGAAGTGACAAAATATTTTCCAAGTCCTGAAAGAGAAGGAGTGCCAACCCAAATCTCATACCCAACAAAAATATCCTTCAGGAATGAAGAGTAAATCAAAACATTCTCAACTGAAGGAAAAGTGAGAGAATCTGTCACCAGGAGACTTATTCTAAAAGAAGGGTTAAACGAAGCTCTCTAAACAGAAGGAAATAATTAAAGAACAAATATTCTTTGGAACATTAAGAAGAAAGAAAGAACTCAGTAAGCAGAAATCCAAATAAAAAAAAAAAAAAAAGGGTATATAAATAGCCTTTCTTTATCCTTTTGAGTTCTTTATGCTTGGTGGTTGAAACAAAAATCATAACACTTTCTGATATGGTTCTAAAGCTATATAGAAAAATACTTTTGAAAAGTAAATTATCTTAAGGGTAAAGGATGTAGAGGGGGCTAAATATTGCTATACTTCACTTGAACTGGTAAATTGATTGCACCAGTAGACTGTGATGAATTATGTATTTATAATTTGCTACATAGAACAACCACTTAAAAGCTGTACAGATACATTCAAAGACCCTATAAACAAATCAAAATGGAATTCTAAAACATGTTCAGATAACTCACAGAAAGGCTAAAAAAAAAGAAAACAGTGAAATAAAAAACAGAAAACAAATAAAATTGCAAATGTAAGCCCTAACAGATCAATAATTATATTAAATGTAAATGATCTAAACATACCAATTTAAAAGACAGATTAGCAGAAGGTGCTGAAAAAATATGACCTAACTATATGCTCAAGAAAAGCTCACTTCAATATAATACAGGCAGAGTGAAAATGAGAGGATGGAAAAAGGTATAATTATATAAATATCAATTAAATGGCCTAATTTTTAGGAGATAAAATAGACTTCAGGGCAAAGAAAATTATCAGAGACAGAGAAGGACATTACATAATCATAAAAAGATTCATCCATCAAGAAGATCTAGCAATCCAAAATGTGCCTGAATCAGAAAAACAGAGCTCCAGTTATGTGAAACTAAAACAGACAGCTGAAAGAAGCACAACTTTTTCACTGAAACTTCAGAATCCCTCTCTCAACAACTGATAGAACAGCTAGACACAAAATCAGAAATCGCAGAACTGAAAAACACCACCAACCAAGAGGATATAATCCATATTTATAGAGTGCTCCACTCAACAACATCAGAATACACATTCTTTTTCTTTTTTCTTTTTGGTTTGTTGTTGCTTTTTGATTTTGTTTTTATTTTATTAAGGTCATAATAGTTTATAACATTGTGAAATTTCAGTTGTAAGTTATTATTTGTCAGTCACCATATAAATGTGCCCCTTCACTCCTTGTGCCCGCCTCCTAACCCCCTTACCCTCTGGTAACCACCAAACTGTTCTCTTCGTCCGTGTGTTAGTTTATCTTGCACATACTAGTGACATCATATGGTGTTTGTCTTTCTTTCTCTGGCTTATCTCACTTAACATAATACCCTCAAGATCCAGCCATGTTGTTGCAAATAAGATAATTTTGTCTTTTCTTATGGCTGAGTAGTATTCAATTGAATTTACATACCACATCTTCTTTACGCATTCTTCAGTTGATGGGCTCTTGGGTTGCTTCCACATCTTGGCTATTGTGAATACTGCTGCAATGAGCTTGGGGGTACATAAGTCTCTTTGATTTGTTGATTTCAAGTTCTTTGGATAAATACCCAGTAATGGGATAGCTGGGTCATACAGTATTTTGGTTTTCAGTCTTTTGAGAAATCTCCATACTGTTTTCCATAGTGGCTGTACCAGTTTGCGTTCCTACCAGCAGTGTATGAGGGTTCCGTTTTCTCCATATCCTCTCCAACATTTGTTGTTTTTTGTCTGGGTAATTATAGCCACTCTAACAGGTGTAAGGTGATATCTCACTGTAGTTTTGATTTGCATTTCCCTGTTGATTATTGATGTTGAATATCTTTTCATGTGCTGGTTGGCTATCCGACAATACGCATTCTTTTTAAGCACTCACAGAACACATGCCAAGATAGATTACATCCTGAGCTATCAAACAAACCTGAACAAATTTTAAAAAGTTAAAATCATAAGAAAATGTTCTCTAACCAAAATAGGATCAAACTAGAAATCAATAACAAAAAAATAAAGAAAAATCTCCAAAAACTTGAAACTAAACAACGCACTTCTAAATAAACCATGAATCAAACAGGAAGTCTCAAGGGAAATAAAGAAAATACATTGAACTGATTGAAAATGAAAATATAACATAATAAAATGTGCGGGGCAAAAACAAAGTAGAGCATGAAGGAAATATACAACACAATACATAAATTTAAAAAAGGGAAAGTCTCAAATCAATAATCTGAACTTCCACTTTAAGAGCTAAAAAAGAACAAAATTTCCTTCCAAAGCAAGCACAAGGAAGGAAATAATAAAGTTTAAAGCGGAAATCCAGGAAATTGAGAACAGAAGAAAGTAAAGAAAACCAATGAAACAAAGAGACAGTTCTTTGAAAAGATCAATAAAACTGACAAACCTCTAACAAGACTGACAAAGATAAAAAGTGTGAAGACACAAGTTACCAATATGAGTAATGAAACAGGGAAATATCACTACAGACCCTGCAGACATCAAAAAGATAAAAAAGGGGCACTATGAATAACTCTACACATATAAATTTGACAACTTAGATGAAAAGGACCAATTATTTGAAAAATAAAAATGCATCTCATCAATTATGAAATAGATAATCTAATATCCTTATAACTATTAACAAAGTAGAATTCAAAATTTTAAAACTTCTAGGAAATAAATTTCCAGACCCAGATCATTTCACTGAAAAATGCTATAAAACATTAACACCAATTCTATGCAATCTCATCCAAAAAAACAGAAGAAGAGAGAACACTTGTCAATTCATTTTCTTAAGCTATTATTACCTTGACACCAAAACCAGATAAAGATAATTAAAATAAAAAGAGAACACTACAGACCAATGTCTCTCATGAATATAGACACAGAAAATCTTAATAAAATATTAGCACATAGAATTCAGCAACATATAAAAGGAATATACACATGACCAAGTAGGGTTTATTTCAGGGATGAAAGATTGGCTCAGTCTTCAAAAATCAATCAATGTAGCACCGCATTAATAGGCCAAAGTAGAAAAATCACATGATCATATCAACTAATGCAAAAAGAGTATTTGATAAAATTCCATACTCATTCATAATAAAAAAACTCTCAGAAAAATAGGAAGAGAGGTGAACTTCCTCCACTGGATAAAAAATATGTACCAACAACTACAGTTAACATCATGCTTAATGGTAAAAGACTGAATGCTTTCCTTCTAAGATCTGGAACAAGGCAAGGCTGTCTGTTCTGACAACTCTTATTTAACATAGTGCTGGCAGTTCTACTCAGTACAATAAGGAGAGATAAGGAAATAAAAGACATACAGATGAAAGAGGGAGAAAGAAGCTGTCCCTACTTGTCGATGGCATAATTGTTTGCATAGAAAATTCCAAGGATTCTATAAAAGAACTAGAATAACTAAGAGAGTTCAGCAATGTCACAGGTTACAAGAGAAAGATGAAATATCATTGTCATATCTATATACTAGCAACCAACATGGGAACACTAAAATCAAAAATACAATGCCATTTATAACTCTTAAAATATTGGATACTTAGGTCTAAAACTGTCAAAACATGTACTGTACTCGTATGCCAAAAACTGCATAACACTGATGAAAAAAATCAAAGATAATCTAAATAAATGGAGAAACATACTATGTTCATGGATTTCAGGACTCACTATAGTAAAGACGTCAATTATCCTCAAAATGATATGCAGGTTTAATGCAATTCCTTTCAAAACTCTAGAAAGATTTTTTATAGCTATAGACAAAATTATTGCAAAAGTTACATAGAAAGTCAAGGAATTTAAATAACTTTTTTTAAAAAAAAAAAAATAAGAAGTATGAAGAATTACCCTACCTGATTTCAAAACTTATTTTACAACTATGGTAAAATGGTGTGATACTGATGGAAGGATAAACACAGAGGTTGATGGTACAGAATAAAGAACTCAGAAACAGACCCCCCCAAAAATATGCTAAACTGATTTTTGAGAAAGTTGCAAAAGCAATTCAACTGAGGAAAGACAGCCTTTTCAACAAATGGTGCTGGAGCAATTGGCCATCCATAGGCAAAAAAAAAATAGAGTTTTTTTTTGGTTCAAAATGGATCACAGTCTTTAATGTAAAATATAAAAGTACAAACAGTTTTAGAAAAAAAATAGGAGATACTGTTTGGGATCTCTGAAGAATTCTTAGATTTGACACCAAAACCACAATCCCTAAAATGGAAAATGGATAACTGGACTTCATCAAAATTAAAAATGTTTGCTCTACATAAGACTCTGTTAAGAGGATTAAAAAAAAACACAGCTTACAGAGTGGTATAAGATATTTGCAAGCCACGTATCTGATAAATGACTAGTGCCTGAATACAGTCATGCATCACTTAATGATGGGGATGTGTTGTTGGCTGATTTCGTCATTGTATGACCATCACAGAGTGCACTCACACAAACCCAGATGGTATAGCCTACTACACACTTAGGCAATACAATATAACCTATTGCTCCTAGGCTACAAATCTGTTCAGTATGTTATTGTACTGAATACTGTAGGCAATTGTAACACAATTGTAAATACTTGTGTATCTAAACATATCTAAACATAGAAGAAGCACTGTAAAAATATTGAATAAAAGATAAAAAATGGAACACTTGTATAGGACACTTACCATGAATGGAGCTTGCTGGACTGGAAGTTGCTCTGGGTGAGTCAGCGAGTGAGTGGTGAGTGAATGTGAAGGCCGAGGACATTACTGCACATACTGTAGAGTTTATAAACACTGCACACTTAGGCTGCACTAAATTTATAAACAGTGTTAAAACTTAACAGTAAGAGAATGAACAACCTGATTAAAAAAGAGGTCAAAAGACCTGAACAGATGCCTCACCAAAGAAGATATACAGATGGCACATAAGCATATGAAAAGATGATCAACATCATACCTCATCAGGGAATTTCAAATTAAAATAACAATGAGATACAACTATATACCTGTTAGAACGGCTAAAATCCGGAACACTGGTACCACCAAATGCTGACAAGGGTGTGGAGCAACAAGAATGCTCATTCACTGCTGGTGGAAATGCAAAATGGCATAGCCACTTTGGAAGACAGTTTGGCAGTTTCTTACAAAACTAAACCAACTCTTACAATGTAATTCAGCAATCCTATGCCTTGGTGTTTACCCAAATGAGTTGAAAACTTATGTTCACACAAAAACCTGCACACAGATATTTATAGCAGTTTTATTCATAATTGCCTAAACTTGGAAGCAACCAAGATGTCCTCCAGTAGGTGAGTGGATAAAAAAACTGTGGTACATCCAGACTATGGAATATTGCTCAGTGCTGAAAAGAAATAAGCTATCAAGCCATGAAAAGACATGGGGGAAACTTAAAAGCATATTACTAAGTGAAAGAAGCAAATCTGAAAAGGTTACATATTGTATGATCCCAGCTATACAACATCTGGGAAGGTTAAAAGGATGGAGACAGTAAAAAGAACCATGGGTAGCAAGGAGGGAGGGTTGGATAGGCAGAGCACAGAAGACTCTTAGGGCAGTGAAACTACTCTGTATATTTTACCGTAATGATAGATGCCATACATGTCATTATATATTCTTTTGTCCAAAGCTATAGAACGTACACCACCAAGAGTGAATCCTAGTGTAAACTATGGATTTTGGGTTGTTGTGATGAGTCTATGTAGGTTCACTGATTGTAACAAACATACCACTCTTTTGGAAGATGCTGATAGTGGGAGAGGCTGTGCCTGCATGGGGCAGGGGCTATATGGGAACTCTCTGTAGTTTCTGCTTCATTTTCCTTTGAACCTAAAACTCCTCTAAAAAATAGTCTACTAAAATTGAAATTAAAATTAAAAAATTAAAAACTCTGAACAATTCATATATTAAATGGGCAGCTGATATGAAGTGATATTTCACCAAAGAGGATATACAGAGGATAAATAGGCAAATGAAAAGGCATTCTACACCATTAGCCATTGCAGAAATGCAAATGAAAACCACAATGAGGTATCGCTACTCACCTATGAGAATGATTAAAATAAAAAATAGTGACCATACCAACCACTGCTGAGGATACAGAGAAAACGGATTACCCATCTATCGCTGATGGCAATGTGAAATGGTACAACCACTCTGGAAAACAGCTTGGCAGTTTACAAAGTAAACACACAAGTAGCAGCCAACCAAGCAACTGCACTTCTGGCCGTTTCCTCAGAGAAATGAAGACTTACATTCACACAGAAATCTACATGTGACTGTTTATAATAGTTTTATTTGTAATAGCCAAAAACTAGAAACAACACAGTTGAGTAAATGGTTAAACTGTGGTATATCCATACCACAGAATACTACTCAGCAATGAAAAGGAATAAACTATCAAAACACACAACAACCTGAATGAATCACCAGATAATCCTGCTGAGTGAAACAAGACAATCCAAAATAGTCACCTAACATAAAATTCTACTTATATAAAATTCTTGAAATGACAAAATTATATAAGTGGAGAGCAAATTAGTGGTTCCTAGTACTTAAGGAGGGATGAAGGTCAGAGGGACGTAGAAGTGGCTAGAAGAGGGAAGGCAACTCAGAGTCCTTGCAGTGATGGAAGAGCTCTCGACTGCATCAAGGTCAATATCCTGACGCAATGTTGGACTACAGTTTTAAAGTTGGTATCACTGGGGAAAACTGTGTAAAGGGTACCTGGGATCTCTCTGTATTATTTCTTACAACTGCATGTGAATCTACAATTATCTCAAAATTTAAAAAGAAAAAAACTGGGTAAAGCAATAATAAAACTGTGTTAATAGGCTTGTAACATATAGAAATGTAATTGGGGGGCTAGCCCAGTGGTTTAGTTGTTAAGTTCACGTGCTCTGCTTTGGTGCCCCGGGGTTCACAGGTTTGGACCCCGGGCATGGACCTACACACCGTTTATCAAGCCATGCTGTAGTGGCATCCAACATACAAAATAGAGGAAGATTGCCACAGATGTTACTCAGGGACAATCTTCCTCAAGCAAAAAGAGGAAGATTGGACACAGATGTTAGCTCAGGGTCAATCTTCCTCACCAAAAAAAAAAAAAAAAAAAAAACTAATTGGTATGACAACAATGGCATGAAGGGGAGGGAGGAGAACAGAAGTATATTAGTTGGTACTAATCTGAGCTAGATTATTTTAAACTAAGAAGTTAACTGTAATCCTTAGGAAAAAAAAGAAAAAAAAAGAAACAAGGAAATTAAAATGACGTACTAGAAAATATTTATTTAAAACAAAAGAAGGCAGTACTGGAGACATAGAGAAACAAAAAAGACATAGATATATGAAAGAAAACAAATAGCAGAATGGCAGATCTAAATCCTACCTTAGCCAAGCGGTCCATTTCAGTCTCCCTGCCACAGTGATTTGTTTAGTGATGGATACACAGTCCGGGCTGATCCAGTGTGAGGTTAGCCTATTCAGTTACTGGGGAGTTCACTCTCCCACTGGAAAAGAAAAAGGAAGACAGTTGATGCTGGCCTCCATCTGGTGAGCATGAGTAGGGCCAACCTATGTATATTGCTTACATCAGGACATGCAGAACAGAGAGGGAAAAATAAACTGCTAAGAACCAGCTATCAGGGCTCCCACCGTTAGCACATAAGGTACTTCTGGGTGGATAAACTTGGCAAACCCAGCCTGCAGGAGCACGGCTCTGCTATTGAGGCTCCTTTCTGCAAATAAAATGGCCTTCCTTCCTCCAGGTAGGTCCAGCTCCATGCCAGGGCATATGGAAGGGTGAGCTGGATAGAGCTCCCACTCGCCCCCTTGCCCAGGCACCTTTGAGCAGTCCACAATCTGCACAACTATACACTGGGTCTCCAAGCCTTGCCTGAAACCTGCCCAACCTCTGGAGTTTTCATATGAGCCAACATTTTTTTCTTTATGAAGTCACTTTGAGAAAGTCTTTTCTACTACTTGTAACCAAAAGTAGCACAACTCATACAGAATTTCTTATCAGAAAATGAGGTGTTAGAAAGACTAGATTCTAAAATGTGAAATTGCCCGAGCTGAGAAGGTAGGCTGGAGGGCAAGGAGAATGATTCTACCAATCCAAATTTTGTATGTTGCAGCACAGAGCTGCTTAAAGTATGGTGCTTTGGGACTTTGACCACATTTTTACCAAGGCTATAGCACTAAGACATCTGCTAGAAAAAAAATCAGGATTTGGAGATTTTGAATATCCAGACAGCCCCAACTTAACAATGGCTCCACTTAACAATTCTTTGACCTTACGATGGGGCAAAAGCAATATGCATTTGGTAGAAACCATACCTCGAATTCTGAACTATGGTCTACTCCCAGGCTGGTGATCTGTGGTACGATCCTCCTTCGTGATGCTAGGCAGCGGGAGCGAGCACAGCTCCCAGTGAACAACTGATACACTGACAACCATTCTGTACCCAGACAACCATCCTGTTTTCACTTTCAGTACAGTATTCAATTACAGGAGATATTCAATTCTAGTATTAAATAGGCTTTCTACTAGACGATTTTGCCCAACTGTAGGCTTATGTAAGTGTTCTGAGCACCTTTAAGATAGGCTAGGCTAAGCTATGATGTTCAGTAGGTTAAGTGTATTAAAATGCATTTTTGATTTAAAATATTTTCGACTGACAACGGGTTTATCAGGACATAACTCCATCGTAAGTCAAGGAGGATTGGTGTCATGGCCTTGAGTTAGGTCTTATGGGAGCTTAGGCTGTAGGTGGCCTTTCTGAAAGCAGAAAGGAACATGATGCACTAGTTGCTGTCTTAACCAGCTTCTGCTGAACTGACTGCTTGGCCACTTAATATGCGCCATTCTTCTGTAAAACATCCTGACTGAAGACCATGGTCTTCAGAATGTTCTTGGCTCTAGGTGTGGCCTTAATCCACCGACTACATTTGTTCCCACTGAGTTTTAAGGCCACCCAATTTATTCATCTCTCTTCCTAAGCTTATTTATGCCAGTTATGCTTATTGTAATTATGTATTTTTTTTTTTTTTAGATTTTATTTTTTCCTTTTTCACCCCAAAGCCCCCCCGGTACATAGTTGTATATTCTTCATTGTGTGTCCTTCTAGTTGTGGCATGTGGGATGCTGCCTCAGCGTGGTTTGACCAGCAGTGCCATGTCCGCGTCCAGGATTCGAACCAACAAAACACTGGGCCGCCTGCAGTGGAGCGCGCGAACCCAACCACTCGGCCACGGGGCCAGCCCCTGTAATTATGTATTTTAATTAAATATTACAGAATTACAGGAAGCAATGAACTATGAGTATGAAACTAAAGGGATTTTTCTTTTTTTCCTGTGAAAGCTAAATTAAATGCTTTGGAAAGACTTGATAAAGGTCAATTGCTCAAAAAATTGCTCTTAAACTATAAAAATTGTGGGAAATTATAAATATTTAAAAGGATTTTTCAGTCATGTACTTCACAAAGGTCTTTAAATTCTCACTCCATACTAAGAAAAATAAAAGAAACCGTAAATCTTAGATGCTTCAGTGCACTACGACTATGAGAAAGACCCATACTTGAAGCAAAAGCCTTGGCCTCACACCAAAATATTGTGGATGGATGTGTTAAAATAAAACGTTTACACTATATATATGTATCTTTTTATATTTTCTTTTGAATTTAAATTGACCAACAAGCCATCTACCATATTGGCTAAGAAGTTTCCACTGTCTGGCTTTGCTATGAGAGTCCGCTATGGAACCGGCTGTCCACGGTATCTGGGGGCGCAATAATCCAAAGCCTTTCAAGGTTGGAAAAGGCTAATTCTCCTTCACAAGCCAAAAGCAGGAAGGTGGGAAGTTCCCATAATAGCAAATAAGCTTAGGCCTGAACCCTCCCACTCCCTACAACCGTTTCAAACACCTTAGCTTATACATTAGCAACCAGATGATGGAGGGAAAATCACAAAATTTTTAAGAAAACTGTACTTCCAAAGATTCCCAAGCCTGGCCAATGGCTGTTGGTGATCCTTAAGGTTGAGTGTTGAGGGAAGAAACCTTCTCTCTCTCCTCGTGGGTGAGCTGCTGATACTCATCCTGCAACCAGGAGGTGAACTATGAGGACTGCGGGGGCTCAGGGGCCATCTCTGGGCTGTAGATCAAGACCTGCCTGACATTCACCCAGAACCTCCTTTTTTAATTATGTGAGCCAACAGATTTCTTTCACCATTTGGACTTGGTTTTCTGTGTTTTTCCAAACGGATACAAACAACAGCCTTTTGGCTTGGGGCATGGAGAGAGGTAGTGTCTAGAAGTGGATTAAAAAGTTCAAGCCGTTAAAGTATATGTCTTTTTTTAGAGGAATTTTGAGAAATACAGGGGTGTTTTGTTTGTTTTGTTTTTCCAGCTAGTGACATTTCCAGAGATGTTTTAAGGCCCCACTGATAGCTTAGTGCCCCTCATAGGTTGGTGCCATGGACTACTGCCTGGCTGGACTTCCACTTAACCTGCCTCTGATATTGTTATAAAGTGTGCTCTGTCCAAAGGCCAGCAGATGAATTACAGCAGGACACCCAGACTACAAGCCAAACGGGCCCTTTAAAAATGTGTATGGCCAAACTAAAATATTACTTTAAGTAATGCAGCAGAGCAACATTGTCAAGAAACAAGGAGCAGTCAGGGGTAAATCTACTTGCTTTGAGCACAGGCATTGCACAGCAGGAGAGAGTCCTGTGGTGATCCTGGTGCAATGCAATCTCTCCCAGTAGGGAGTTCTTACCTGAACATAAGGTAGGAAGGGTGTGCATCTGCTAATGCAGACCACATTTGGGCTCATCCTGGGTCCATTCAGCCTACGATCCATTCCCACCCTTCTGTTCTGTCTGCATTGCAGGATGGATGAACCCTGCAGGCTGGTTCCCAAGCTGGGAATGGCCAGGGCAGACACCGGTGGGAGATGTGGGGAGGAAGGAGGGAGAAGCCAGGGCATTGCTCCTGCTTCCTTTCTGTCCCAGGCAACATCTGATGCAACAGTTGAGTCTCTTCCAGCTCCCCTCCAATGACCTTCAAGCTTTGCCTCTTCACTCTGGCCCAGGGGTGGCGGTGGCTTCTGGCTAGTGTTAATCTCTGGGTTGTCTCCCTGTCTGATGCTGGCATTTCAGCTCTTCTTTCCCAGTTTCCTGCATCAGGCTCTCTCTTTTAAATACTCAAGTGATCTGTCTTCCCTGAGAAGACCCTAACCGATACAGTAGATCACTCAAAGCCTTAGAATAGAACTTCAGAAGGATGGGTCCCAAATATACTGCCATATTGCTCTTCTATCTCTGAAGGTTTTTAGTCTATTTGTTTCACATTTAATAAATGTTAATGTTATTTTTTTCCTCTTGCATTCTCCACATTTCTTCTATTTATGACTTAAAGTTACATTTGAGCTTATAAATGGACTTTCTTGTTTTCTAGTTATTACATCTTGGCATAATACTTTCCGAACACCGTTTTATTATGTTCCACACTTAAAAAGCCACCTGGATATTCTCCCTTTCTAGTCTTTTTGTTAAACTATCTTTAAGCCCCCTTGCGTGTTTTTGTAATGTGTAACGCAGACTCTGTTACGACAGAAAGGTTTCAAAAGACTTGTGCAGCTGGGAATTTTTTGATGATTTCATTTTATAAGTCCTTTGGAATGAACGTGGGCATTAAGAGGCACAATGAATACAATATCAGTTTAACAAGATTTGAGTGGCCTTATTTTTACGGAGAAGTTAACATTTCTAGACATTGTGATTCCACCAGTGGCTTTCTCTATAATGTTTAAAAAAATGGAATTTAGCAGACATATAAAATGGAAAAAAATAGAAAAGTTGTCATAAATCTTTTTTACTAAAGTGTTTTGCGATTGCTTCAGAAAAAAACAAGATGAGAAAGTCCAGGTGCTATTTGTTAAAGTATAAGGGTGATGGTTCAGTATCTCGAAGGAATATAATGAAAGAAACTAAAGAACATAGGTCACATGTTTGACAGTAATTCACCAGAGAAATTAGGTCCATCTGGCTTCTCCATAAGAAACGAGAATGCACGAGGCCAAAGCAACGAAAAGTGCACAGCATGGTAGAATTCACCAGACTGTCCCTCTGTGGCAGGCCCCAGTCTGCCGGTGTCGTGGCCTCAGTACAGCCCCATGTGGGTCATGACAGGGCAACCAGAAGGTAGGTTGCAGAGGTGGGATCTGCTTGCTTTTGTGACTACTTGCTGTGGTGATCACATCGCCACTTGTACCACTAACGCCACTCTCCGAAAGGAGAGCACGTGGCTGCATTACTCGGGTGGGAAAGGTTGGGAAGACCTCTCACGCACTGCTTCCTCCTCTTCAGTCTGTGCACTGACAAACACCAAGAGGCTTCCCTGTTGAGTCGGCCTTTGGACCACCTGTACTTCTCCACAGACATTACTTCTCTTTAGGGTCTCTGCTTTAGGAGGCAGCTTGTACTTCACCCTCTGAAAAATATTTAAAGATTATTTAATACCTTGACTTAAAAAAATAATGTATTTTGAGAGCTTTCTGTATCAGTCTACACGCTTTCTCTCACTCTTCTTAATAGCTACATAATGGTCCTTCACATGGATATACTATATTTGTCTAAACCCCCAATGCCACCTTGGTGGACATGTTAGGTATTTCCAGTTTTTTGCTATGACAAACACTGTTGCAGTAAACATCCACATACATTTTCCTTCAGGGACCTTTCTTGACTAATTCCATAGGATGAATTTCCAGCAGTGGGATTTCAGGGTCAAAAGGAATGTGTATTTCACACTTTGATAGATATTGTCTTCTTGGAGTATCGTGCCAGTTTATACTCACACAAACATAATTAGGATGGTTTCTGGTGATTGCAGCATCCTTTTGTTTTCTGAGTACCTTGATGGGATGGGTTTGGTAAACAAATCTGGAGGCAGAAGATAAGGTATACTTAAATCTTCCTGAATAATTTCAAGGGAAAGAAACTTGAAGGGAGAGGTATTGGAATCCCAGGACAAAGACTGGAGCAGTAAGAGTGGGGCCGTAGAAAGGTGGTACTCTGAGGGAGAGAGGGAGGAAGAAAGAATGGCTTTCCTGGCAATATAGCACAGAAGGGATTCTGGAAAGAGGATGTCAAGGGGCTTTCAAATTTTGATGTGGGATGAGCAGTGGACATCTCTCCTCCGCCTCTACCAAACCATCAATGAACTGCACATTGATCACTGCTTATTTTTTGAGTAAATTCTTTTGGGGATGCTCAACTAAGATGACAAGGGGGTAGTAGGCATCTGAATTTCAGTAGTATAACCACATTGCAGAGCATCTGGAAAATCAAGAAAAGGCAAGGATAACACCCATGGTTCCATAACCTTATCAGAACCACTATTACCATTTCAGTGGATTCCCTGACCACCCATTTTTTATATGCATTTTTTACATAATTGTAATCATAGTATATACACAATTTTGCCTCCTGCTTCGTAAATTTAATATTAACATGTATGCATGTACTTATAAACAAAATTACAAGATGGAGAAACAAACTTTTTATATTCTTATTTTTCACTTTTATTTGCAAGTTTTATTGTCCTCAGAAGTAATCATAGACATATGTATGCAGTGAATGTTTGTGATTCTATTCTCAGGGCTGAAAGTTCAGTGCACATATTACACGGATGTGTTTGGAGACCAAAAATATGACAATAAATAAGTTATTGAGGGCTGTTGATATCACTTTCTGGTCCTACATATAAAAGTGGTATTGACTGAAACATACTCCTTCAACTTTTGCAGATGCAAACATTTTGTTAGTATTTTAGTATTTTGGTTCTTTATCAGATTGAATTTATTTTTAATAGACAATTGAAGGTTAAAAATTCAATCTGATTGTACATATCAGCTTGAAAAAGAAAGACTACAACATTTTCTCCCCAAGGTGTTGTTTCCCCAAAATGCAGTTTTACTGATTGAATTTTATGCCTTATTGAACTTCATATGTACTAGGTACAGAGTTAAGTTAATTAAATACTTTTGTGAAGGAAATTACAGAGTTGACTAGATACTTTGCTTGCATATCGCCAAGTAATACATACATCATGTTAACTATTTGGATTTTAAATAGGCATAGCAGTTGCTTCTAATAAATGTTTAGCATAGACAGTGAAAAGATTTCTAAAAAGAAAACTATATTACTGTCTTCATGATATATAAATAATAGTAAATAGTTAAGTATTCCACACACAATACTTAATGTGACTTACATATTTATAGTTATAAAATTTAGCGTCAGTTATAGAACCTAACTTTCCAGTTTTACTAAGACTGGGACACATTTTCAGGTCTTCTCAGGGAAGGTGAAGGTTTCTCCTGGGGCTAGACTACAAGGTGAGGCCCTGTTGCCCTCTTCTTTCTATGCTAGTGTCTCCCTTGTTCTTCAGTGTGCTAGGGTAAAAGTATAACCCTCTGAGTTCCACACCCCTCATCTTGGTGTGTTGCTGTAATTCTAGGGGCCCAAGTTCCTACTTTCGATTTGATCTGATTCCTACACAAGTACAGTAGTCCCCCATTATCCACAGGGGACACATTCCAATCAGATTTAGTAGGAAGGACCCATATCTCCTACGCCAGCTAAATATGGTTTTATTTCACTGGGAATGTCCAAGGTTTATAGTTCTTATCAGTCAGTAGCTTGTCTTAAGAAAGCCAATTATGTACAGTCATTTATCCTTTCAGGCCATTTCTGTAGTGATTTGCGAACAACTCAGTATCATCTCCTCTCACTCCCTAGTCAAAAATAATTGAATAATAAATAAATTGAATAATTTATTCATTTTGAATGATCAAAGAGATCTTTTAAAAAATATAATTTAAACTTTTGTAACATTAAATTATATGTTCTGAAAATAATAATTAAGAAAGAACATTTGATATTATTTAAATACCAAAGAATGTTAAAACTAGTTTAGTCAGATATTCAGTGAAATACAAAATCTGCTAAGACTTTGTTGTCATCTCTTTAACTTTTGGATCAACAGATTTATATGTTTGGCGTGTTTATTAGTAAGTTGCTTGAGAAAATTCTGAGAAACATAATTTTTAAATCTTATGGATTTTTAACTTTTTAAAGCTTAACAAATTAAATTTCTTAAAATCTAGATTTGATTTTCAAGACAATTTATACATTCCTCCACTAAATGCTTATCCAACTTGAGTTTGTGAAGCCCTGAACGCTCCTGGTTTAAATGCAATCTATAAGTACTATGAAATCAAAGCAATTTTTAAAAATCCTCCATGTTATATCACTTTGTATGATATATATTCTACCTAGAATAAGGGAAGCATTCCTATGGGAAAATAAAAAACTTTTATAACTTTTCAGTTTATTTCAATATGCAAAGTCAGCCAATTCCTCTTCCATTATAAAGACCTATAAAAAAATCTTCAATAGCTACAGTCAGTGTTTTGTAATTGTCACAAAATGGCTTTCCCAATAACTTTATAAAATATTTATAACCAAAAAGAATTGGCTGAGAAAGCTAAGTACAATTTTTATAAGAAACAGATTTGACTAGTCATTTGAAATAATAATTTCACAAAATAGTAAAATATGAGTTAGTAAAACTTCAAATTCCAGCAATGCTATAATCTCCCTCCAACAATGGTTGTTAAATATAAATATAACTGCTCTAGATAAATGATAAAGATGGAACCATCTGGTGAAAACTGGTTACATGTTAGGCACTTTCAAAACAAAATTAAAGTCTCTGAAAATAAGTATTTCTCTAGAAAAGCATTAGAAATCTGATTAGAAGTAGACCCCTAATTATGACTATCACTACATGAATCTCCAACACTTTTTTGAAAAAATTGAGGAAGCATTTAGCTTTAATTTTCTCAAGAAAAAAAAATGTAGAATTACTACTTACGGTAGGCTCTTTTACCTCAATTCAAATACCCACAGATTTCAAGTAAAACACTCATTTTAGGTAACGATCAGAAACAGGAAACGAAAAAAATTTAGATTCTAAAAGTAGACCCAAAGAACACTATATTATTCAAGATGTAAAATTGAGAAGACTATCAAAGAACCATTGGAGGGAACTATCACAATGAAAACCATCTAGAACAATTATACAATGCATATCTTTGCCCGAGAACAATATCCATTATGAAAAACATTTTAATTCTATTTCATACTAGCTCATATTTATATTTTAAGAGTTATTCCTGGATCAAATGTTTAAAAGAAAGACATTAAAATTCATAAGCTTCAAAGAGCATCTACAAAGTAATAAGAAAATGACCCAGAAAAAACTAGAAAAATGGGCAAAGTAAATGAACAGCAATGACACAGAAGAGAAAAACAAATGGTCAAGAGAAGTAAGAAAATATGTTCAGCCTCATTAGTAGTAAGATGTTATCAGATTAAAACAATAATATTCTTATTAGGTCAGCCAAATTTAAAGATTGATAACATCCACTGCTGTCAAGGGCATGGGTATATATTGGTGAGCTACAAATTGATAGAACCTTTTTGGGAAGTCAAGTTTAGTTACGTATTAAAAAAATTTTAAGTGCACATTATCTTTGCCATAGCCACCCCACTTTCAGGAATATGTATATATTTAGAGGTGATTATGCAAGCATGTAAAGCTATATATGTAAAGATGCACACTTTCAGTAATGTCTCCCTAAAAGTCAACAGTTGAAGGGTTAAGTAAATTATAATATATCCTTATTATAGAATGCTATCCAGTCATTAGAAATATGATTTGTTGAATTTACCTGGAATGACAGACACTTCATGATATACAGTTAAATGAAAAATTACAGACCAAATATATAAAACAATTCCAGTAGTTTAAAGTAGTCCAAGATATGTAGTACCCCAGGCTTCTGGCAGAAGCAAATGTCAACCCTTTCTGGAGGAAGCTTTTATCCCCAGTTCTCAAAGAATCCCTTGAAAAATAAATTTCCAAGGGAAATGAGTAGCTCACAGCCAAAAATCATTCAAAATACAAGGAAACAAGGTACCATGAATGAGAAGCAGCAAGAGTAGAGATTCAGAAATAAACGAAAAAAGATTTCAGACACTGTTATAATCAGACACAGATTATAAAATAATTATGTTTAGCATGTATAAATAAATGAAAGAAAAGTTTGAAAATCTGTCCAGGGAACAATAAACTATACACATTGAATGACCAATCAAACTTGAGCAAGAACCAAAGGGAGCACCTGGAAATGAAAAGTATTATAACTGAAAAGAACAAAAAATTCAATGAATGGGTTTAACAGATTAGACACAGTTGAAGAGAGAATTAGTGATCTCAAAGATAGATAGGCATGAAGAAATTACCCAAAATGTTGCACAGAAATGATATGCAACATATAGAAAAAAGGTTAAGAAAAATGGTGGATAGAGCAGAAATGTATCTAATTGGAGTTCCAGAAGGAGACAGAGAAAGAGGGCAGAGGTAACGTGAGAATAAAATGTCTGAGAATTTTCCAGAAATGATGAAAAGAATTTTCCTTTAGATTCCTTTAGTGAAAATCAGACAGGATAAATATGAAGAAAACCCAAAACTAGGCAAATCATAGGGGAACTGTGGAGCACCCAAGACAAAGAGAAGATCATTAAAGGAGACAGATTACCTTCAAAGGAATAACAGACTGACAGCTGATTTCTTGATGGCAACAAAGGAAACCAGGACTGTGCGATACCTTCAATGTACAAAGGGAAAACTATTTTCAACCTAAAGTTCTATTCTCGGAAAAAATATCTTTTCTGCATGAAGAAAAAATTAGGATATTCTCAGGCCATCAAAAACTGAGAGGAGTTTGCCATTAGCAGACCCTCACTCATGGAAAACCTCAAGGTTGTTGTAGAGACAGAAGGAAAGTGATTCCATACTCAAAGTCTGAGATAAAAACAGCAATGGAGAGAGACTTCCACTGACAGCCATGAGAGAGCAACAGGAAACGGGTTTAGGCTCCTGCCTGGAGCACCACCAATAAGAAAATGAAGTGGCAGGAGTGAGGGATTAAAAAGGGGCGCAAGGAACCTTTTGAAGGGGATGACATGTTCATACTCTTGATTGTAGTGATTGTTTCACATTTATTGAAACTTCTCAAATTCCACACTTTAAATACGTGCAGTTTATTGTATGTCAATCATACCTCAATAATTTTGTTTTAGAAAGAAATGAAGAGCAGAGAAATTGGTAAATATACGGATAAATATAAACAATATAAAAAGCTGACTGCATAAAACAGCAATATTAATGTCTTAAGGAGTTAAAAAAAGAATTTAAATGCATGACCACAATACATATTATTCCAGAGGGGAACACAATTGCAGTAGGGATGAGGGTGATGTTCAGGAAGTGGGTAAAGGTACTGATTAACTTGAGACTTTGATAAGTTAATTATGTGTCGTATTTTTTGGGTGAAAGTGAAAAGACTAGTATCAGGGTGCATGACTTGCAAATATAAGTTGATAAAATAGAATTAGAAAAACGTAATTAATCAATCCAAAGAGAAGGCAATAGAAGAGAGAAAAGGAATCATAGAAAAGATGGGACAAATGGAAAGCACAAAATAAGATGAGACATAATGTAAATAAATTAAACGCCTTCATCAAACACAAAGATTGTCAGATTGTATTTTTGAAAAATCAGCTATATTCTGTTACAATGAACATATCTAAAATATAAGTTTCTGGAAAAGTAAAAGGATGGAAAAAGAAATACCAGGAAAATACGAAATAGAAAGCTGGTGTACCTCTAACAAAATCAGGCAAAATATACTTTCAGGCAAAAATCATTACTAGAGAGAAACAGGGTCATTTTGTAACAATAAAAAGGTCAAATCCAGGGGTCAGTCTGGCAGGCATAGTGGTTAAGTCTGCATGCTCCGCTTTGGCAGCCCTGGTTCAGCAACCCGGGGTTTGCAGGTTTGGATCCAAGGCACAGACCTACACACTGCTCATCAAGCCACTCTGTGGTAGCATCCCACATACAAAATAGAGGAAGATTAGCACAGATGTTAGCTCAGCAACAATCTTCCTCAAGCAAAAAAGAGGGAGATTGGCAAGAGATGTTAGCGCAGGGCCAATCTTCCTCACACACACACAAAAAGGTCAAATCCTAAGAAAATATAACAAATTTAAATTTCTATGTACCTATTAAGATCTTATCTTCAAAATGTGAAAAGTAAAAACATTCTGTGTGATTAATTTTGGTCAATTAGATATAAGTAGAATTGTGGTGTGGCAATTTCCTTAAAACAAGGCCAGTGCTCGACCTGCACCCTTTTTCTTCATGCTTCCCTCCTTCCTGTTGGCTAGGACGTGGTCATGATGGCTGGAGATGGAGCAGTGCGCAGTGAAGGAGGAACCTGGACCCCTCAGGACTCTGCAGAGTAGAACCACTTCTGCAGACTGTAGAATGTTACAATAAATTTCTGTCTTCTATAAGCCACTGTTTTCTGGAGTCTCTCTTTCTCACACCAGAACCCAGTGTTAACTAATACAAAGTGAGTTCACAGAAGCTAAGAGTGTAGACACTTTTGCAAAGGAGGGGGAAATAATCATCATGGCTTTCCTAATCCCAAAGTGCTCCCATGATGTTATTATAACACTTAGGTAATCAATGTGACAGAAGAAAAAACAGTTCCCGCAAATAACAACTGGCAATATATTGCATATGGTTTATTAATCTAGGCTTCTGCCTCTCACTTTCAGATTTGCCAGTTAGGAAGGAAATAGGAGATTAATTTGGTTCATTGAGACTTCCGTTTTTTTTTTTCCTACTTCAGGCAGTTAACATCCATGGAAATTGCCAAATGGTCCAGTTGTGCTTAATATCCTCCATAGGAAATTTAATTGATTAAATGCAATATCCCTCAGAGAGTATGTACACATTTTAATTTCTGTTCTAGAATATCTGATTACAACCTGCTTGTGATCCCTAGAGATGAGTTTTGCTCCTGCTGCTGTTGCTGTTGCTTTCAATCCAGTGACAAAACCCAGAGAAGAATTGCTCCAGCACAAACACTTGCCAGGTAATATTATAGGGATGAGAAAATTAAACACAGAGAAAGTCAAAGGAAGATTTCAATACAGAAAACCAACACCAGTGACCTCAATAAATGCTCTTCATGACCCCAACTCTGAAATCTAATAGGTTCTGGCACATTTTGATTGGTGCAAATCCATCCTGGAGTGCATAGGAGGGAGTGAGCTCAGACCTCAAAGGGCATAGGAGTATGCAGTGCTCTATCAATGCACCAGGTAAGTGGTTTCAAACTGGGGAACCCATGAACTCTTGCCAAAGGGTATGTGGGTGTAGATGGTTTACAGGAAATCAATTTCCAGAATCCAGATCTTTCCAAGATTTATGCATCTGAAAATATTCCTACACGCAAAGTATCAACCCAGTTTTCTCATCCTACCTCCCTTTTTACAATCAACCTTCTCCCTAGACTTTAAGATCTATTCCAGCCAAAGAAATAGACAAATCATCTCACCATAAAGCCCTAATTTACTCATTTTCCTACAAATAAATTACATTGAATGGTAAAACTGATTTTCATTGCAAATAATTTATCCATCATTTCATTATTTGAAAAGGATAATGCTCTTGGCTTTTCTCTCTTTATTAATATTACAAAGTTGAAGTGCAAAATACTAGTAGTCACCCAAATAATGCTTCTCTTCTCAAAACAAGTAATATCCTCCCTTAGGTATGTTCTCATTTGGTAGAGACACATGATTTACTAGGCATCTGGAAGCCATTCTTTTAAGACGTCTTCACTGTTTCCTTTTGTGTTACTGGGAGACATCACCCGGATATTATTAATCCTCAGTTTGTTTTTCCAAAATATCAAGTCTCACATTAAATCCTTTATTCTCCATGAGGATTTCTGGAGTAATCACTTCTTGGCTAGACTACACATTTTCTATATCAAATAACTTTCCCTACATTCCAGTGTATTTTGCTCTGAGTTCCTACTTTTCAAAAATTCAGAGCAGGGACCAAGTGCTACTTGACATAAAACTGGGTTAAACATTTTTGACGGTATTTTGTATTTTTATGTGATTAAAAGAGAGTGAGCTTAGAATAAAAAAGAGAGACTTTGAATCAAAAAATTAATAAAAAGATTAAAAAAGATTTAGAATAACTGCATTAAAAAAAAGAACCAAATTGGAACACTTAATTCCACCTATTCATCCTAGATATTTTTGCTAGAGGATGGAGAGTATGATAAGGGCATGGAGCCACCATGACAATGTAATGGGAATGAAGACCAAGATTAGAACACATTTTTTAAATTGAGGTAACATTGGTTTATAACATTATATAAACTTCAGGTGTACAACAGTATATTTCGATTTCTGTGTAGATTACTTCATGTTCACCACCAAAGACTAATTATCATCCATCACGATACACATGTGCCTAATCACTCTAGAACCCATTTGATGAATGATGAGTGATACAATGAAGAAGGGGGTTTTGGCAGATTGAATTGTTAGTTGCAATGATTTCTTCACTCTGCTGTACAGGTGTCATATGTCCACACTCTTCTCATGACTTCATGGTGGGCAAATAATAGGTCCTCACCATTTGACTTTAGCTAGGTTGTGTGACTTGTTTTGGTCAGTGGGATGTCAGCTGACATGATGCAATCAGAAACTTGGAATGTCCATGGAAGTGATTCACATTGACAAGACCATACCACATGTAGCCATTGCCCCTGAGCCTGGGTTCCACAACGAGACATGTGGAACAGATTCACAACCTGGAACCAAGCCCACAAGATACACAACCTGAAGCAGAGGCACCTAGTCAGGCCTAGCCTACATCAGCCAAACTCCAAGTGGAACTGCAATTGACCTGCAGATCCGTGAAAGTATCAATACATGGATACCATTGAGTTTTGGGGTGATTTGTTATGCAGCATTATTGCAGCAATATTTAATTGTCACAGAAGCTTTACCTCCCCTGACGGTCTGTGTTCATCAGGACTGGATCTATTTAAACCTATGTGATGAATAGCAAGGCCTAGATGATGGAAAGCAACAAGCTGTCTACAAAGTGGTTGGCCCTGGTTCTCTTGAGAAATTTATTGACTCCTGGTTGGTTGTTTTTTTCTTAAAAATCACTGTTATGAGCAACAACATGTACTTGTTTTTGGTATTGCTCAACATTTTCATATTTCTAAATAACATGTTTAAACTGCTATTTCTTGATTTTTCTTTTTTAGAGATTATTATTGATTTCTTACTCTGGAAGAACAGGATATAATTCTGTTACCATCTGTTACTTGCCCCATGCTGCCCAGATGCTTTCCCTAGTTCAACACCTGTCTATTTGAATGGAAGGACTCTTAAATGTCAGCACCTGGAGATCTTTGCTTTCAGGCTGGGCGGTCTCAGACCTTTAGCCTGAAGACGTAAGTTGGGTTGCCAGTGTGAGGAAGGTAGCCAGGAAAAGGGGCTGAGGGTATTCTCAGCATTCGGTGTACCTATATTCTCTTAGTTCCCATGATTTCAGCGTTCTCAGCTGTTCCTGATGCCCTGATCTATAAACCCTTCCGTTAGGGAAAAGGATGCAGGGGTCCAGCTACCTCTTGAATGAGGCTTTCAAGCAGTCTTCCTGTTTTCACTTTATGCTGCACCTTCAGAGATGCCTCCAAGTTCTGGGTCTTTCCAAGGTCTGTGATTTGCAGATGTTCTGTTTTTATTGACTTTGATCCCTTCAAGCTATTAGGTTTCAGCTTTCTCCTCTCTGCTAAGCCATTTCAACTCTTCTGCTTTCTATTATCCACATTTTTTTGACGTGCTTTGCCTATTTCATCTTTCCTCCCATTCTCTTCCCCCACTGTCATTTTAGTGGGTTTTGGGGATGTGCACAATGCCCATATTTGACTAGAAGTTTAGTGATGTGGCACGTAGGTTTAATTAATCCTACAGACTACTTTTATCGTTTCTATAGATATTGGTCAAACTGAGAAGAGAATGTACCTCTCCAGGTTTATTTTCTCATTTTTCTTTTGGATATTACTGAAGCTCATAACATGCTTGCCCTATCTCCCCAAAACTCAATTTGAGATTCCAGTCATTTTGATTATTTTCTCACTCAAATTTTCCAGTCAAAAGGCCAATCAACTGCATTATATGTAAATACGAGATAAACATCAGAGAAAATACTTTTTCTCCATGAAGTTACTTACTTTAAGTTAGAATGTTTAAGGCAATCCTACAATTTTATTGTAGAATCAGTCATTTTGTTTGATACATATGAAATGTCTTATTATACTTTGATATTTGATATATGGCCTAATTTTAATTAGCATGTATATATAATTCAAATTTACTTATATGTCCTATATCCACTGTTTCTTACACCATCCTAATTTTTTACTACAGGAACACAAGCTCATTGTAACACATCAAAAGATAAAGAGGAATGTGGGGGCCTGCTCTAAGATGGCAGCATAAGAAGACCCTGAATTCACCTCGTCCCGCAGACACACTGAATCTACACCTACATATAGAGCAATTCCTCCTGAAGAACTGAGGGCTGATTGAACAGCTTCTGCAGAACAAATGATAGAGGAACTTCACAGAGACAGATAGGAGAGATGGAGATATAGTGTCGATGGGAACCCCACCCGCAATGTGGCAACTTGCAGCAAGGAAGGATATCATTGAGGTGTCTGTGTGCAGGTTTGCCCAAACTGGGGCACAGTAAAAAAAAAACAGCACTTTTAAGGGCACCTAGATTATATGAGAAGGAAATCCATTTACTAACCTTAGAATGTCTGCCAAATGGGCGAGGAACCACTGGAACTGTCTCTGGAGTTGGAGGCACTGGCAAGCACCATTTGTTTGTGCTCCCCCTCCACCTTGATAACGTGAGTGGGAGAATGGTCCAGATGCTCTAGCTGACCAGTTAAGGCTGCCCCAGTGTTCCCCAGGCCCCTGGACCACACCAGCTCAGCTGTCCCCCCAGGGCAGTCCCAGCATGGCATGACCTAGGCCCTCTCTGCCCACACCCACTCCAACTCCAACCATCCTGTCAAGGCAGCCCCGATGTGGTGTGCCTCAGGGCTCCCATCCCGCACCTGCTTCATCTCCAGCCATCCCACTGGGGTGGCCCAGACATAGTGCACCCCAGGGCTCCCCTGGCTCATACCTGCTCCGGCTCCAGATGACCTATGAAAGGCATCCCACACACGCAGTCTACACAGGGGATGCTCCTAAACAAGACCTCTCTTTTAAGACCTGGAGAGGTAGCTGTTTCACCTAATTCATAGAAACAAACACAGAAAGTCAAACAAAATGAAGAGGTAGAAAGATATATTCCAAACAAAAGAACAGGATAAAACTTCAGGAAAAAGCTCTAATGAAACAGAGATAAGTAATTTACCTGATAGAGAGTTCAAAGTAATGGTCATAAAGAGGCTTACTGAACTTGGGAGAAGAACAGAGCAACACGCTAAGAACTTCAACAAAGACTTAGAAGATATAAGAAAAAACCAATCAGAGCTGAAGAATACAGTAATTGAAATGAAAAATATGCTAGAGGGAATCAACAACAGATTAGATGATACAGAAGAACAGAAAAAAGAAAAAAGAAATTTAAAAAAATCAGGATAGGTTAAGGAACCTCTGGGACAGCATCATGTGTACTAACATTTGAATTATAGGTGTCCAAGAAGAAGAAGAGAGAGACAAAAGGGCAGAAAACTTATTTAAAAAATAATGGCAAAAACTTCCCTTACTTGGGGAAGGAAACAGACACCCAGGTCCAGGAAGCACAGAGAGTCCCAAACATGATGAACTCAAAGAAATCCACATCAAGACATATCATGTTATAATTAAAGTGGCAAAAGTTAAAGATGAAGAGAGAATCTTAAAGGCAGCAAGAGGAAAACAACAAGTCACATACAAGTGAACTCCCATAAGACTAACAACTGATTTTTCAGCAGAAACTTTGCAGGCCAGAAGAGAGCGGCATGATATATTTAGAGTGCTGAAAGGAAAACATTTACAACCAAGAATACTCTACCTGGCAAAGTTATCATTCAGAATTGAAGGATAGATAAAGTGCTTCCCAGTCAAGCAAAAACTGAAGGAGCTCATCACCACTAAACTGGCCTTACAAGAGAGATTAAAGGGTTTTCTTTAAATGGAAAAGAAAAGGCTATAATTAGAAATAAGAAAATATGTGAAAGAAAAAATCTCACTGGTTAAGGCAACTGTTTAGTAAAGGCAATGGATAAGCCATTTAAAAAGCTAGTATGGGGGCTGGCCCAGTAGTGTAGTGGTTAAGTTCACACACTCTGCTTTGGTGGCCTGGGGTACACAGGTTCAGATCCTGTGCGCAGACATACACACCATTCATCAGGTCATGCTGTGGTAGCATCCCACATACAAATCATAGAAGAAGATTGGCACAGATGTTAGCTCAGGGACAATCTTCCTCACACACACACACACACACACACACACAAGATAGTATGAAAGTTATGAAGGTTAAAAGACAAAAGTAGTAAACTCAACTATAACTATAATAAGTAGTTAAAGGATACACAAAATAAAAAGATGTAAAATATGTAGAAAACATAAAATGTGGTGGGAGAAGTAAAAATATAGTGCTTTTAGAATGTGTTTGAATTAAGTGACTATCCCCTTAAAATAGACTGCTCTGTATATAGGTCAATATATATGAACCTCATGGTAACCCCAAACCGAAAGCCAAGAAACCAAAAAGTAAATAAATAAAGAGAAAGGAACCCAAATATAATGCTAAAGAAAACAGTTAAACTGCAAGGGAAGAGACCAAGGGAAGAAGAAAGGAACAGAGAAGAACTACAAAAACAGCCAGAAAACAACTAACAAAATGGCAACAAGTACATACCTATCAGTAATTACTTAAAATGTAAATGGACTGAATATTCAAATCAAAAGAGAAGGCGGCTGAAGGGATTAACAAAAAAAGACCCATCTATATGCTGCCTACAAGAGACTCACTTCAGATCTAAAGACACACACAGACTGAAAGTGAAGGAATGGAAAAAGATATTCCATGCAAATGGAAATGAAAAGAAAGCTGGGGTAGAAATACTCATATCAGACAAAATAGGCTTGAAAACAAAGACTATAACAAGAGACATAGAAGGGCATGACATAATGATAAAGGGGTCAATCCAAGAAGAGGATATAACATTTGTAAATATTTATGCTACCAACATAGGAACACCTAAACGTATAAAGCAAATATTAACAGACACAAAGGAAGAAATTGACAGGAATATGATAATAGTAGGAGACTTTAATACCCCACTTGCATCAATGGATAGATCATCCACACAGAAAATCAATCTGGAAACACTGGCCTAAAATGTCACATGAGACCAGATGGACTTAATAGATATACACAGAACAGTCCATCCAAAAACTGCAGAAGACACATTCTTTTTAAGCACACATGGAACATTCTCCAGGATAGATCAACATCTTAGGCCACAAAACAAGTCTCAGTAAATTCAAGAAGACTGAAATCATATCAAAGATCTTTTCTGACCACAATGGTATGAAACCAGAAACTAACTACAGGAAGAAAACTGGAAAAAATACAGACACTTAGAGACTGAACAACATACTGATAAAAAAGCATTGGGTCAATGAAGACATCAAAGATGAAATAAAAAAATATCTGAGACAACGGAAAATAGAAACATAACTTTCCAAAATTTATGGGACACAATAGAAGTGGTTCTAAGAGGAAGTTCACAGCAATACAAGCCTACCTCAGGAAACAAGAAAAATCTCATATAAAGAATCTAACTTTATACCTAAGAGAACTACAAAAAGAAGAACAAACAAAGCCCAAAGTTAGTACGAGGAAGGAAATAATAAAGATCAGACTGGAAAGAAATAAAATAGAGACTTAAAAAACAGTGGAAAAGATGAATGAAACTAAAACCTGGTTCCTTATTTTTTATTTATTTTTATTTTTGAGGAAGATTAGCCCTGAGCTAACTGCTGCCAATCCTCCTCTTTTCGCTGAGGAAGACTGGCCCTGAGCTAACATCCATGCCCATCTTCCTCTACTTTATATGTGGGACGCCTACCACAGCATGGAGTGCCAAGCAGTGCCATGTCCACATCCAGGATCAGAACTGGCGAACCGGGGCCACCGAAGCGGAAAGTGCACGCTTATCCGCTGTGCCACCAGGCCGGCCCCAACCTGGTTCTTTAAAAAGATAAAACTGATAAATCTTTTGCCATATTCATCAAGAAAAAAAAGAGAGAGAGGCCCAAATAAATAAAATCAGAAATGAAAGAGGAGAATTTACAATTGACACCACAGAAATACAAAGGATCATAAGCGAGTGCCATGAACAATTATATGACAATAAATTGGAAAACCTAGAAGAAATGGATAAATTCCTAGAAACACACAACCTTCCAAGACTGAATCATGACAAAATAGAAAATCTGAATAGAGCCATTACAAGTAATGAAACTGAATCAGTACTTTAAAGATTCCAAAAAAACACAAAGGTCCAGCACCAGACAGCTTCACAGATGAATTTTACCAAATATTTAAAGAAGCATTAATACCTATCCATCTCAATTTATTCCAAAAAATTGAAGAGGAAGGAATGCTTCCAAACTCATTTTACAAGGTTAGCATTACCCTGATACCAAAACTGGACAAAGACACAGCACAGAAACAAAATTACAGGCTGCTGCCCCTGAAGAACATAGATGCAAAAACCCTCAACAAAATATTAGCCAATCAAATTCAACAACACATTAAAAGGATCACAAACCATGATCAAGTAGGGTTTATTCCAGGGATGCAAGAACGGTTCAACATCCACAAATCAATCAGTGATAGACCACATTAACAAAATGAAGGGAAAAAATCATATGATCATCTCACTAGATGCAGAAAAAGCATCTGAAAAAATTCAAGATTATGATAAAAACTCACAACAAAGTGCGTATAGAAGGAATGTCTCTCAACACAATAAAGGCCATATATAACAAACCCACAGCTAACATTAAGCTGAAAGATTTTCATCTAAGATCAGGAATAAGACAGGGATGTCCACTCTCACCACTTTTATGCAACACAGTATTAGAAGTTCTAGCCACAGCAATTAGGCAAGAAAAAGAAAGAAAAGGCATCCAAACTGGAAAGGAAGAAGAAAAACTGTCACTATTTTGCAGATGACATGTTACTATATATAGAAAACCCTAAAGACTCCACAAAAAAACTGTTAGAACTAACAAATAAATTCACTAAAGTTGCAGGATACAAAATTAGTATACAGAATTGGTTGTGATTCTATGCACTAATAATGAACTATCAGAAAGAGAAATTAAGAAAACAATCCCATGTACAATTGCATCAAAAAGAATAAAATACCTAGAAATAAATTTTACCAAGGAGATGAAAGATCTGTACTCTGAAAATCGAGACGCTGATGAAAGAAAGTGAAGATGGCACAATTAAACGGAAAGATATATGGTGCTCATGGATTGGAAGAATTAATATTAAAACGTCCATACCACCCAAAGTAATCTACAGATTCAATGCAATCCCTATCAAAATACCACTGCATCCTTCACAGAAGTAGAACAAAGAATCATAAAATTTGAATGGAAGCACAAAAGACTCCAAATAGCCAAAGTAATCTTGAGAAAGAGGAACAAAGCTGGAGGTATCATGGTTCTTGATTTCAAACTACACAACAAAGCTGTAGTAATCAAAATGGTATGGTCCTGGCATAAAAACAGATATGTAGATCAATGGAATAGAATAGAGAGCTCAGAAATATACCCACGCATATATGGTCAATCTATGACAAAGGAGGCAATGATATACAGTGGAGAAAAGACCGTCTCTTCAATAATGGTGTCAGAAAAACTGGACAGCTACATGCAAAAGAATGAAACTGGACCACTATCTTATACCATATCCAAAATAAATTCAGGGGCCCACCTGGTGGTGCAGTGGTTAAGTTTGCACACTCTGCTTCTGTGGCCAGGGGTTCGCCAGTGGGATTCCGATTGCAGATCTACACACTGCCTGTCAAGCCATGCTGTAGCAGGCATCCCACATATAAAATAGAGGAAGATGAGCACCCATGTTAGCTCAGGGCCTGTCTTCCTCAGCAAAAAGAGGAGGATTGGTGGCAGATATTAGCTCAGGTCTAATCTTCCCCCCAAAAAATTTAAACAAATAAATTCAAAATAATTGGTGCTGGCCCAGTAGCATAGTGGTTAAGTTCATGCACTCTGCTTTGGTAGCCTGGGGTTCATGGGTTCAGACCCTGGGCATGGACCTACACGCCACTTGTCAAGCCATGCTATGGCAGGCATCCCACAAATAAAGTAGAGGAAGATGAGCACAGATGTTAGCTCAGAGCCGGTTTTCCTCAATAAATAAATAAATAAATAAAATACACAATTTAATATCAAACGATTCAGCAACTTCACATAAATACCTAGCACTCCTGGTATTTATCTAAAGAAAAAAAACACTAATTGGAAGAGATATATACACCCCTACATTCACTGCAGCGTTGTTTACAATAGCCAAGAAATGAAAACAACCTAAGTGTCCATCAATAGATGGATGAATAAAAAAGATGTGGTGTATATACACAATGGAATATTACTCAGCCACAAAAAAGAACTAAATCTTGCCATCGGCAACAACATGGATGGACTTAGAAGGTATTATGCTAAGTGAAATAAGTCAGATGAAGAATGACAAAAACTGTATCATTTCACATACATGTAAAAAGGAAAAAAACAAAACAAAACAGAAACGGACTCATAGACACAGGTAACAAACTGGTGATTACCAGAGGGGGGAGGGGTTGGCGGATAGGAAAAATAGGTCAAGGGAATTAAGAAGTACAAAATTCCAGTTATGAAATGAATAAGTCATAGGATATAATGTACAGCATAGGGCCTATAGTCAATAATATCATAATAACTTTGTATGGCGACAGATGGTTACTAGACATATCGTGGTGATCATTTTGTAATGTATACAAATAACGAATCACTATACCGTGCACTTGAAACCAAGAGGATATTGTATGCCAATTATACTTCAATAAAAACTTTAAAAAGATAAAGAGATGTATAAATAAAAAAATTAAGAGGTGCTCCCCATCCGTTCACTCTCTAAGGCACTGTATGTTATTGCTTTGCTGTGCAATCATCCATAATTTGTTCATATCTCTAAGAAATAAGGTGCTAAACTTGTTTGACTAATTCAAGACACTGGGATTCAAGATACAATAGACGATTTATTCTAGCATGAGGTACCAGGCTGAGATGTAAAATTGTAAAGGCTATAACTGGAGAGTCAATTGCCTGACTCATTCATATTGAAGTTACAGGAGGGAATGAGTGGATGTCCAAGGAGGAGTTTTTGGGAGAGAACTGTGCTAGCTATATCTTCTCAATGCACCTACCCTCCAGCCTCAATTCAGAGAGGAAAGAAGAAGATGGACTTTAAGGAGGCCACTTAGAGACTTTAACATGTGTCCTTTGCCCTGTGCAGTTGGGAGTGGGGGGCGGGGCGGGCACAGTGGATGAGCCTGGGGGATGAGAGAGAGGCTGAGAATAGTGGCTTTGGCAGCAAAGTGGAAGAAAGTTTCTGTTGTGATGGGATTGATGTGTACTTCTAGAGTTTGCTGGGCAAATAACATGTGACTGCTTCCCATGGACCATGCTTAGCTGTGGGGGAAAAAAATACTCCGGTGGGGGTTGGTGGAGGTGGGATGGCAGCTATAAGACCTCAGCAGAAAGCAGATGTATAACTGCTAGATTCCCAAGTCTACAGTCAGAACGGAAAGGTTGTTCTGTTCAGGGGGCAGAGCACCATCAACGCAAGGTTTTTGAAAAGCCAAGAAAATCACCCACAAGAGAAAGAGCCAGTTTTGACTTCATGCAGAGAATGCAAAACTAGCTTATAACAGGGCAGACAATTAAGGTTCCTTGTCCTTTTCCCTCTTGTCCCTTTTCTGTCGTTTCTCACCTGAAGGGCTAGAGTGAGAATACAGGTGGGAAATTGTGAAGACACAGCAGAAATAAGAAGTTGACCATGCATTCTAAATGTCCCATGGCTGGTACTTTGGCTGGTCTGGGATGCTTTCCTGGTGGGATGACCCAGACCTCTATTTCTAAGGGCCTGGAGCTCCTAGTTGACTCGCCCTGGTCAGATTGTGGTTGCTGTGGTTTTCAATTCACAGTTGCTACAAGACATAGGAATACTAAGAGCTGCCCAAGTGAATCACCTGGGCCCCTTGGCCCTTGGGTTGTAAATATCCTCGTTCCTGGTAGTAGAATCCTAGCTCTCATAGTAATCATGGTCAACCAATGACCCCACTAGCATAACTCCCTGGTTGTTTCTATTGTTGTCCTACTGTTTTACTGGCATGAGGACCCCAAAGTAGCCAGCTTGGCAGTCATAGTTTCAAATTCAATGGAACCCTTACTGTATTCCCTGATGGGAGCAATTCCCCCATGGAAACTAGGGCTTCAAACCTGGAAGAGCCCAAGGTTGTGGGAATGGGAAGCCCAAGTTCCACAAGTGAGTCACTGAGAGCTATGTGCCACTCCTTGGTTTTCACACTTATGAATTCTAGCTATTAGGGAAAACAGCACTACATACCAACTGTTAACTCAGTGCATAGATCACATCTTGGAGGATGGACACCCACCCTGCAAGGTGTTGTGCCATACTGTCACCTTAGCTGGGACTTCAACAGGCCATCCCACTATCCTATCAGGATGGCTGCCTCTGGGTGATGCAGTGGCTCTCATAATGATAAACCTATTGCTGCATCTCTGTTGCTCTAAAATGGGTCTCTTGATCTGAGGCAATGTTGTGTGGGATACCATGTTGATGAATCAGGCATTTTGATTGTGGTGCTGGAAGAGGCACCGTGGGCAGGGAAGGCAAACCCCTATTTGGAATATGCATCAGTCCTAGTAAGGAGGAATCTTCCTGCCACCTCCAAGATGGAAGGGATTCGATATAATTGACCTGCCACCAGGGCCTGGCTAGTCTCCCCAGGAATGGTGCCCTATTAGAGGCTTAGTGTCAGTGCCTGCTGTTGGCAGACTGGACACTCAGCAGTGGCATTAGGTAGACAGCATCGGCGAGAGACAACTCAAGTTCTTGGGCCTACGTATAGCCTGCCTCACTCCCACCTTGTTCTACATCTCAAATGGATGGTCGCCCAGTCTCAACACTTCCAGTGGAGGAGGACTTAGAATCTCCAAAGTAGCTAGTTTCCACTTTTGGCTACTGTCCACCAGAGCAATGGGGTGGTCTTTTGAAGGCACAGCTGTAGTGCCAGCTTGGAGATGATACCCTGTGAGGATCAGGTGATATCCTCCAGGCTGCACTGTGTACCCTAAATCAACAGCCATCATATAGGGCTGTGACTCCTACAGGTTAATTACATGGATTCTGGAACCAAGAGGTGGAAATAGAAGTGGCCATCCTTACCCATCAATTGGGGGAATTTGTGCTTCCTGTCTCTGCACATCTGGGCTCTGCACATTTAGAGGTCCTGGTTCCTCAAGGGGGAATGTTCTGCCACGGAACATTAAACTTTAAGCTTTGGTTGTTAGCTCTGTGACTTAGGGTTCTTTATGCAAGAGACCAATACGCAAGTAAAGGAGTCATGATCCTGGTAGGAGAAATTGACCCTGATCACCAGGAAGAGGTAGGGCTGCTGTGACATTGTGGGATAAAGGTGGGATGTGTTTGGAACACAGGTGGTCCCCATTCCTTGGTACTTTCTTGCCCAGTTTTGATGGTAAAAGTACACATAGAGTAGCTACCACTTGAGAAGGGCTGATGCCAGGGGTTCAGATCCCTCAGCATTTAGGGCCTGAGTCACCCCACCAGGTAAGCCAGCTAGATCAGGACAGGTGCTAGTGAAGGGTGAGGGGAGTCTGGAATGGGCAGAAGAGGAGGGATATGATGAGTATCAGTTGTGGCCATGAGACACAGGGACTTCAGGAAAATGGGCCCGCCAGAATCCTGGAGGACTGCTCCCAGACACACCCCATGATGCTGGTGGAGCTGAGCTGTGCAAGGGGTAGATTTTAGCAGATGCTGTGGACTGTCCAGAACCCCTACCCCTATTCCACCTTTCCAGGACCGAAGCAACCCTGTCCTTAGCTGCTGGGGAGTGTTTGTAGCTGATAGCTCTCAACTTAAGGGCTGAAAGTCATGCCCTCTTCCAAGGGACAGGCTGCATCCAGTTACCGGCTGGTAATAACCAGCCGATGTGGGGATAGAAAGGTCAGACCCCCTTGCCTCAACATGGGAAAGCTCCACAGGGCTGTCCCAGCTCCAGAGCTCTCCATGGGGTACATGTGACTGTATTGCAATTCAGCTTCTCCCTCTGTCCAGTCCAGTCGCCTTCACCCCTCTGAGGGTGTTTCCCAACAAATTTCTCATGTGCATTTCTCTGTCTTGGAGTCTGTTTCCTGGGGAGCTTGACCCAAGGTGGCTTATTAATACTCACTTTGCTTCTACTCTTGTACCTCTATAGGCTACCTCTATAGCACAGTCAGAATGGCTTCTTAACAGCACAGATCAGATCATGTCACTCCCTGCTTAAAATCTGACTCTCCAGCATAGCTTAAGGGCCCTACCTTATGTCATCCTCCCCGCCATTCATCCTCTTCTCTCTCTCTTTGTTTACTGTGCTCCTTGCCACCTTCTTTCTAGTCCAGGGATTTTGAAGAGTTTAGTGGACTCCTTTTTTTTTTTGGCCAGTACTCAAATTGGATAACCTAGTTCTACCAACAGAGTGCCTGGCACATACTGGTATCCAAAAAAAGCATTTATCACATAAATGAATGTCTAGGAGATTAGAATCTAAGCAGAAGGAGCCATTTCATTGGGCCTTGTGCCGCAATGTGTTGCTGAGAAATGTCCTTGGGCACAGGGAGGCAGTTAAGGCCGTACTTTTTTGATTGTTGGTCTTCATCTGTAAGGGAAGGTGGAATCTCGTGAATTTGCTTTTAGGACTTAGATTCACGCAATTTTCTATCATCAGAATTCCTGTTGGAATCTCCTGAAGAATTCCACTGAGAGGTGATCCCACCCCATGATGAGACTTAACTCCATTATTGTACGATATACGTGATTGTACTTTCCTGCAAGCCTGACAAGGTTCCATCTGTGTCAGTCCTTTCCTGATTAAGGTACTGGACACTCACAGCAACCTTGCCTGTCACCTCCTCCCTGGTTATGGACTGTAGAAACTTCTGTTGGCTGCCTCACACCAGTTGGCCTCACTCTAACAGAGATGAATGGGCCCCTGAAACCTGCTGACTCCTCTGTTTACAGAATGTTATGTGTTGAATCGTGTCCTCCCTCAAAATTCATATATTGAAGTCCCAGTACCCAGAATATGACCTTACGAGAGATAAGGTCTTTACAGAGATAATCAAGTTAAAATGAGTTAATTAGTGTGGGCCCTAATTCAGTATGACTAGTGCCTTAACAAAAGGGGAAATTTGCACACAGAGACAGGTGTACAGGGAGAGCATCACATGAACATGACCATGTACAAGCTGAGGAGAAAAATCTGGAATAAATTTTTCCCTTACAGCCCTCAGAAGGAATCAATTCTGCTAACGCCTTTATTTTGGACTTCTCGGTTCCAGAACTGTGAGACAATAAATTTCTGTTGTTTAAGCCACGCAGTGTGTGGTACCTCGTTATGGCTGCCCTAGCAGACTACACCCAGACTCTGTGCCTGAACTCTTCTAGGCACCAGAGGAGCTGTGTTGGCCTGAGCCGTGGTGGGCGATTACACAGGGAGCATATTTAGCTGACATAAAGTTGTGGGGGTGGACTAAAAACTTTCAAGTCTTTCCCAGAAGCCCTTGGCAGACCTTCTCTAAAGTTCCATGGGACAGAACTGGGTCACATGCTCACGCTCCCGGGAAAGGTCTCTGCTACAGCAAATGCCTGGGTGTCCTCTAGTGTTGAAAACTTCCAGGAACACAGCCACTTAGAGTCATCAAACGGGTTCTATCCACCATGTCCAGGAAAATGTGGGCCTCACCCTTGTGGTATTTGGTTCAACAAAGAATGTCAAGTAGTAAGCCATCTTTAATGGGGTGATTCATCAATTTTGCTCCTTCCGTGTGTCAGTTGTTCTTCTAGATCTTAAGGATCCAGACTTGTAGGAGACAGAAAAGGTCCCTATGTCATGGAGCTTACTGTAGTGGTAGGAGACAGGCAATAAGTCCTACAGGGAGGGACTGTGGGGCTTCTTTAGGTGGGCAGGTCAGCACTCGCTGAGAGGTAGTCATTTAAGCTGAGAGCTGAAGGTCAGCCAAGTTAGAGCTTCAACCTAACATGGAAAAATTGGAATAAGCCAGCTTGGAATTTTACAAATTTAAATACTATTACATGCTTTTTTCTCGGAAAATCTCAAGTTAATAAATTCAGATTTCGCCATCAGATAAGCAATGGTAGATTCTGACGCTAGGGGTGAATATGGCAAATGAGGGGACAGACGTTCAGATCTTGATGGGGATTGGCTTTTTCCAGCTCTGCAAGCCAAAGTTTCTAGTTGGGCCCAGTAGTGCTGTCTCATATCATACAGCTGATTAAAGTGTGCAACTGAAACAAAGTACCCAAAGGAGCTTCCTGCTTCTAGGACAGCTCCAGGACCCCTCTGAAGGGCAGACTCTGACCCTCGCCAGCTTGTCGACCCTCTCCAGTTTGTGACGGGCATCAGCTCTATAGGTATGGAGCTGCGATTGTCTCAGAGAGTGAGCTATCCAGTTTTTGAAAGGGCTCCCCTCAGATTATATACCTAATGGCACGTAATCCTTCTTTCTGACAAATTGCAACTCTTGGTTTCTTGGCTCCTTTAGGCAAAATGATTCCATTCCTAACAACTTTTATACTGTCAAAAAGAGAAGAAAACCCCAAACAAAGGCCAAATCTATCTCATTTTCTGTGTGTCTGTAGAAAGACTCCATCTTTGAGCTGGGACAGCACAATATCCTGCCATGTAATGCCCTCACATCATCACACACTTGCCTTTTAGGCCTTAGGGAAAGAATCCAGCTCCAGAATTAAACACTTTATCACCCTAAATTATCCAATGCTGGTGCCTAAACACTCTACCCCCTGCCCCCCAATAAGAATATACGGCTCATTCTTCTTTTTCCCCCCAATATTTTCTTTTTTCCACTCTCTCAGCCCCTGCTGGTTTTTCAGAGTTGGGACTCCTGTGGTAGGGTGTCTAGCGGTGGGGGTCAAGGCCATCTTAATGGACAAAGGCAAAAGGCATTTAAAAAATGGGGAAATGTTCTCATTTCATTCCAGTTCTCTGAACTAGACAGTTGAAGGGCAGTTTCTGCTTCTCCAGTGAGTAGTACAGGATTCTACGATATTTGCTTTCTGGAGGGAAACATTTAAGCCTCCAATATCCTGCGAGGGGCCCTACGCTATTTCTGAGAACTCAGTGAAGAGTCCCCGTACATAGAACCCCCTATGGAACACGACTGAACACCTGTCTGGAAGCCTGTGGGGAAACACACGGTGTTACGAACGAACGAATAGTTGCTCTGTGCTTCCTGTGACATCGCGAAGTGGCTGCTAACAGCCCTTCCCGCTCGTGACCTTAGTTCAGGTAAAGCTTTCCCGCCTGGTAGAGGGAGTCGGGCCCAGCGCTCGAGGAAGGAGGTTGAAGAGCCCCGTTTCCAAGGAGAGGACGAGCGGGGCGCAGGGGTGCGAGCGCAGGGTCCCCTCGCCTGGCGGCGGCCGAGGGCCCAGCTGGCGGGCCCCGGGGACGGGCGGGAGCTCGGGCTCCGTGCACTGGGCGCCGTGGCGGGGCGGCCGCGGAGGGCGGGCTCCGAGCTCTCCTCCGCCGGCCGGCGACGCCCTGCGCGCAGCCGGGGCGCCGGGTGTTTACCTCGCATCCTAGCAACCGGCTGGCGCGCGGAGCGGCGGGGCACCGGGCGCGGACGGGGCGCTGCAGGTGAGTGCGGCCGCGGGTGGCGCTCCCGGGCCCGGCCCTGCCGCCCGCGCTCGGCCCGCGCTGGGGGTCTGCAGCCGTCCGCGTGGCTCGAGGGACCGGGGCCAGTCTGGGGTCCCGCTTCTGTCCCTCTCGCCGCCTTGCCTTCGCTTGGGCCCGCGATCTGCCCCCTCCTCCCTCCCTCTCTCATCTAGCCGCTGCCTCCCCGCCTCTGCTAGGCCTGGGGACCTCCTGCTCCTTCGCCCCCGCGCCCCCCGTCCACCCTGCCCGGACCGCATCTCCTCCCTTATCCGTTCTCTCTACTTCACCGGCCGCCTCCCTGTCTCTCCCTCGCCTTTCTCCTCCGCCCTCGCAGCTTGCCTCCTCTCTCTCTCTCTCCTGCCTTCGCTGCCTGCCCCTTCCCGCCTGTCCCACACCTCCTCAACCCTGCAAACTTAGCCGACAGCTCCTTACTCTTGTGCCGGGCCAGGTGGGTGCCATCATCGCGTGTCTTTACACAGGTTTTGAGTTTAGTTTGATTCAGAGTCCTGTTCATGTCATTCTGAAATTTTAATTGTTCTGTAGGTCTCACTGAGTAGCTTCATCCTTCGCAGAAAGCCGCGTGTGCACCGACTCCCAGTCGATGTTACCAGCCGCGTTTCTAGATCTCGGAGTGGATGCTTCCCTTCCCGTAGCCTATTAAGAATTCGATTTTGCTTCTGCTCAAGTGTTATAGAAGTTATTCACGAATGGGTTTCATTTTGTCAATGATTCTGGAAGCAAATTCTATTATATCTATTTGATTGTTAGCGAAATGAGTGCAAAGTAATTCTCAATTTACATAAACATGCGCAAAACCTTTTTTCCTTTTAATCGTTAAACTTTTAAAAAATCTTAACTTTACTTCAAAGACATGTATTATGTATTCACAGGTCTTCATTGTAACCACGATTCTTAGGCCAAAACACTCATGGCTTGGCAATGGGTGGAACCTGGGGAGCAGCCTGTGTTGATAAAAAGTGTCAGTTTTGGTATTGCGGCCTCGTTTATGCTGACCATTTTTGAACACCACTCGAATTAGTGGAATAAATGCTGTAGCTTTGGTTCTCTTGGTAAATTAAGAAGCCATCGGAAATTTCTCGTACTTAAGATGAAAAAAACACTGTATTACCCTGTTTTCTTTTTAAAACTCATTCAGTTAGGCCTGCAAAGCACTTCTCTTTTAATTTTTTTCACCTTTTTGTACATGGTCTCCTCTTTTGGGATTTTGTTGCACTTTTTTTCCCCCTAATAGTACTGTATTTGCCTTCTGGATGGTCATAAGCCCCCCTGAGGGTTTCTTAGGCCTTCTCCTGACCAGCCTTCTCCAACCAAGCCTGTGCAGCTGCTGGTTTACTAGATGCAGAAAAGCAATTCGAGAGATTCAAATATGTTACACTTACATTTGTATAAAAATTTATCATAATGAAAAGAAGAATTTTTTTGCATTTATTAGCTCTTTTTTAAATGTCTTCTAGGAAGTTGCTATATGGTGTGTTGACTGCTGCAGTCTTACGTAATATATGTAATTTCGCATTTTTCTTTAAAAGAGTGCTAGAAGTGATGTACACACTATAGCTTTATAAGAGCACCAAAACAGTTGTTACGCTTAAGATTAAAAACAAACAGAACTGTCCACCTAAGCCTTTCTGTATAAGATAAAGCTATTTGCACGTATTCTCAGTTTGCACTTATTCTCATAATATTGGGAAACTCAAGAGTGTTGGACATAAACATTAGTCCATGCTTATGTATTTGGAATCTAGCAATAAAAACAAAACCCTAGAATACTAAAATCAATGCACTGAGCAAATTTGTACCCTAATTGTATACATTTTATTTCACTAGCACTTTTATATATAAACATATAAACACTTTTCTATATAATCATATATACATATATATGTGTGTGTGTATCTATATATATCTCAGTTGTTCTCAACCCTATCTGATCCAATATTTGTTTTTTGGAACAAATATTTTGTAATGCCCGCTTTAGTATCCTGAAATCAAAATCACAGGTAATCATCCTACATATGTGTACAGTTTTAAATATCAATAGAGCTCTAACTATAAAATGAAGGAAAATAGTTGTAATAAAATACCAGGATGTAAATGCTCAGGTGCCACTACACTGGAATATATGCTGAAGTAGTCAGATGCTCCAGCGTTACATAGAATTACTGTGACTGCAGGGGCTCCCAGTGCAGGCTGATACAGGTGTTGAAACTTAGATTGTGTGACTAGTATTGCCATCAATGGTGTGGTTCTCCAAAATGCTGAGCTCTTGGTAAAGCTCCACATAAAATGGAGTATGTGCAATCCTCCTTTGATTTATATGATTATTGCAATCCTGGAAAATTCAGTGTATATTAACACTGTGAAAAAAATACTTGGTGGTTATTTGTAAAGTGAAGGTAGGTTCTACGTGTGGGTATTATTTACCTGAAGTTTTTCGCTTCCTAGATGCCTGGAGATTGCAGCATAATTCTTCCGTCTGGGGGACTGTCCTGCACATTGCAGGACATCTTGCATTCTTGGTCCTCATCACGAAATGCTGATGATGTCCCCTTCCTATCATTTTGGTAGTGAATTCTCTGTACAATACCTCTGTACTGCCTCTCAGCAGCCAGTACTGCCCCATTGAGAACCACTCATCTGGATGTCCCTGTTACTGGATTTCAAGATGTAATGCAGTACAGAAAAATCTTCAAGTCGTTTCTGTAGAATCTTGGTACTTCTGAGCTTTTGTCATAATGATGGAGGAAAAAGCTAATTATATTTTATATTTAACTTTATAACCATTCTTCTGATGTTCTGGAAGAAAGGTTTTAATGGTCAGTGTTATTACCAATGAGTAAACAAACAAATCTAGATTATTTGAAAAAAATCTTAAATATCCACAGTGAGTTACTGTCAGAACTTGTTTTCTAAGTTGGCACTTATTTAATGTTACAGATATGTTATCTTTTTAAAGATCCTGTTTTAAAGACTAGTTTCTGTTTAGCCAAAGTAAAATTTATTTCATTTGAATTTGTTTTAAATTTTAATGCTAGATGCTTTTGATAACCAATTTAGAAAAACAGGCTAAGAGATTCTCATTTGTTCTTACATCTCTCACATTTGCTTTTAAGAAACTTATGGATTACAATAAAATGTTCTGAGCAGGGTATATGGACAGAGAGTACACTATTTGAATTGCTCAAAAATTCTGGTTAATTAGGATCAATATGTGCTATACCAATTTTCAGAAAAAATTATAGTATTTCATATTAATGTTCTTATTCTATTTCTTATTAATGCAGCAGGTACTTCGGGAACACACAGAGCTCTTAGAATCGTGTTCATCAGTCATCATTGGGCAGATGCAGATATGATGACTATAAGAAAGTCAGGATAACAGAATTCAGTTTAATAGCATAATTCTAAACAATGCGCGGCCCAGCTCAAAAGAGCATTTCTCACTTAACCTCCAGCCCCAGCAGAGCTGTGAACCAAAGCCTTGATGCCAACCTCCCCGAATTCTTTTTCCCACTCTTGGAGTTTTCTATTTCCATTTTCTGCCCAGTTCTTTTAATTTTCTCTCTTATGCCCGGGGAAATGAGAAAGAAGTTATTCATTTCAGGGCAGACAGATACTGGAAAATCCTTAGGTCCTAGTCAGTTTTACTTAGGGCTGGCACAGTGAAAAGTAACTATTTTATTGAATTGAAGAGCGATTAGATAATTAAAAAGTCAGTCTCTGAGATTAATAGGCAGAATGTGGGTTGAGTAGTTCTAGCTTAAAATCTTGAAAATGAAAAATGCTCCAGTGAAGAGGTAGATGCCACTGTCTCTTTCTAACTCTTTCTACTCTGGTGCAGTGTATGTGCTGAGCTCGGCTCGAGCAGTATCCGCTCCCATGGGCGTGGCGCTGACCAGGTTGGCTCAGTGGACTGCTGCTGGACGTGGGACTAGAACCTTGGAGACTACCCCGCTAAATGAAGCCATATTGAAAGAAATTATTATGTTTGTGGAGAGTTTTATCTATAAATATCCCCAAGAGGCACATTATGTTTTTGTAGATCCGCTTCAATGGAAAACAAATTTGAACCCCTCAGCGTTTGAATCAGGTTATAGTGTCAGGTAAGCCAGTTAATTGCTTCTAGAATTTCATGTCTTTATTGCACATGTTTTTATCGATCGCTTATAGGTTTGGGACAAGTCTTGTAACCTCTGTGAACCTCAGAAATCCTCTAAACCAGGGATTGCAAACTGAAGGCACTCTGGTGAAATCTGAGGATACTTTGGCCAACACACTATTTATAAAACTTTTAATTTGACTTTCTTTTGAAAAGGGATGCATTCTCCAGGTCACCACACTTTCAACATTTGCTATTTTGTGTCTGGCCTTTCCATTCATCCATACGACCCTCCAGACGCCAGTAGGCATGGGTTTTAGACGTCTGGTATAGACAGAATCCCTTCTGGCATTTAAATCTGTCAATTCCTGGGGTGGCGGAGGGAGAGTGGTACTCTTATTTTGCTCAATATAAGAAAGCAACTTCTTAACAATTAGCATGGTCCTTAAATGAGAACCTTCCAAATCTGAGATTATAAAAAATCCTGCCTCCACCTCAAATTTGTCTCTTTTGAACATAGCTAAACACTATATATTAATAGAAATTACAAACGTTTATATAAATATATGTTATACTTATATATAATATATTATAATTACATATGATAAATATATATAAATTCATATATAAATTTTTTTTTGTCTTGGCGAGCCTCAGTTTATTTTCCACTTCAGGCATTCCGATCCTCTCTTCTACAACCATGTTTCTCTTTGATTTTGCCTATGAACTTTTAAACTCTAACCTCATCCAAAACAATTCCCTAACTAGCCAAAGCTTCCTATAGATGCCTTTTCCGTTTTTTCCCTTTGGGATTATTTCTGAGAATAAACTCAGAGTTTCGTTTTCAGAACTGCAAAACCCTTCTGGAATGCCTTTCACAAGCTCTTCAGTTCTGATATCACAGTCTTCCTTCTCTCTGAAGTTTCTGAAATGTTTTTTAATTGTTTTTGTTTCTAACTGTGCCTCTGGTCACTTTCTGCCAAAGTGCTTCGTTGCTCCCACCTAAATTCAGTGTAGTATCACACATTGTTTTTTCTAACCTTTGAAAGATGAACTCATCTGCAAAATCAATTAAAAACATATGCATTCCTTAGTACAAAGGTGAATTTAAAGCAGGTGTCAGAAGAGTCGAGACTCTAGTATCTTGCTTCTGGACTAATTTTGTGTTGCAAAGGCAAACATGACGTCATCTGCAACTACTTAGGGGGGCTGTTACGTACACGTCGAATGTATCCCTATTTCTCTTTCTCTATCCTTGTCCAATTTCCTTTTGCCTTGTTTCCATTCTTATATCTCTGCACACAATCTTTATGTATGTGTTTCCTCTTACATTTTGAAATTCTGATGCCATGTATGTTTTGAACCAACTACCCCTTGATTGTCTTCCTTCTGTCAAATTTACTGTGCAGCTTTTCTTTGGGCCAACTTTCCTGTCCGGCGTTCTTATTTCTGAACTTTACTGATGATATCTTTGATGCTGGAAGGGATGACAGGGATCTGATAGTAGCTCTTGTTGCACTTGAAGGAAACCACGTCTGTGTGGCTTGATGAAAACCAGATAGGTGCTGGTTGCCCCAAAGAAGGCAGAGGGTACAGCTGAGATTTTGGTAATGATGGAAAATACCAAATGCTTCCATATCCAGGTTTCGACCATACCCCTTGCTCTACCCCCCAAACAAAAGAACTGTCAGCAACCCACAGCCACTTGGTGGTTGCTGCGTTGGGCAACATAAGAAGTGATGCAAACCAGAGACGTCTTCAATGGCCAGACGAAGGTGTTATTAAAACAACCCTGACTACCTCATTCTTTGCCCTTTGAATCACATGCACTCTTCTTGCTCAGCTGCTGGTCCTTCGTACACCATTTATTCCTTTATTTCGAGAGAGGAGGCTGCTCTTTTTCCAGTCAGGATTCAGATCTGTAAGTCCATGTGGATAGCCAAAGGCATCATGAAGGATTTAAGCTTGGAGTCTCTGGACGTGTTTCAACCAAATAGCAATATCCTTGGATGTTTCAGAATAAAGGTAGATTCTTCTTGGGGATATACATTATCTCAGGCCTCTTTGTTCCAAAACGGGTCAGCTTTATCTACACTGAAAATTTCTTGAAGTACATCAGCTACCCCTTTTTGTTGATCTCCGCAGATATTTTTGGGAATATATTTATACTTGTGGCCTCACATCTCATTTGATGTTGTGCATCTCCAAATGCACTTTCTGTAGAAGTTAATAAAAGTTTGATCAGTCTTCTTCTGAATTAGGCTATTTGGCATCTCACGTTGAAACTGATCCTTTAAACACACCCTGAAAAGGTTTTATGTTTCATCAACCGTCTTCTTTGCTTTTGTGCAGATCGTTATTAATTGAATAGATAGGCACTGCACTTTTCACATGTTGCATGATTCATTCTTTTCCTTTAGAATCATTCCCGGTGTACAGCTGTTTATCCTATAATAGCATTTGTCATCATCTCTCCATCTTCAATTTGGAGTGAGGAATATCTCTACTTTCATTTTAATGGAAATCATATGTCTTTTTTATTACCATTTCAATTGCTTTTGTTCTTATCAGTCAGGATAAGATTAATAATCTTCCTGGAACACCTCAGAATGAAGCCCAAATCTGCTGTAAACTAAGGATAAATAACACCACTCAGTAGTGACACCATCTGTTGGTGGTACGGAGAGCTGACGTGCTTTGACTCTCTAGAACGTAGTTCTGGAACTTATAAATTGGATAAGCATTCAGAATCCCTTTGTGAAAATGTTCTTACCTGTTCTTTTCTCTCCTTCTCTGGTAGAACTATAATTTTTGAACCGCGCCTGCTTTAGTATTGCCTGGTTTTAGTTATGAATCTCACTCTGCTGTGTCTCAGTATTATGTATGAGTTGGGACAAAATTACATGCTGGTGAGAGTTCTGTATGTATGAGAAGTCAGGATGCCGGAGCAATGGCCCTCTCCCCCCAGTAACACACACCTCACGCACAGTTCATACCTTTTTGGTCCTTAGTTTTCTGATCGGTATCATGAAGGGCTGAATTTACAGGATGTCCGACCTTAAAATTGTATTGTTTTATGAGACAATAATTATCATATTTTGGTAAAATTTCTAAGTCATGGTATTAAGATCAGTGGCCATAAGCTGTTTGAGCTCTTTGTTTTTCATCCCTGAGAATTACCAAATAGTTTCTCAGCTATTGCCTTATTTCCTACGTTACTGTTGAGACATACATTTATAGAGAAATTACTATGTTCTGGACACTAAACATAGACATTGAGGGTTAAATAAAGAAGACATTTTCCTGCTCTCTTGCTTGATAGTACAAGCTGAGTACTTTTAGCTCCCTTCCCCAATTCCAGTTTCAAAGTCTCTTGATCAGGTCAGTGGATTTCATTTACAGCGCATTCTTCTTGACCCTCAAGAGGTGGGTGTAGTATTTTTCTTTCAAAGAGCTCTTTCTTCCTGTGTTAGAGACTCTGAGCCCAGAAACGAAAGCCTGCTTTTCAACAATCCTCTCTGTAGCTTGCGTTTTAGTGCCTGTTGCTCTGCTCAGTAAGAGGCCTCGGCTGGTAGGAGCAATGAAGGATGTCACCTGTGCCCTTCAGGTCTCCTGCTTTGCACTAGGAGTCTCACCTTCTCAAGTTAAGTAGCTTCATATTGTTGGCATTCAGACAGTCTATAACTTAGTCCTATCATCATCCACTTAGCTCGAGTGGCCAGCCCTGATGCAGGCCTTTAAGAAATCTCCTCAATCCTAAGGACATTATTCCAAAAGCTTTATTTTAGAGAAAACATACATTTTGTACATGATGCACATTACTGGCAAGTCTAAAAATATTTTATTAATTCATTTATTCCTCATATATCATTTAATTCATATAACATATATCATATAATTCATTTATGTCCTCATATATTGAAGACCTTCTGTGTGCAGTTACTATCTGAGGTAGTGGGGATAGAGCAGTGGGCAAGACCTGATAAAAGTCCCTCTGTTAGCTTCCTATTGTTGCTGTAACGAATTACCACACACTTAATGGCTTAAAACAACACTGATTTATTAACTTACAATTCCGGGGGTGAAAAATCTAAAATGACTCTACAGGGCTAAAATGAGTGTTGGCAGGGCTGTGTTCCTTCTGGGAGCTGAAGGAAAATTCATTCTTGCCTTTTCCAGCTTCTGGAGGCCACATATATCCCTTGGCTTGTGGCTCTGCATTACTCTGACCTCTGTTTCCACTGTCACAGCACCTTCTCTGTCTTCACCCTTCTGCCTGCCTCTTCTAAGGACCCTTTTGACTACATTGGACCCACTTACATATTCCAGAATAGTCTTCCCATCTCAAGAGCGTTCACTTGATCCATCTGCAAAGTCGCTTTTGCCGTGTAAGATAACTGATTCACAGGTTTCAGTGATTAGGACATGGACATTGTGGGGGGAAGCCGTTATTCTGCCTCCCACAGTTTCTATCTTCCTGTTTCTTTTCTAGTGAAATAATGTTAGTAGTAGATAGTATGAGTCTGTTAGATTTTCTTCTTCTGACAAATGGGCAACTTTTTACATCTATTTATCTGCATTACAATTTAAAATATGTTAGTTAGATCAGGTCTTCAGATGTGGACAATTTTGCCAGGGGCATCAGTATGTAATGAAAAACGTAGGCAGTTTAATTAACGTGGTAAGTGGTGGAAGTCTATAGAAATATCACTACCATAAAAACATCTTAATATTTTTTAAATGCCAACCTAAAAAAATCATTAAAATGGACAGAAACTCAAATCTAGGAGAGCCAATAATTTCTGATCAGGAAAAGCCTGTTTAGAAACACTGCTTATTATCCTAACATAAACCAAATTAGGGGGTTTGGAGTGGGAAAATCATCCACACAGGGGATCTAGTTTGTCTTTTTTTCATTTCTCTTTTGTTCATAAACACAGAGTAGCCACAAAATTTCTAACCACTAATTACTGTAGTGTAAAAATTTTATAACTAAAATAACATTAGAAATTCCCCAAACATGAATGATTCTGTAGAACCAGTGATATTTTAAAGATTTCAAACACAATGTTAGAAAAATGAAAAGAAAAACTGTGATTGAATTCATGTAGGTATTCAAGAAATTTCTTAAAATTTCTTCCTGGATATATTGTGTTGCTCACTATGGTTGCTAATAAGTTTGGGGATTTGAGGGTCTGAGTGTGGGTGAAAGTGGAAGACAGATGATCTTCTAACAAGAGGTGTTTATATTCTCAGTGTTTTATAATGAGACATGGGAATGAGTTGTCACAATGTCTTAAATTTAACTTCTGCTGACATCCAGGTGACGTTAAACTTTCCAATTTTTTTTTTTTCATTTTTTAGTGAAACAACAGTCAAATCAGAAGAAGTTGATAAAAATGGAAAGCCTTTGCTCTTTCTCTCTGTTCCACAAATTAAAGTTAGGAGCTTTGGGCAGCTCGCACGCCTGTTACTTATTGCCAAAAATACGAAGCTTCAGGAAGCACAAGCCTGTGTTGAAGGTGATATTTACACTCCAGTCTGTAATTTGAACTTTTTGAAACATAACCTTGGGGGGAATCATTTGTTACAGTCTCTTGAAAAAGTTTTATTACCTAAAGGTAAAAAGTCGTATGTTCAACTTCATAAAAATGTCATTAATTTTCCTTGGCCGAAATGCTATGTTCATATCAAATTTCTACTTTAAAATAAAAGGCCTAATACTTGACCATGAGTAAGCGTCTAGATTTCTAATTTTAGCCTATGGTTTAAAGAGAGCCTCCTTAGCTTTCGGAGAGACCAGATGCCTGTAGCCTGTAAGGTCCACGTCAGGAGAAGAGATGGATGACCAGGGCCAGCCCCGGAATCCACCCGCCCCCTTGCATACTGCTGTGATGGATGATGATCTGTTTCCTTTGAAATGAGTGTAGGTTCTTCCTTTAGCAGGGATAGTCCATAATAATCTCAGTTTCCATTTGTCTCAGCGCTATTCCATTGTGGACTTCACAGCATTCTGTGAATAGTTACATTCATTCAGTGGGAAGTACTTTTCCTCTTCATTAAGGATACATAATGCTCTCATTATCATCTAATCATCTAACATGCGAAAGAGGATGTGATTGCCTGCCTGCTATAATTGTCCTCTAAATATGTCTTATGAGTAGAAATACTTACCAGTAGGTAATGATGTCATGTGGGTGTTTTGCTTCTTTGGGATCATGTGACCAGTGGGTCCCAGCATAATGTACCTGAGTTCCACTTGTCATCATTCTTTGCCGCTATCTGTTGCTATGAGGTAGGAATGTGTTCCTTTTTTTTTTTTTAAGGTGTGAACTTTAAGACAGCATCCTCTTTTTATCACTTGCCTACTCTTCCTTATTGGGCTATCTGTACACCAAAGCTGCTTTCCTGAAGAGGGATGAAATCTTGAGAGCACAGCTGAATTCTAGAAGGTGGTTAATAAAGGCATGATTGTTCATTAAATTCAACGTAATATATAAACTTAGTACATAGATTGCTATTTATCTAGTTTGGCTAAAAATGTATCCTTTGCTGCACTTTGTCCTTTCTGTGTGAATTCTAGGTACAACTCTTAGTTTTAAGTCCAATTACCCAGCAATTTGGGAGTCAGTTTTATGTCTTTCTCCAGAATTCACCTAGTATCCCTTGTCAGATGACAGCCTTAATGGTGATAAGTTGAGATGCTCACAAGCAGTTGATTCCTGGGCCTCCTTTCTTTGCCCCTGCCTATGCTTGTGCAGTCTTTCCTCAGCCCTGCGCCTTTTATGCTATTTCCTGGTGGAGTGGCCCATGTCCTGTTGGAGAGTTGATGCCGTCTCTGTCCTTCTCTTCATTTCAGTCAGGTCAAGCTTTCTGAATTAGTCCCATAGGCATTTCCCCTTCCCTGTCCAAATGTGTATGTATTTTCATCTTACTTGAATTCCTCCTTTCTAAACAAGATTTAGACCCTTTCTCCCTCATTTTCAACCATATTTTTTTTTACCTTTGCTAAATTCTGTTTTCAGCATCTCTAGGTTCAATTTTCACGTCTACGTCAGACTTGCTGATGAGTCGGTATTTAAGTTTATCACTATAATTTTGATATGTGTGTGAATGCTGGTTAGATTTGTTTTTCCAACACTAGAATCAAAAGGCATTGAGAATATAAGCAGTTTGAACAGGTGGAACACAACTGGCAGTAGATCTGTAGACTGACGGAAACTGCTACTTTGGAAAGCAGGCATTTATGAGTCCTGAGCACCTGTACACAGGTGTGCACGTGGTTCTAGTGATGATCTTCTGAGGAGACCGGTATTTCTCTATCTTCAAATCAATTCTGAATATGTTAATCAAATGCCTGTTCTGAACAATGGCCCTTGGTCAACTGAAAGAAAAAGAATGTCTTGGCCTTTGTCCTGTTAGGGAGATGACATATATAGATGATATTACAGTTCAAGGCAGAACATCTCAAGAGGTATTAGAAAGTTTCTAAGTACAGTAGAATCTCAGAAGTAGAAATTAATTTTTCTTTTTTGCTGAGGAAGATTCACCCTGAGCTAACATCTATGCCTATTCTTCCTAAATCTTCCTAGATCTTGCCCAAATCTTCCTCTATTTTGTGTGTGGGTCGCTGCCATAGCATGGCCACTGAGAAGTGGTATAGCTCCATGCCCCAGAACTGAACCCAGGCTGCCAAAGTGAAGCACACCGAACTTAACCACTAGGCCGTGGGCCAGCCCCCAGTAGAGATTGATTTTAATTGAGTTGATCAGAGAAAGTTTAATGAAAGAAACACATTTAAGTAGACTTTGAAGGATTTGTTAGTTTTTATGTTTCTTGTCATAGAAGACAAGAGGATCATTTTTATTTATTTACTTTTTTGGGCAGCTAACAGAAATCCCATTGCAAAAATCCTGGGCTTGGATTATGATACACTGACAGAAGACTCATCCAAAGTAAATATTCTTGATAAAATTATCAAAGAAGATGATCCTGAAATTGATATGAAGATGAAGATTGCCATGCTGCTTAAGCAACTGGATCTGCACCTACTCAATCATTCTCTAAAACATATTTCATTGTGAGTCTTTTTAAAAAAGAAAACTCTAAAAATTAGTTACAAAAAGTGCTTTCAGAGTTTTAGAAAAAACAAAAGAAAAATAAAGTATGGAAGTTATTGCTACTGATTTAACATTAAATTTTATTGGAAGAAAATTTTGGTTTATTGCGTGGATATTTCTAGTTCTAAAAATTAAAATTTGTAGTTAATATGGCTAAAACATTCTAGTGGGGTTGCACCTAATTCTGAAGACATTAAGTAGCCTTGTTATTTTCAAAGTCTCTTAAGACTATTAGATAAATTATTAAATTATAATGCAAATATCACATAGAGTTGCTAAGGTTTAACTTGCTCATTTTTCTAGTCTTTTCTAGTATTATGGTACTAACAAGAAACAAAGTGAATACTTAAATGAGTATATTTAATGTTTCATTAAACACGGGTCGCTAATTTCTTCATGTTTTGACAGTATTATAGGATTATGACGTAGCTAAAATTGACTACAATTTTGTTGTTGAATAATTTAATTGCAATTTTAATTGTAAAAAAGATATTGCTCCTGATATAATGGAATGTTTTCAATCGATTCTGTTTTAAAGTACTTCAAATGAATTTCTAAACCTGTGTTTCAGGGAAATACGTTTAAATCCAGGGACCGTTAAGAACGATATAGAGCTGCTTAAACGTTTCTCAGGAAAAGGAGAACACACAGTCTTGGAATATATCGACTATACCTCAGGTTCTCATCTTCTCAGATTCACTTGATGTTATATATATTTTCATAATTATATTTTCAAAATGCTTCAAGAGAATTGAATATTTAAGAAAATGAAAACTTAAAATTTCGTTCATGTTTGTGTTTTTGAGTCCAACCTATTTTATAAAACTCTAAATTGATTGATGATTGGTTTCAGATTATGAATTTTCAAATGGATGTCGAGCCCCCCCTTGGAGACAAGTTCATGGGGAAATTTGTTACGTGCTGGTGAAACCGCATGATGTTGAAACTTTGTGTGTTACTTGTAGCTCAGAAGGAGTATTTTTAAATGGTGTAAGTAATTTTTTAAAAAACTGTATTGACTTTGGTCCTTAGCTTGCTCTCTGTAAATGCAGGCACGTCTCCAGGATTGAATCCCGATGACCATGGAAAATGAAATACTGTTCTGTGGGATTGAAGCAGATCCCTTTGCCATGTGTTTGCTGGGCCAATCCCAGGTTGTCTCAGAATTAGCCCCAGTGTTCCTCATTGCAGGGCGTTAAGTCAGTCTTCTAAGAAATGGCCTTCAAAGGGACCCATTCCACTTTAGAAAATGAAAATCTCTTCAACATAATCAGTTACACAAGTATTAAAGGAAAAAAAAGGCGAAAAAAGCAACACTGAGGTAATTCAGAAGCAATAACTACAGCTTCTGCCCTAAGAGATGAGGGGACACAGAGAAGACGAGGGTTATCACAACGTGCAGGCCTGGAGGAAGTGCCCCATGAGGCTGGGTCCCAGAATTCTGGGCAGGGGGCGCGGCCCAGCTGTGCTGGTCCCTTAGGATCCCAGAGGAGGGCCCTTGCAGATCTGGGATTTAGACCTCTGAAGAATAGACCCTGCTTGCCTTAGTGAAGGTCCCTTAGGAGCTCAGAGGAGGGGCCCCCGCAGAACTGGGACCCACACCTCTGAGGAATGGTCATTTCCAGGCTCTGCCGGTCCCCTCGGAGCACAGGTGACCTCTATGAAAGTGGGACCCAGACCTCTGAGGAGGGGCGCTGGCCAGTTAGTGTTGGTACCTCAGGAGCTCAGAGGAGGATCTTTGTGGAACTGGCAGAGCTGAGACCCAGACCTTTGAAGGTGGAGCCCCGGTCGGCTGATGATGGTATTTCTGAGGGGGCCCGATGAGCCTGGTTCTGGGACTACAGGGAAAACCCCCCCTGGAAATTGGAACCAACTGTTGCTACTGGAAGCAACTGCCACTGCCAGGGGTGAGGGGCCGTTGCTGGGGCGACTCTAACAGGAACAGTGGACAAACAGGAGGGAGCATGTCCCTTCTCCCTCTTCTAGCCTTTCAGTCTTCCTTTCACTTCCTGCTGGCGGAAGCCCACCTAACCTGGCAAAGGAGAAACACGGTTTTGCAGATTCCCAGCCCAAGTATCACAAAGCAGAGCGTGGATGGGTGGGCTTCAAGCTGAGAGATACGGCACATAGCCTTCTGAATCTTCCGTATTAAAACACTTTTAGTCTCATACCTGTTCACCGAACCTCCAGAAGGAGCTCAGCCTGCTCCTCTGCAACGCTCTGTCCTTGGAGTCTCCAATGTAAATTTGAGACTCACAAGCAAAATTCTGCAGGGAGGACCCGAATCCTTAATGGGGACCCAGCTATCACAGGGCACTGCTTGGACAATTGTCACACCTTGGCTTGGGTTGGTATCAAAATGCTGGTGCCACTTTCTTGAGATTACTCCTAGGCACCTCTTCTGACATGCCTCCTGATGCTTTTCTCATCAGCATGACACCCAGCTTATTTCTGCATAGAGCAGGGGGACAGCCAAAGTAGGATTTCACTTTTGCTTTTTTTTGATACTTTAGAAAAGTGAAATCTCCAGCCAGCAAATAAGAGACTAAAGAAAAGGAATGATTTTCTTTGACCTTCGAAGGTGGGTCAAGGAGCCTTTCAAAAGTTATTGATCCATATATAAATTTATTTGATGTTATCGATCCACATATAAATTTATTTGATGTGGGAACATCAAAGTAGTCCTCTCAATTTAAAAAAATGAAAGACAAGGAACGTGAAACTATTCAGCAATTACAACAAAGTGATAACAGTGCAGTTCTATGTGTGTAATATGTGTGTGTGTGTGTGTGTGTGTGTGTGTGTACAGTTATATAACACGCTCCAGTTATCTATGTTTATGTATGTATATATTTGGTTGAGGGAGAAGATTGGGAACAGAAGGGAAAGAGAAAAGAAGGAAGAGAGAGGCCGAGGACGAGGGACAGATGGCAGCGTAGAGATCATTACCCTAGAAAATAAGCCTCGAGCGACTGGGCTGCACACAGAACAGTAGCAGAGTGTGACAAAGAGAAACAGGCTTCTCTGTGGTGACATTCTGATCTTGAGGCCTTTTGTGACTTCATCAAAGGCTCTTGAAGTCATAATGCACTGTCACATTGAAGGAATGTAATGGAGGGGAGCTGTCAGTTCTCAGCTCAATAGCAGAGTGCCCTAGGCGCAGAGAGGAGGTACTCAGTAAAGGCTTGCTGAATGAATGAATGAATGAATGAATGAATGACATTGTTAGGGGGGAAGGGTTTTGCCTATGCATTTCATGTATAAAGACTACCACATGGATCCTTTAGAGAAGAAAACAATACATGTGCTTGGGTTGTGGTGTATTGACCGGGGTCTTATATTGCTAGTAAATTAATAATACCACCAACCTTTTTCTCCCAAAGGGCAAAACAGATGATGAGGGGGAAATTAATTATGAGAGAAAAGGTGCAGTTTATAAAGACCTTGTCACATTTTTAAAAGAAAAATCAGCAAAATTTTCAGAAAACATGTCTAAACAGGTAAGTTTTGTAGTCTCTTAAAGTTTCATAACATATTACTGGATTACAACTTCTATAGTATAAAAAAAAGCATAATTCTGCCTATTAGGCACTGCTTTTAATAGACTATTTTTCGTGATATAAGATTGTTATAATAATAATATAAGTAATATACATTAAAATTAATGAACTATTTCCTAATTGTAAATATTACATGGAAATGTAATACTTTAAGATTGTTTCTGATTTTCTTTACACAATAGGCATAATATTTCAAATTGCTTTTTAAATAGGACGTTTTCATCTTCCCTTATGAGTAAATAACACTAAGAACAAGGGACTCAGGCCTGTTAATGAAGCCTAGACGTTTCAATTGTATTTATCCTATCTGGGCATCCCATGATTACTACCGAATTGGATTGTCTTAATGAGTGTGTCAGCTGCATGTGCACAAGGACTGTGCTTGTTTTGTGTCTTTCATGGTCTTTGAAATAGTGCTGGACAGAGAAATCAGCCAATGTGGTATTTAATGAAGTACAATGTTGGTTGAAGCTGATGTGGGTAAGAAATGATATGCAAGAAATGTGATGCCCTTAAGCTCCCGCCTCCTTCTTGACTGGGTGTCAGTTCCACAGGCCCCATTTGGGATAATTTGTGAGGTCTTCATTCTGTCCCCGCTGCTTCTTGAGTACTCCAGTTTTTTGCTAGACTGATGCAGCTCTTGTCTTGGTACTTCTCTTTGTCATCATCCTGTGAATTCTTTTTGTTTCCTGGTGTTTGATCACCTGTTTCCCAGACTCTGGTTTTCCTTTGTTGTTATTATTGTAGCAAAATATATTCACAAAATTCTCTATTTTAACCATTTTAAGTGTATCTTTCAGCGGCATTGATTACATTCACAATGTTGTGCAACCATTGCTCCTGTCTATTTCCAGATCTCTTTCATCATCCCAAACTAAAACTCTGTACCCATTAAACAATAACTCCCCATTCCTCTTCCCCTTGCTCCTGGTAAACTCTAATCTACTTTCTGTCTCTATGAATTTCCCTATTCTAGATATTTTAGATAAGTGGAATCATATGATATTTGTTCTTTTCTGTTGGGCTTATTTCACTTAGCATAATCTTTTCATGGTTCATCCATGCTGTAGCATGTGTCAGAACTTCATTCATTTTTATGGCTGAATAGTATTTCATTTACATATATACTACATTTTGTTTATCCATTCATCTACTGATGGACACTTGAGTTGTTTCCACCTTTTGGTTATTTTGAAAAATGTTATGAATATTGACACAGGTATATGTTTGAGTCCCTGTTTTCAATTCTTTTGGGTTTATACCTAGGAGTGGAATTTCTGGGTCATGTGGTATTTCTATGCTTAACTTTTGGAGGAATTGCCAAATAGTTTTCACAGCAGCTGAACCATTTTAAATTCCTACCAGCAATGTCCGAGGATTCTAGTTTCCCCACGTCCTCTAACACTTGTTATCTTCTGTGTGTGTGTGTGTGTGTTTTATTTTAGACATCTTAGGAAGTGTGAAGTATGGTATTTCATTGTGGTTTTGATTTGCATTTTACTAATGATTAGTGATGTTGAGCATATTTTCATGTGCTTATTGGCCATTTGTGTATCTTCTTTGAAGAAATGTCTATTTAAGTCATTTGCCTATTTAAAAAATTGGGTTGTCTTTTTCTTGTTGTGCTGTAGGAGTTCTTTATGTATTGTGGATATTAATCCCTTATCACATAAAAGATGTGCAAATATTTTCTCTCATTCTGTGGGTTGTCTTTTCACTCATCTTGATAGTGTGCTTTGATGCACAAACATTGTTAATTTTGATAAAGTCTAATTAATAATTGTTGTTGTTGTTGTTGTCTGTGTTTTTGTTAGCATATTTAAGAAATCATTGCTAAATACAAGGTCGTGAAGATTTGCTCCTATGTTTTCTTCTAGGAATTTTATAGTTTTAACTCTTAAGTTTAGGTCTTTGATTCATTTTGACTTATGTTTTGTAAATGGTGTAAGGTAAGAGTCCAATTTCATTCTTTTGCATGTGGGTATCCAGTTTTCCCAGCACCATTCATTGAAGAAATTGTTCTTTCTTCATTGAGAGGTCTTGTCATCCTTATGGAAAATCAATTGACCAGGCGTATAAGGGGTTTATTTTGGGGTTCACAGTTCTATTCCATCAGTCTATATGGAATCTTTATATTAGTCCCATACTGTTTTGATTACTATAGCTTTGTAGTAGTTTTGAAATAAGAACATATGAGTCTTCAAACTTTGCTTTTATTTTTCATGACTGTTTTGACTATTAAGGGTCCCTTGACTTTCTATGTGAATTTTAGGCTTGGTTTTACCATTTCTGCAAATACACTGCTGAGATTTTGATATGGATCCTAGTGAACCTGTAGACTGCTTTATATAGCATTGTCATCTTAACAATATTGGCTTCCAATCCATGAACATGGGATGTCTTTCCATTTGTTTTTGTCTTCTTTAATTTCTTCCAGCAGTGTTTTATAGTTTTCAGTGTGTAATTCTTTTCTCTCCTTGTTTAAATTTATTTCTTAATATTTTATTCTTTTTGATGCTGTTGTAAGTGGAGTTGTTTTTCTTAATTACCTTTTTGATTGTTGACTACTAGTGTATAGAAATACAGCTGATTTTTGAGTATTGAAATCAGATCTGATTTTTTTTTTTTTTTTTGCTGAGGAAGATTTGCCCTGAGCTAACATCTGTTGCCAATATTCCTCTTTTTGCTTGAGGAAGATTCATCTGAGCTAACATCTGTGCCAGTCTTCCTCTATTTTATATGTGGGTCTCAGCCACAGCATGGCTGACGAGTGGTATAGGTCTGCACCTGGGATCCAAACCTGCAAACCCAGACGGCCAAAGCAGAGTATGCAAACTGAACCACTAGGCCATGGTGCCAGCCTCAAAATCAGATCTGATTTTTGAGTGTTAAATTCAAAATCAAATCCTGCAGTTTTGCTGAATTCATTTATTAACTCAGTTACTTTTTTTTGAGTCTAGGTTTTTCTATATATAAGGTCATGTCATCTGTGAAGAGAGAGTTTTACTTCTTCCTTTCCAATTTGGATGTTTTAAAATTTATTTTTCTTGCCTAATTAATGTGGCTAGAACTTTCAGGACTGTGTTTAATAAAAGTGGTGAAAGCAGGCTCCTTGTCTTATTTCTGATCTTTGGGGAAAAGCTTTCTGGCTTCCACCATTGAATATGATGTTAGCTGTGGCCTTTTCCTATATGGTGTTTATCATGGTGAGAAAGCTCCCTTTTACTCAGTTTTCCTTTTTTTGATGCACCCCATTATTTTGGTGGAGCTTCCTGAGTTAAAGAGGCACATAGGAGGGAAAAATTGAGGGTTAGCATGTTTTAAAATATATTTATTCTCTCTCAGTTGTTGTTTCTATAATGATAGTTTGAAAATAATTTTTACTTAGAATTTTAAAGGCATTTTTTCCTATGTGACCTGTTTGTTTTGGCTTTTCCCATCTAATGGGGCCTTTAGGGTCTTCTCTTGTTCCTGACGTTCTGTAATTTTCATGATGATATGGTTGGTGCTGGTTTTTGTTTGCTTTTCATTAATGATGATCTAAGTCCTTCAGAACTGGAAAAATATTTTTTGTATGACATCTTTAATCATTTTTTCCTTTCTGTTCTCTCTGTTCTTTTTTTGAAACTTACTAGTTGGATGTTGGTCCTCTGTGATTGATCCTCTGATTTTCTTTTCTCTCATCGCCCCCATCCCCACCATCCTACTTTCTGCAAATATTCCTTTACTTTACCTCCCAAACATTGTATATATCTTTAAAATTTAAGGTCTCATATTTTTAACATTTTTTTTGAGGTGTTTATTTTTACAGATCATATGCCTTCAGTTCTCTTGGGCAAAACTTCGGAGTGAAATGGCAAGGAGTTAAATTACTGGTATATGATAGTTGTATGTTTAACTTTTTAAGCAACTGGTAAACTGCTCTCCAAAGTGGTTGTAATATTTTACATGCATGCTGGCAGTGTATGAGAGTCTCAGTTCTTCTACATACTCGTCAATAATTGGTCTGGTCAGTCCTTTACTTTTAGACATTCTAATAGAGGTGTTCTGGTATCTCACTGAATTTTAATTTGCATATCTTGAATGCATCCTTTCATATGCCATTCATATATCTTAGGTGGTAAAGTGTCTATTCAGATCTTTTGCCCATTTTTTTTTTTTATTGGGTCGTTTGGTTTCTTATGACTCAGTTGTGAGAGATCTTTATATATATTCTTGGCTTATATATTCTGTCGGATATATGATTTTTAAATATTTTCTCCCAGTTGCTGGCTTGTTATTTCATTCTCCAAACAGGATCTCTCAAAGAGCATATGTTCTCAATTTTGATGAAGTCCAATTTATTAACTTTTTAAGATATTGTTGTATCTAATAAAGGTTTGCTAAACCCAATGTCACAAAGATTTTCTCCAATATTTTCTTCTAGAAGATTTTAAATGGTAGGTTTTACATTTAGGTCTATGATCCATTTTAACTTATTTTTTGTATATGATGTGAGATATGAATCAAAGTTCTTTTTTTTCTTTTGTGTGTAGATGTCTGGTTGTTCTAGCACCTGTATTTGTTGATAAAAGTATCCTTTCTCCACTGAATTACCTTTACACCTTTGTCAAAAATCAGTTGTCCATTTATGTGGGTGTATTTCTGTGTCATTCCTCTATTTATCCATTTTTATACCAGTATCACACTGTCTTGATTACTGTAGCTTTATAATAAGTCTTGAAGTCAGGTAGTGTACATCCACCAGTATTGTTCTTTTTGAAAGTTGCTTGGCTATTCTGTGTCTTTTGTATGTGCATTAGAATATTGGAGTCATCTTGTCAATTTCTTCATGAAAAGCCTAAAGAAATTATCGTTGAGATTATGTTGAATCTATAGGTCAATTTAGGGAGAAGTGACATCTTAACAATATTGAGGTTTCCAATCAGTGAACACAGTATGTCTCTCCATTTATTTAGGTCTTGTTTAATTTCAGCAATGTTTTGTAACTTGCAGTACACAGGTCTTACACATCTCTTGTGACACCTATCTGTAAGTATTTCATATTTGGGGGCTATTGTTAATGGTAGTTTTTAAATTACAGCTCCTGATTGTTTGTTGCTGCTGTATAAAAATGCACTTGACTTTTGTATGTTGATTTTATATTCTGAAACATTACTAAACTCCCTTATTAGTTTGGTATCTGATTTGTAGATTCCAGAGGGTTTTCTATGTAGATGATCATATTGTCTGCAAATGATCATTTTACCTCTTCCTTTCCAATCTCAGTGCATTTTATGTCTTTTTCTTTCCTTAATGCATTAGCTGGAAGCTCCAGTACAGAACTGAATAGAAATGATCTCTTGTTCCTGATGGTAAAGGGAAAACTTTGTTTCTCGCTTTTAAGTATGATGTTATGTTTTTCACAGATGAAATTTATAAAGTTGAGTAGTTCCCCTCTATTTTCAAATTGTTGAGAACTTTCATTAGGAATGGCTGTTGGATTTCATCAAATGGTACTGCTGTACTTATTGAAATGATCATGTGCTTTTTCTTTTTTAGTTTGTTAACATGTGAATTACATTGATTCCCAAATGATAAACCAACCTTACATTTCTGGGACAAACTTCATTTGTTCAGGGTATATTATCTTTTTAATATATTTTGGATTTAATTTGTTAAGATGTTTTGCATCTATATTTATAAGATTATTGATGTGTAGTTTTCTTTAATCTTTGTCTGGTTTTGGTATTTGAGTAATACTGGTCTTATAGAATGAGTTGGGAAGTTTTGTGAGTTTTTGTAGAACTGGTATTCTTTCTGTCTTAAATGCTTGGTAGAATTCACCAGCGAAGCCATCTGGGCCTGAAGGGTTCTTTGTGGGAAAGTTTTTAACTAAAATTCAGTGTCTTGGCTAGTTATAGGGCCATGCGTTTATCTGTTTCTTCTTGAGGGAGCTTTGGAAGATTGTCTTTAAAGGAATTTGTCCATTTCATCTAAGTTGTTGAATTTATTAGTATAAACTTGTTCATAGTATTCTCTTATTAACCTTTCAATATCTGTAGAATCTGTAGCTATTGTTATGTCACTCATACTTGATATTGATTATTGGTGTTTTATTTTTTCTTGATTCATCTGGTTAGAGGTCTATCAGTTTTGTCAATTTTCTCAAAGAACTAGCTTTTGGTGTCATTGATTTTTCTCTATTTTTCCTTTTTCTACTTCCCTTTGGTATTTGTTAATTCTTTTCTTCTTTTTACTATAGGTTTCACTTACTCTATTTTTCTAGGGTTTTTTTTTTCATTTTTATCATACATTTAATTTAATGTAGTCATATTTGCATTTATAGGCATCTTGATGATTTCAGATATGAATAATATTTTACTTAAAGCATACACTAAAAATATTCACATTCGTTGAAAGAATTCTGTTAAATCTACCATCAACTATAGAGAAGCTATCTGTGAATGGACAAGGACCTTCAGGGGACATCTCCTGGTGCTAGTAAGTGAGCATCTCACTGGGGACAGGACGATGGTAAGATGTAAGGCAGTCTTCACTTCCCTGTTCCCACCATAATGATTGACATTTGGAGGTGCATCTATTTTTACATCCTCCAGCTTATTTTGGGTTCATATTGCTCTGCTTTTTCTAGTTTTTTAAGATAGCAGCTTAGAGTATTGATTTGAGTTTTCTTCTTTTCTAATATGAGCATTTAGTGTTATAAATTTCCCTTGCAGAACTTCTTCACCTGCCTACCATACATTTTGATATGCTGTATTTTCATTTTCATTCAGTTTGGTGCATTTAAAACAAATTTTCCTTGAGACTTCCTCTTTGATCCATGAGTTATTTAGAATTATGTTGTTTAGTGTACAAATATTTGGAGATTTTCCTATTATGTTTCTGTTATTGATTGTTAGTTTAATTCTATTGTGGTCAGAGAACATACTCTGAATAATTTTAATTCTTTTGAATTTGTTGAGGTTTGTTGTATAACCCAGGATATGGTCTCCCTTGGTGTATATCTTCAGATGCTTGAAAAGAATGTGTGTTCTGCTTTGTAGAGTGGAGTGTTCTATAAGTGTGGATTAAATCGTGTGCTTTTTGGTGGTGTTGACTTCTGTATTCTCGCTGATTCTCTATCGGTTGTTGAGAGAGGGGTGCTGAAGTCTTCTGACTATAATTGTGGATTTGTCTGTTTCTCTTTTTAGTTCTGTTTTTGTATTTGTAGGTATGCATATGCATTAGAATTGTTTGTCTTGATAGATTGACCATTTTATCATTATGTGATGTCCCTCTCTGTCCTTGGTAATTTTCTTTTTCCTGAGTTCTGCTTAATCTGATGTTAATATAGCCACTCCTGCTTTCTTTTAACTAAAGTTTGCATGGTGTATCTTTCTCCTCCTCTTACTTTCAAGCTACTTATCACTCTATTTGAAGTTAGTTTCTTGTAGACAGCCTGAGTCATTTTTTAAATCCACTCTGTGAAGGGCTATCTATTGGTGTGTTTAGGTCCTTTACATTTAATTATTGCTATATTAGGGCTTAAGTCTGCAGTTTAGTTTTGTTTTCTGTCTGTTCTTTCTGTTTTTTATTTTCCTGTTTCTTGTTTTTCTGTGGATTACTTGAACATTTTTTAGAATTCCATTTGATTTATCCATAGTGTTTTAAGTGTATCTCTTTGTATAGATTTTTTTGTGGTTCCTGTGGGTCTTGTACTATATTATACATACACAATTTATCATAATTTGCTGGTTTGATATTTTACCATTTTAAGTGAATATAGAACCATACCTCTCTTTAAGTCCCTTTACTCTCTGTCATTTATAATTGTCTCCATTTCTTCTACATATATTAATAACTATATGAGAGTGTTATAATTTTTTGCTTCAACATTCAAACATCATTTAGAAAACTCAAGAGGAGAATGAAAGTCTTTTCTATGTACTCACACTTTTGTTCTTTCCAATGTTCTTTTCTTCCTTTCTGATGTTGCAAGTTTCCTTCTTTTACCATCTCCTTTCTCTTAAAGAACTTTTTTCCTGTAGGGTAGTCTGTTGGTGACAAATGCTCTTAGCTTTTTTCATCTGAGAACATCTTGATTTCCCCTTCATTTCTGAAGACTATTTACACTGGATGTAGTATCCTGGGTTGACAGTTCTTTACTTTCAGTACTTGAAAAATTTTGTTCCAGTCCTTCTGGCCTCCATGGTTTCTCATGAGAAATCTGCTTTTATTTTAATTGTTTTTCCCTTATAGGTAAGCTATTGTTTCTCTCTCACTGCTGTTAAGAGTTTTCCTTGTCTTTAGTTTTATGGAGTTTGATTATGTGTCTTGGCATGGAATTCTTTGGGTTTATTCTGTTTAGGGTTTGCTCAACTTCTTGAATCTTTGATTTATATCTTTTTCCAATTTTGGGAAAATTTCAGACATTCTTAGAATGCATTTTCAGTCTTGTCTTCTTTCTCCTCTCCTTCTGGTGCTCTGATGACATGATTTTTTTATGGTCCCACAGCTCCTGAGGTTCTGTTCATTTTTTTTTCAATCTGTTTTCTCTTTGTTGTTCATATTGGTTAATTTCTGTTGCTTTGTCTTCAGGTTCATGGATTCTTTCCTCTGTCCTCTCCATCCTCTTGTTAAGCCTATATGATGAGTTTTTATTTTTGTTTGTAAATTTCAGTTTCAAAATTTCTATTTGGTTCTTTTTTTAGTCTTCTGTTTATTTGCTGAGACTTCCTAGTTTTTCATTTGTTTCAAGTCTCTGTAATTGCTCACTGAAGTGTTTTTGTGATGGCTGCTTTAAGATCTCGGATTATTCCAAGATGTGTTTCATTTTGGCATAAGCATCTGTTCGTTATTGTTTCTCATTCAAGTTGTGATCTTCCTGGTTCTTAGCATGACAAGTGATTTTTGATTGTGATTTGGACATTTTTGCCATTATGTTCTGAAACTTCAGATTTTATTTACATTTTTGTTTTAGCAGGCCATCTCTGACGGCTCACTGCTGGAGGTCTGGGGGTACTGAGAGGTGGTGGTGAAAGTCCAAGTTCCCCCACTTAGTCTCCATGGGCAACCCTGGTGCTGTGGGTTGCTTCATTACCACTGGGCAGGGATGGAAGTTCAATCTCCCCACTAGGCCTCTGCTGACACCACCTTGATTGGGAGGGGAAGAGTGCCTTATTACTTGCTTCCCATGGGGCCTCCTTAAACCATGGGGGATGAGCCCATTACTGCTTGGAGGTGGTGATTTTGCTACATCTCTTGAGATGATCACATAATTTTTCTTCTTTAGTCTGTTGCTATCATCATTACATTGATTTTTGAATCTTGAACTAACGTTGAATCTTGGGATAAATCCTACTTGGTCATGATGTCTTACCCTGTTTCATATTGCTGGATGTAATTTGATAATATTTTACTGAAGACTTTTGCCTCTATATTCGTAAAGGGTATCGGTTCACATTTATCTTTTTTTGGTAAGGAAGATTGGCCCTGTGCTAACATATTTTGCCAATCTTCCTCTTTTTGCTTGGGGAAGACTGTCACTGAGCTAACATCTATGCCAGTCTTCCTTTACTTTGCGTGTGGGGGACAGTCACAGTATGGCTTGATGAGTGGAGTGTAGGTCCATGCTTGGGATCTAAACCCATAAACCCCAGCCTGCCAAAGCAGAGCATGCGAACCCAGCCACTGCACCACAAGGCCATCCCCTGCATTTATCTTTTAATGTCTTTGTCTTGTTTTGGTATCTGGGTAATGTGGCCTCATAAAATAAATTGAGAAGTATTCATTACTTTTCTTCTTTCTAGAATTCTTTGTGTAGATTGGGTATTATTTGTTTCTTAAACGTTTGGTAGAATTTGCCAGTGAAGCCATCTGTACCTGGAGCTTTCTTTGTTGGAAGGTTTCTATATTGAGAATTTGATTTCCTTAATAGGTATAGAACTATTCAGATTTATTTGTCTTGTTGAGCTTTGGTAGTTTGTGTCTTGAAATGAATTTGTACATTTTGTCTAATCCATCTAATTTATTGGAATCAAGTACAACAATCTAGCATTATCCTTTAATATCTGAAGGATCTGCTGTGATAACCCCTTTTCCCTCCCTAATATTGGTCATTTATGTCTTCTCTCTTTTTATTCTTGATTATTCTGGAAAGAAGTTATCAATTTTATTGATCTTTTCAAAGAACAGCTATTTATTTAATTGATTTTCTCTATTATTTGTCTGCTTTCTATTTTATTTTATTTCTCTTATCTTACCTTTAAGATTTTCTTCCTTCTGCTTTCTTTGGGTTTAATTTGCTCTTGTTTAATTTCTTAAGTTGGAAGCTTAGACATTGATTTGAGACTTTAATTTTTTTCTACTGTAAAGTTTTGTGCCATAAATTTCTTATGAGCAATACATAAACTGTGTCCCATAGATTTTGATATGTTTTCATGCAAATCCACATATCTGAGGACTTTCCAGATCTCTTTCTTTTACTGATTTATAATTTAATTCTATTGTATTAAGGGAAGATGTTTTGTGTGATTTTAGTTCTTTTAAATTAGTGGATGTTTGTTTTATGGCCCAGTATATGGTCTATTTTGGTGATTTTTTCCTTGTGCATTTGAGAAGAATATGTATTCAGCTGTTGGATGGCACGTTCTATAAATATCAATTATGTCAAGTTGGTTGATAGCATTGCTCAGGTCTTTTATATGCTTGTTAACTTTTTGTCTGCTCGTTTTGTTGATTACTGAGAGAGGAGTTTTGAAGTCTCCTAAATGCAGGTTTATCTATTTTTCCTTTTAGTTCTACTTTTGCTTTATGTATTTTGAAGTTCTCGTTTGGTGAATACACAATTAGAATTGTGGGTTAATTGGCTCTTTGTCATTGTGTATCTCCCTCTTTATTTCTGATAATATTATTTGTTTTGAAGTCTATTTTGTGTGATTTTAATACAGCCATTCCTGCTTTCTTTTGATTATTGTTTGCATGGAATATTTTTCTCCAGTCTTTTACTGTATTTATATCTTTATATATGAAGTGGTTCCTTTTAGACCACAAATAGTTGGGTTTTCCTTTTTCACCCGGTCTGATGATTTCTCTTTTAATTGAAATTTTTACATCATTTTCATTTAACGTAACTACTGATAGAGTTGAATTTAAATTTACCGTCTTGCTAGTTGTTTTCTCTTTGTCCCATTTGTTCTTTGTTCTCTTTTTCTCTTTTTCTTCCCCTTTTGAAAATGAAGTAAGCTGTTAGAAATGTTTCTATTTTATTTATACTATTATTTCATCAATTATACTTCTTTTTAAAAGCTTCTTAGTTGCTGCTTTAGAGCTTATAATATATATTGTTGGTGAGGAGTGAGTAGGTCCAACCCTGCTGTTGTATCTGTGTGTGCAGTAGCAGAGGTGCAAGTTTAGGAAGGTCACATTACTGCCAGCCTAACTCCAATAGAGGCCTCCATCCTGAAGTTGCCCTTATTCAATTTGTGTTGCTAAGCAACTAAAGTGGGATGCATCTGAGACTTCCTTTTCTGACTTTATCACAAGTGTTAATTTTCAGATAGTCCTGATAATTCAGAAGTGATATCATGGTAAAACTTATTCTTAATTTTTTTTTAAATAAAGGAGTTTGCATTCAGTGAAGAACAACAAAAGGAAAAGGACCAGCCTAATGAGGAACCTAAGAAAGAGGAAGCAATCACCTTTCGTAAAGCTGTTACTGGTTCAGACAGGAGTACACAGGAGAAGAACCAAATTAATTTTGGGAAGACTCGAATGACCAAGAGATTAGAGCCAAGTTTAAACTGGAAGGCCACTGTTGATTCCAAAGAGTATGTAGACGTTTGCATGATGAGTTTTCTGATACATCTTCAGTAACCACGTTTGCCTAATTTTTCACATAACTTTATTTCATAGTAGAAAAACACAGAGTAGATATTTACACGTTTACACCTCCCTCCATGATAGAAGTTAACTCCTTCCTGCTCTCCTTCATATTCCAAGCAGGAAGATTGGACATCAACAGGGTTTGAATGTGGAGCTCCATGATGGGAAGGGAAAAACCCAGTTCACATTCATGTAGTTGGTGAGTCAGGGCAAAAAATACTTGAAAAAGACGATGAAACACACGGAGAAATCCCATGGGAAAGGGAAACATAGTGGTAGGGACCTGATTAAGTGTTAGGAGGATTTGGATTAAAATTATGTGATTAAAATTAAAATTATGTGGAGTTAATTAGGGAAACCGTCACAGAGATCGTATCGTGTCTATTAACAGAACTTTAGTAAATACTCTAGAAAGGCTAGAGCCTCAAAAATATTATCAGACCTAAGTAAAGTGGACACTGGTTTGATGCATGTCTGAAATATACAAGACTAGTTCCATTTAGGACCCTCTATAAATAGGTGCCAAAGCAAAGATTAAGGGCCAGTGTTATGTAAATGCCAAGGCAGTCAGAAGCGCCTAGAGCACTTTGTGAAGATTTAACAAATAGACTTACAAATTTCAGCCTTTTCTTTTTTTTTGGTGAGGAAGAGTAGCCCTGAGCTATCATCCATGCCATTCTTCCTCTATTTTGTGTGTGGGACGCTGTCACAGCATGGTCTGGTGAGTGGTGGATAGGTCTGCACCCGGGATCTGAACCTGCGAACCCTGGGCTGCCAAAGCAGAGCACACAAACTTAACCACTATGCCACCAGGTCGGCCCCTAAACCTATCTTTAATGTTCTATGTTGTCACCTGATTGGGTGAAGAATTGGCTCCCAGCTGTTCACACGGGAACCCTCACCTGCAGGGATTCTGAAACCACAGGGGGAGTGTGTTTTGGAAGCAACCCCAGAGAGCTGACAGAGGAAGGAGTCCTGTGGATAGAGGAGACACGCTTGCTCCTCTAATTCTCATCAATTTTGGGGTGTCTGGAACTTTGTGACTCTGTTAGAAACAGTGAGTCTGAAAATGACAAATGTGTGGGCTACTCTATTAAATGGGAGGTGAATTTTAAAATACTGCTTTTTCCATATGCTTATTTTTTTCAATTAAGAATTTACTTAACAAGTATTTAATGAAAACCCAGTATGTGCCAAGGACTATGCCAAGCCTGAGAATGCCTGGAAAACAGATACAGGCCCTGCTGCAATGGTGGGTAGGGAAGGTAAGAAAATAGGCAACTTTAATCCAGGGCAGTAAGCCCCTAGGACAGAGGACACACAGCACAGGACGTAACACAATGATGGCAGCTTGTGAAGACCTGTTCCTGGTGCAGAGAAATACCATGCAAACCATTTCTTCATTATATAAAATGCATGGGTGGGGGGAGGGGGGGCTGGCCTGGTGGCTCAGTGGTTAAGTGTGCACGTTCAGCTTCAGTGGCCCAGGGTTCGCCAGTTTGGATCCCAGGTGCGGACATGGCACTGCTTGGGAAGCTATGCTGTGGTAGATGTCCCACATAGAAAGTAGAGGAAGATGGGCATGGATGTTAGCTCAGGGCCAGTCTTCCTTAGCAAAAAGAGGAGGATTGACAGAAGATGTTAGCTCAAGGCTAATCTTCCTCAAAAATAAATAAATAAATAAATAAAATAAAAATAAAATGCATGGATGAGCTTGAAGGACAGAGGGACATCTCAGGTGTCAGAGGCTGGAATTCATAGTTATTCTGTGTGTCAGGAACACACAACATTTGGGTGCACGAAAATGATGAAATATTTGTATATGTTTCATTTGTAATTTCCTATTAATTAGCATAAAGTAATTAATAAACTTAATATTCTTTTAGGCGCAGAAGCTTAGTAAGAGACAGCCAAGAGGAAAAACATATAGGAAGACTTGAAAAGGCCAGACCATCTGTTTCACCCGGAAGAGCACAGATAGTTCGGTGTGTGACCAGTTCTTTGTAGCCATCTCTTGCACTACGGGCTGGTGAATGCTAATTAATGGTGTTCTTACTATTATATTAGAGTCCTAAGATATCTAATGGAAAGTTACTAGGAATGTTGTAAAAATGGTAATAGTGGATTTCGTTAAATATATTTATAAGATCTCCTTTTAATGAAGAGTTACTTAAAATATAAAACATAGGGATCTACTGGTATTAGATAACTATGAAAATTTAATGCAAAGAGCAGTGAACTAAGTGGTAGCAAAACTGAGCTCTTAGCTGATCTCTTGCCTCCGAACAATCATGTCAGAGCAAAGATAAGTCACCTTTCTGGGCCTCACTTGACTGATCACCAACTGACTGCCAATTTTAAAGTGATATATGTCATTTCTCATTAAAATAGCCATTAATAGAAGGCTAACTAATAAACTTCTTACCTGATTTTCAGTTTGACAACAAAAGTGATGTATTTGGAAGAGAAGGGTTAGTCGTTTTTATTAGAAAGTTTTAGAGTGGTGGTGGGAAGAAATGCCAGAAATTTCACATTATAAAGTTTGCACACTTGGAAAAAACTCAAACTTTAAGACACTCTACTACATTTATGCTATTTTTGGGGGGGTTCAACATATTTGTTGTTTTAAAATTTTTTCTTTAACTTTTTATTTTGAAATATAGATTCACAGAAAGTTGCAGAGACAGTACAGAGAGATCTTGTACACCCTTCACCTGGCTTCCCCCAATGGGTCCATCATCCATAACTATAGCACAGCATCAAACCAGGAGATTAACATTGTACAGCATTTATGCACAGTTCCGTGTCATTTTATCACATAGGTTTGTGTGATGACCACAGCAATCAGGACCCAGTGCTGTGCCATCACCACACACAAGTCCCTCCTGCTACCCCTTTATAGTCACACCTACTCCCCTTCCCCCATCATTCCTAATTCCTGGAAGCCATTCATCTGTTTTCCATTTCTATACTTTTGTCATTTTGAGAATGTAATATAAATAGAATCATGTATTTTTGATATTGGCTTATTTTTCATCTCCCTTGAGGTCCATCCAAGTTGTGTTAATAGCTTGTCCCTTTTTATTGCTGAGTAGCATTCCATGGTATGGAGGTACCACAGTTTGTTTAATTATTCACCTATTGAGGGACATTTTAGTTGTTTGCAGTTTTGGGCTATTAAAAATAAAGATGCTATGAACAATCATGTAAGGCTTTGTGTGGATGTAAGTTTTCATTTCTCTAGGATAAATGCCCAATTACTGACACATATGGCAATTGTGTATTTAGCTTTCTAAGAAACTGCTAAACATTTTAGTGGCTGCACCATTTACATTCCCATCAGCAATGTTTGAGACTCAGTTTCTACATTTCCTCTCCAGTATTTGGTATTGTCTTATTTTTTATTTTAGCCATTCTAAAAGATGTTCAGTGATAGCTCATCATGATCTTAGCATTTCCTTAATGGAGCTGATGTTAGACATCTTTTCATGAGCTTATTGCCATGCACATGTGTTCTTCAACGAAATATCTCTTTATGTCTTTTGCTCATTTTCTGATTGGATTTTTTTTTAACGTTGAGTTTTGAGAAATTTTTATGTATTCTGAATATCCTTAGTTGGATTTGTAGTTTGCAAATATTTTCTCTCTCTCCATAATTTGTCTTTTCATCCTTTTAATAGAGTCACAGAACAAGTTTTTAACTTTGATGAAGTCCGATTTAACATTTTTTTCTTTTACCGATTGTGCTTTTGATGTCTTGTCTAAGAACCCTTCATGAAGCCCTTGGTCCTGAACATAATATCCTGTTTTTTCTAAAAGTTTTTTGCATTTTACATTAAAAACTGTGATCCATTTTGAGTTAATTTTATCTAAGGCGTGAGACTTAGATCAAGGTTCATATTTTTGCCTATGAATGTACAATTGCTCCATCACCATTTGATGGAAAGGCTCTCTTTCCACCATTGAATTGCTTTTGCACCTTTGTTAAAAATCACTTGGTTATACGTGTGTGGGGCTATTTCTGAGTCTCTATTCTGTTGCATGGATTTTTGTATCTAGCCCTTCGCCAGTACCAAACAATCTTGATTCCTGTAGCTGTATACTAAATCTTGAAATCTGGTAAAGTGATTCTTCTCACTATTTTTCTCTCCCCTCCCTCCCCCTCAAATTGCTTTAGCTAATCTAGTTCCTTCCCTTTCCACATGAATTTAGAATAATCTTGCTTTATACCCGCAAAAAATCTTACTGAGGATTTTGATGGAAATTACATTAAATCCCTCTATTAATTTTGGGAGAATTGATATCTTAACTATGTAGAATCTTCCAATCTATGAACAGTGTATGTCTCGCTCTTCATTTAGGTCTTTGCTTTTTTTCACCAGCATTTTGTAGTTTTCACCATACAAGTCCTGCACGTGTTTTGTTAGATTTCCATCTGGAAGTAGAAACTCTAGTACTGTGTTGACTAGCAGTAGTCAAAGTGGACGTCCTTGCTTGCTCTCCAAATTCGGGGGAAAGCATTCAGTCTTTCACCAATAAGTATGATGATAGTGTAGGTTTTGTACATTTTCTTTATCAAGTTGAGGAAGTTCCCCTCTCTTCTTGGTTTTCTGAGAGTTTTTATCATGATTGGGTGTTGAACTTTGTCAGATTCTTTTTCTACATCAATTTGTGCGGTTATGTGGTTTTTCTTCTTCAGGCTGTCAATCTGGTGGATTACATTGATTGATTTTTGAATACCAAATCAGCCTCGCATCCCTGGAATAAATCCCACTCGGTCATGATGGGCTCATTCTTTTTATATTTGGCTGAATTATATGCGCTAATATTTTGTTAAGAATTTTTGCACCTGCAATCATGAGGGATATTGGATTGTAGTGTTTTGAAATGAATTCTCTCCTCCTTTCTAGAAGAGGTGGTGTGAAATTGGCGTTAGTTCTTCTGTGTTTGGTAGAATTCTCCAGTGAAACCATCTGGGACTGGAGACTTCTGCTTTGAGTTTTAAAATTATGAATTAAATTCGTCTAACAGTTTGTAGCACTGTTCAAATTTATTGGGCAAGTTGTGATAGTTTGTGCCTTTTAAGGAATTGGTCCGTTTTATCTAAGTTGTCAAATTTATGTACATTCAGTTGTTCGCAATTTTCTCTTATCCTTTTGTTGTCTGTAGGATCTGTAATGATATGCTATGTTTCATTCATTCCTGATACTGGCAATTTCTGTCTATTTCTTTGTCAGTCTCACTAGAGGTTTGTCAATTTCATTGATCTTTCCAAGAAGCAGTCTTTTTTTGTATTGATTTTTCAAATTGTTTTTCTGTTTCTATTTTATTGATTTCTGCTCTTTATTATTTCCTTTCCTCTCTTTGCTTTATGTCTGTTTTGCTGTTGTTTTTCTAGTTTCTTTAGATATGAGTTTAGGTTATTGAATTGAGACTTCTTTTTTCTTATGTAAGCATTTAGTGCCGTAGAGTTCCCTTTCTGCACTGCGTCAGCTGTGTACAAAAAATTTTGATATGTTGTATTTTCTATTTGTGTATGTATTTTTTTCAGTTTTATTGAGATATAATTTACATACAGCTCTGTGTAAGTTTAAAGTGTGCTGCATAATGACTTGACATATATTGTGAAATGATTCCCACAATAAGTTTAGTTAACATCCATCTCCTCCTAGTTACAAATAAATTTTTTTTTCCTTGTGATGAGAACTTTTAGGATTTACTCTCTTAGCAACTTTCAAATATGCCATACAGCAGTGTTAACTGTAGTCATCATATTGTACATTACATCCCCAGGACTTATCTTATAACTGGAAGTTTGTACCTTTTGACCACCTTTCTCCAGTTCTCTCACCCCCTACCACAAATCACATCTCTTTTTCTCTGAGTTTGGTGGGGGTTTTTTTGTTTGGTTTTTAGATTCCACATATAAGTGAGATCATACAGTATTTGTCTTTCTCTGTCTGACTTTTTTTTGACTTAGCATAATGCCCTCAAAGTCCATCCATGTTGTTGCAAATGGTAGGATGTTCTTTATTTATGTCTGATTAGTATTTTTAATTTTTTGTGGAACCTCCATACCGTTTTCCATAGTGACTGTACTGAATATTGTATTTTCATTTTCATTCAGTTTGGTGTGTTCTTTGATCTCCCTTGAGACCTTCTTAACCCATGGATTATTTAGGAGTGTATTTAGTTTCCCGGTGCTTGGAGATTTTCCTGTTCTGTTTCTGTTATTGATTTTTTAGTGTGATTCCATTGTGGACAGTGAGCATACTCTGTCATTTCAGTTCTTTGAAATTTGTGAGGTTTTGTATGGTGCAGGGTATCTACCAAGATAGGTTCTTCGGGTGCTTGAAAAGAATGTATTCTGCTGTTGTTGGATGGAGTGATCTATATGTGTGTATTAAATCGTAGTGTTTGGTGTTGACTTCTTCTGTATCCTTGCTTATTTTCTGTCTAGTTGTTCTGTCAATTGATGAGGGGTGTTGAGGTCTCCAACTATAGCTGTGGATTTCTCTGTTTCTCCCAGTTCTGCTTTTGCTTCATGTATCTTGCAGCTCCGTTGTTTGGGGCATATATCTGTAGGGTTGCTGCGTCTCCACGGTAGAGTGCCCTTTGATCATTATGCATTGTTCCTCTGTGTCCCAGGCAGTTTTCTTTGTTTGCTGTCTACTTAGTCTACTATTAATATAGCTACTTCTGATTTCCTTTGCGTGATATATTTTTTTCCTGTTTTTACTTTCAAACTACCTGTATTGTTATATCTGAAATGACTTTCTCATAAACAGCATTTGGTTGTCTCCTTTTTTTTTTGTCCACTAAGTCAAATTGTGTCTTTTAATTGGTGTATTTAGATTATTTACCTTTAATGTAATTATTGTTATGTTAGGTCTTACATCTGTCACTTTATGTATTATTTTCTGTTTGTTCCTTCAACTTTTCATTTTTCTGTTTTCTTTCCTCCTCTTGTCTGTTCAACTCTCCTGTGTGCTTTCTTCCATAAACATTTTTTCTAGTCTACTCCATTTTGGAGCATAGTAGGAGGATGGGTAATTTTCAAGTTTTATTGGTTTTTGAGATTCTATGATTCTCTTAATTTCTCTGGATCTTATTCAAATCTTAGGTTTTAGCAGGCCTCCTCTGATACCACAGTGGTGGGATAAGGTGTTCACTGCCTCACCAGGCTGGACAGGTATGGCAGGCTTTCCAGTAGGCCTTCCTTGACACCCGGGGAGGCGGATGAGGAACTTCTCATTATTGCTGGGTGGTGGTGGGAGCTCAGGCTTGGCTTAGGCCTCTGTGGACACCAGCCTGGATGAGAAGGGACCCTTTGTTAGTTTGTTAGTGGGAGTGGGTGGGTTGAAAGTTGTGACTCTCCATTAGGCCTCCTCTCACACCACCCAGCAGGGGCGTTTGGGCCGTTGCTACAGTTAGTGGAGGTAGAATACCACTCTCCACTTGGCCTTTGTTAGTGGAAATGGGAGTAGGCCACAGGGTTTTCTGTGGTGTTGACTGGATTTGTTGTCTACAAGTTTTCTGTCTTGTTCGGCTCTTCCTTTCCTGGTCCTTTGACTAAAAAGAACAAGCTTTTCTTTCTTCTCTGTGCCCACCTGAGTTTCTGCATCACTGGCTTCTCTGGTACCCAGGCTGGGCTATACAAAACAGAAAGAAAATCCAAGGAAATCATTGTTGTGTTGCTGCTCAGGTCCCCAGATCCCTAGATGGTCTTCCTTCTTCTTTCTATCTGTCAGAGTCATCGCATGTCTGTTTTATATATGATATTCAGGATTTTTAGCTGCACTTAGTGGGAGGAATAAGGAAAAGTAAATCGGCTTCATCTTTCCTGAAATAGATGTTTGGCCTAAAGTATTTCAATTTTAAATTGGATTTTAGTGATTCAGAGAACTTCAGGGTAATAGATACAGTACAGTTGTAGTGCATCCAAGCAACAACTATAACTCAATGATAAATATGGTAACTTTATGTCTATTCTTGCCTAAGTGGATTTAATGGTGTGGTAGAAAAGTATGTCTTAAGGTGCAGTTCATAGATCAATTAAACATCGAAATTTGCTTCTTGTTCCCTCCTGAATGTATAGTTACTGTGGGACAAGACAGGAAGGGAATCAAATAGAGAGAGCAGCTTAAAGTTAGATGTCAAAGGGTTCATCAGTGGAAAAGAAGAACAGGTTTCCTTTGGGGTACTGATTTTTTTTATGTGACTTTGGAGTGATTGGGTAAACCTAACGCTCTCTGCTCTTGACTCTAAGAGCTTGTTAGGGGAAGGGAAGGTACATTTAGACTTTCCCCAGAGAATTTAGGTTTATTTAGTATATGCTTCAATCTAAGACCTTTGAGTTAGATTTACGTCATTTCCTAAGTAGACCGTATCTATTGGATTTTCTTCTGTGACCAACCTAGGTTTCTTGACATCATTTGGACTAGAGAATACATGAAACTGAAACTCAGTTCACGTGGCTTGCTAATTTGGAGCAGGCATTTCAGTTCAGGATTTCACTCCGCTGTGGCCCAGAGAGCACAATCTCACTGTTCTGCACTGCTCTTTGTGCCAAAAAACCTTCAAGAAATTGAGAGAATCACAGAATCTTAAAAATTAATAAAACTTGAAAAATTAGCCATCCTCCCACAGTGCTTCAGAATGGATTAGACTAGAAAAGACTTTTATGGAAGAGAGCACGCGAGGAGTTGGAGAGAGGGGAGGAGGAGAGAGAGGAAGAAAGAAAATGAGGATGAATTAGATATGATCATGAAGGCTTAAGTGGACTAGCCTGTGTCCATGACCTTGACGTTGAGTTAGAAGCTTCTAGAGCAGTGAGGAATAAAGTGTACTCCCTTTGGTAAGGGAGACGCTGACGATTTAGGGTATTTGCAGTATTGCCCAACTGAACTTTCTGTGATAATAGAAGTCACGTATGTCTGAGCTGTCCAATATGGTAGCCACTAGCCACGTGGGATTATTGAGCACTTGAAATGTGGCTAGTGGGACTGGAGAACTGAATTTTTAATTGTATTTGCTTTTAATTAAATAAATGTAAATGTAAATAACCACAAGTTACTTAAGTTGTTTAACCACTATGATTAGTGGCTGTCTCATTGTACAGCACAGCCTCAGGACATTTACTTAATTTTCTTGTTCATTTCTTCCTATTTCTTTATTACGATTGCACCCAGAGCAGTAATACTGAATGGTACCTACTATAGAGACATGGGTTTATTCATCTCCTCATACAGGTTTTAACAAAGATCTTTTAGAACTCAGAATGTGTTAGTATTTCATCTATTGCTCATGTACATGTTTCTTAAATATTAAGATTATAACCATGTCCATGCAGTAGCATAAATATGTTTATTACATGTTATTCTTGTTCTTAGTAAGAGTGCCGAGAAGATTGAGGAAATCATTAGTGAGAGCTCCTCAGAGAGTGAGGAAGATGAAGAACCGCCTGATCATCGTCAGGAAGCAAATGCAGATTTGCCATCAGAATATTGGCAAATTCAGAAGCTGGTGAAATATTTAAAGGTGAGACAGACCTTTGTGCAATGTCTGCCATGTTTAGTTTAAATCCTTTCCCAAAGTGTACATATTCCTTCCACATTTATTATATGTTTCTTTCAAATAAGGGTAGTAAACATCCCCATTATTATTTAAGTGTGCTTAAGGGAAGGTCTTATTACCCTGAGGATGGCAACGTTAGTCCTCATGGAGCAGCCTGAGGCTACCTGGTGCCAGCACTTTCCCGTGGTTGGTGAGTGGTCAGTGGGCCATGGCAGCCACCACATATTTTGACTTGCTGCCATTTTATGATTTGCATTATGGTGTGGTGGAAAGAGCATGGATTTTTGAAGTTGGACTTATCCTAAATTTTAGATTGTGTCACTTACTAGCAGTGTGGCTGTTGAAAAGTTATGGTTTTGAGCCTTATTTTTCTCAACCCATGGAATAAAATTAATACCTGTCCTATAGGATTATTTTAGGGATTGAGAAAACACATTTGAAACATGTGGCATAGTGTCTGATACATTGTAGGTGCTTATAATATGTATTGGTCCATTTCCATTACTCTGTTAAGTAAGATAATGTGTGTGAGAACAATTTTACATAATAATTGGCTCATAGAATGTTGTATTTAAGAACTTGGATGGGGGGGATGGGGCAAGGAAAATGATTTACCACAACCCAAATTAATATTGATTTCTGATATTGGATAGCTGATATTGATAATGTCTAGGCTGTGTCTAAAGCTGTAGTCCAGAAATACTTGTGAAAACAACATTTTGACTTACCTCATATTGGCCTCTTGCTTTTCCAGGTCTCTGGTCAAATCAACCAAGGGCATTTGTCAGTGGTTTTGTATATTTAAAGATATTTATGTGACTCCTAAATTGCTAAAGGGTGGTTTTTCTGTGCCTTTGAGGTCACCCCCAGTGGACTGGTAAAATAGCTTATATGCACATATTTGTGAATTTGACAAAGGCCCTCTGCATGGACACAGCTTTGTATGCCTAAGTGAGCCAAAAGAGGTTTTCTTGCAAGAAAACTATGCCCCCTTCCTCGATGGACTCTGCCACAGCTGCAATTCCCAGCATTTCTCAGGGAAAAAAATATATTTTCCTGAATCCTGAACCCCAAGAAAAATTAGTCAAGAAATTGGGAAAACAGGAAAAATTATTCTAATTCTCCTTTGAGAATTAAAATTTAATAATCATTGTAAAGACATTATTGGTTCCAAGGAATCTACTGACATCATGGAAAGCAAGAGCCATTGATTATCTTGATCTTGGTTATCATTCTACAATGTATATGTATATTGAATCATCACATTGTACACTTTAAATATATACTATTATATTTGTCATTAATTCTTCAATAAAGTTAAAAAAAGAAAAAATAAAAGTAAATGCTGACAGTGGAGTCAAAGGTGAAGGTAGGCATTTCTAGGCATTGAGACAGGAGTGAATAGGAGAAAGTGGTCCTGGTCTAATCAGTCAGCCTTGCTCAGAGCTGTTGCTATGCTTTCAATATGTGTCTGCTACTAATGGTGAGTCATTCTTGCACAAATAAATACTGTTAAGTTTATATGCATAGTGTACCTTATATAAGTCCTATTAGTGGTGTTCCAAGAAATAGCAAATTTTGGAGGCAAAATTAGTCATTAAATTTGAAATTTCGACCTGTGATTCTATGTATGTCAAGCTTGCTAAGACATCTGAATGTTATGTTATTTGGATGTACCCAATAATGTTTGCTGGCATTTTTTCAGTGTTTGGATAGTCACTATATTGTATATATTATGTAGTACAATTTAGTCTTTATAAGTAATTTAACAGAAGAAATGCAAAGAGAAAAAGATGTGAATGTGTGTTGTGGAACAGCTCATTGTGAAACCAGAAACTGATCTAAAAATTCTGAATTAGCAAAAACAACATAGATTTCAATGGCCAAACTAGAATAATGGCAAGCAGGTAAAATATTTTCATCATTAAAAAAGGAAATGAAGTGACATCAGCATCATGGTGGAGTGAGCTCTTCCCTTGGACTCTCCCCTCTAAAATACAACCAAAAGAACATTCATACACCAACAGAGGACTTATACACAACACAAAAGATGTCTGAGAGATGCATGCAACCATATGTCTGAAGGTGGTGATGGGGCTGCATCCTCTGGAGGAAGTGGAAGCTGATTGGCAGGAGTTCTGCAGAGAGAGAGGAGCCATGGCTAGGGGAGGTGTGCAGCTGAGGAGAGGACCCCATCCCCACCCAGCACTCCAGTCCCGCGATCACTTGGAGCACAGCACAGAGAGAGGGGGCCGGCTGGGGGAGGTGTGCAGCTGAGAGGAGGTGCCCCATCCCACTGGGCACTCCAGCCCCACAATTGCCCAGAGCACAGCACAGAGAGAGAGGGGCTGGCTGGGGGAGGTGCACAGCTGAGGACAGGCATCCCCTCCTGCCTGGTGCTCCAGCACCAAGATCATCCAGAGTGTGGCACAGAGAGAAAGGGGCTAGCTGTGGGAGGTGCACAGCTGAGGAGAGGCACCCCATCCTTGCCCAGCGCTCCAACTCCAGGATTGCCTGAGGCACAGCATGGAGAGAGAGGCAGCGATTGGTGGAGGCACGCAGATATAAGAAAATGCCCCTTACCCCGCCTGGCACTCCAGTCCTGCAATTGACCAGAGCTCCATACAGAGAGAGAAGCGGAGGCTGGGGGAAGCCAGGTGAAGGAGAGCACCCCTCCACCTGCCCAGAGCTCCAGATCTGCCATTGGCCAGAGTGTCGCATAGTGAGAAAAGCAGTCAGTGGCTGGAGCTGGGGAGCCCCAGATCGTGCTGGGCCCAGAATACATGGTGCCTGTTCCCCAGCCAGTGGAGGCACGAGGCAGCCCTGACCAGATAATAACACCATGTGGAAGCAAAATCCACACCATCAAGCAGCATGAGAAAGTATAAATGTCCAGACCAGAAGGACAATGACAAGTACACAGAAACCAACCCTGAAGACACAGAAATCCATGACCTAAATGACACAGAATTCAAAATAGCTGTCATAAAAAATCTCAATGAGTTACAAGAAACTCAGGAAGACAAATTAATGAATTCAGGAGCTTCTTGACAAAAGAGATTGAAACTATAAAGAAGAACCAATCAGAATTGTTGGAGATGAAAAACACAGTGGGTGAGATTTTAAAAATCTGGACTCGCTAAACAGCAAAGCTGACAATATGGAAGACTGAATTAGCAAGTTAGAAGACGATACCATAGAAATGCTTCAGAGGGAGGAGAAGAGAGAACTAAGACTAAAAAGAAATTAAGAAGCTCTGAGAGAAATATCTGACTCAAGTAGGAAATGCAACATAAGGATTATAGGTATTCCAGAGGGGGAAGAGAAGGAGAATGGAGCAAAAAGCTTGTTCAAAGAAATAATAGTGGAGAACTTCCAAAACCTGGGGAAGGGCATGGAAATCCATGTGAAAGAGGCTACCAGCACTCCCAATATGTCAATGTAAAAAGCCCTACGGCAAGGTATATAGTAATAAAGCTGGCAAAAGTCAACGACAAAGAAAAAACATTAAGGGCAGCAAGGCAGAAGAAAATAACTTACAAAGGAACCCCTATCAGGCTTTCAGTAAATTTCTCAGCAGAAACCTTACAGGCTAGGAGAGAATGGAATGATACCTTTAAAATCCTGAAAACAAAAACTTTCAACCAAGAATACTCTATCTAGTGAAAATCTCCTTCAGATATGACTGAGAAATAAAAACTTTCCCAGATAAACAAAAGCTAAGAGAGTTCACACCACAAGACGATCTCTACAAGAAATCCTCAAGAAGGCCCTCATACCTGAAAGGAAAAAAAAAAAAAGCAGGAAAGAGCTACAAAGCCCTGAGCAAGGATATGAATAGGTTTGCAACAATCAGAAATCAGCAGCTCTCCATCAGATCAGGTTGGTAAACATTTAACTCTTACATAAAGGATAAAGAAAAGGAAAACACCAAAATAAAAATTATCTCATCATTTTAACCACAAACTCACAACACAAGATGGAATAAGATATGACAAAAATAACATAGAAGGAGAAGAGGAAAGGGATGGAATCAGTACAGTCTAAGGAAATAAGAGGCAATCAGAAAATGGACTATCTCATCTTTGAGACTTTATAAATGAACTTAATGGTAACCACTAAATGAATAATTAGAACAGAGACATATACAATAAACAATGAGAAAATGAAGAAAAGCAACATAGATAACCATCTAATCAAATTGTTTGCCCCATATACATGGGATAAGAAACAAAGGATATGTAGAAGAATGGGAAAATGTGGGATAATCTGGCAGTATTAAGCCCCGGTATATCAATAATCACTCTAAATGTAAATGGACTGAATTCTCCAATCAAACACAGAGTGGCAGGATGGATTAACGAACAATACCCAACAATATGCTGCCTCCAGGAAACACATTTTAGCTCTAAAGACAAACATAGGCTCAGAGTGAAGGGATGGAAGATGGTACTCCAAGCTAATGGCAAACAAAAGATAGCAGGTGTATATATGTAAGTATGTATATAAGTATGGCAATAGTTATATCTGACAAAGTATACTTCACGATAAAACAGGTAAAAAGAGACATAGAGGGGCAGTATATAATGATAAAAGGGACACTCCACCAAGAAGACATAACACTTATATACGCACCCAACACAGGAGCACCAAAGTAGATAAGCAACTATTAACAAACCTAAAAGTAGATATTGCCAACAACACAATAATAGTAGGGGACCTCAACACACCACTTACTTCAATGGTTAGATCATCCAGACAAAAAGTCAACAAGGAGATAGTGGAATTAAGTGAAAAACTAGACCAGTTGAACTTAATAGATATATGTGGAGCATTCCATCCAAAAACAGCAGAATATACATTCTTCTCAAGCACACATGGAATATTCTCAAGGATAGGCCATAATTGGGAAACAAGGCAAACCTCAATAAATTTAAGAAGATCGAAATCATATCTACTATCTTTTCTGACCATAATGCTATGAAATTAGAAATCAACTACAAGAAAAAATCTGGGAAAGGAACAAAAATATGGAGACTAAACAACATGCTACTGAACAATCAATCAGTCATCAATGAAATAAAAGGAGAAATCAAAAAATATTTGGAGACAAGTGAGAATGAAAGCACACTATACCAACTCATATGGGATGCAGCAAAAACGGTCCTAAGAGGGCAATTTATAACAATACAAGCCCACGCTAACAAACAAGAAAAAGCTCAAGTAAACAATCTTAAACTACACTTAACAGAATTAGAAAAAGAAGAACAAACAATGCCCAAACTCAGCAGAAGGAGGTAAATAATAAAAATTGGAGCAGAAATAAATGAAATTGAAACAAAAAGACTGTAGAAAGGATCAATGAAACAAAGAGCAGGTTCTTTGAAAAGATAAACACAATCAACAAACCCTTAGCTAGACTCACTAAGAAAAAAAGAGAGAAGGCTCTAAAAAATAAAATTAGAGATGAAAGAGGAGAAATTACAATGGATGCCACAGAAATACAAAAGATTATAAGAGAATATTATAAAAAATTATTTGTCAACAAACTGAACAATCTAGAAGAAATGGATAAATTCTTAAGCTCATACAACATCCCAAAACTGAATCAAGAAGAATTAGAGAATCTGAATAGACCAATCATGAGTAAAGAGATTGAAATAGTAATCAAAAACCTCCCCAAAATAAATGTCCAGGACCAGATGGCTTCTCTGGAGAATTCTACCAAATATTCAAAGAAGATTTTTTACCTATTACCCAAATAACCAAAGGAATCCTGAGAAACAAGAATGAAGTTGGTGGCATAGCAATTTCTGACTTCAAAATATACTGCGAAGCTATAGTAATCAAAACAGCATGGTACTGGCGCAAAAACAGACACACGTATCAATGGAACAGAATTGAAAGCCCGGAAATAAAACCACACATCTATGGACAGCTAATCTTCGACAAAGGAGTCAATAACAGACAATGGAGAAAGGAAAGTCTCTTCAATAAATGGTGCTGGGAAAACGGGACAGCCCCATGAAAAAGAATGAAAGTAGACGGTTATCTTTCTCTGTACACAAAAATAGCCTCAAAATGGATCAAAGACTTGAAGGTAAGATCTGAAACCATAAAATTCTGAAAGAAAATATAGGCAGTACGCTCTTTGACATCAGACTTAAATGGATCTTTTCGAATACCGTATCTACTCAGACAAGGGAAACAAAAGAAAAAGTAAACAAGTGGGACTTCATCAGACTAAAGAGCTCTGGAAGGCAAAGGAAACCGAGATCAAAATGAAAAAAGAACCCAACAAGTGGGAGAAAATATTTGCAAATCATATATCTGATAAGGGATTAATCTCCATAGCATAAAAAGAACTCACACAAATGAACTACAAAAAAACAAAGTACCCAATCAAAAAAATGGGCAGAGGATATGAACAGACATTTTTCCAAAGAAGATATACAGATGGCCAATAGACACATGTGAAGATGTTCAACATCACTAATCATCAGGGAAATGCAAATCCAAACTATACTTAGATATCAGCTTATACCTGCTAGAATGGCTATAATCACCAAGACACAAAACAAGGAATGTTGGAGAGGTTGTGGAGAAAAGGGAACCCTCATCCACTGCTGGTGGGAATGCAAACTGGTGCAGCCACTGTGGAAACAGAATGGAGATTTCTCAAAAAACTAACAATAGAACTACCATATGACCCAGCTATCCCACTACTGGGTATTTATCCAAAGAACTTGAAATCAACAATAGAAAGAAACTTATACACGCCTATGTTCATTGCAGCACTATTCACAATAGCCAAGATGTAGAAGCAACCCAAGTGCCCATCGACTGGTGACTGGATGAAGAAGATGTGGTGTATGTATACAATGGAATACTACTCAGCCATAAAAAGTTACAAAATTGTCCCATTCGCAGCCACATGGATGGACCTTGAGGGCATCATGTTAAGCAAAATAAGCCAAACAGAGAAAAGCAAACACCGTATGATTTCACTCATATGTGGAATATGAACAAACTTACAGACAAAGAGAACAATTTAGTGGTTCCCAGGGTGAAGGGGGGGTGGAGGGTGGGCACAAGGGCTGAAGGGGCACTCTTAGATGGTGTATGACGAATATTAATGTAAAACTGAAATTTCACAATGTTATAAGCTATTATGACCACAATAAAAAAAAAAACAAAAAGGAGACACGCTTCTATGAAGCAAACCCTAATGCCCTCCTTGGCTGTGCTTTTGGAAGCCTCTTAACAATTTGATCAATGTCAATGCAAAATGAAAGAAACTTTTTTTACGTCTGGAATATTTTTCATGAAATAGATATCAAGACTATGGGAAATAATGCTTTATATGTTTTGAAATTTCATGTTAAAAATATCTTATGAGTAGTAAATATTTTTATATCATCTTTCAACTTTTAAAATGACTTTTATTTGGCTTTTATTTTGTGTTAATGTTTCCCTCTTTTAGTATTTTCTTTTACCAGATATCAGTTGGACATTATTTGTACATGTTATTGCAATATATATAGTTTTTTTTTACAGAAAACTTCTGAAATTTTTAGCATCTTTAACGAAAAAAATGATTCACTGTTTATTATTATGGCAATGATTCACTATTATGGTCATCATTATTATTTAAGAATATGTAAATAAAATTTAGGAAAAACTATGGAATAACTTATGATTTCAGGAATTCCTGAGAATTTCTGGGAATTCTGATTTCTTGTTCGGAATATTGAAGATTCTATCTGTGGGGAATTTGGAAACACTAGCGTGGAGCAGAGGCTGGAGTTGAGGCCCCATGGTCCTGCATACTCCCTTGGCAGGCATCTTTGTGTACAAACCATACAATAATTTAGTGGCCCAGCCCAGCACACACACAGCAGCAATGTCCAGACTCAGCAGACCTTTACTGAACCACAGAGCTGCCTATGATCTCCCATCCTCTACTTGTAAAGAGCATGTCATCTGGGAAAAAACTGGCAGTGAACTTTGCCACCCAGTACTTAAGTAGCTCAGAGCCAGACAGGCACTGAGGCTCGGACATGGCCTTTTGGAAGAAGGTTTGAAGATCCCTGGTATTTATCCAGTGAATTCTGGTCTATTAACTTTATTTAATTAGTAAAAGGAAATAAACAGTCAAAGGGTCAGAAGCATCAGATAGGCCAGAAGGCAGAATAACTGAACAGTTAGAAGCATGATCTCCAATGTCAGGAAAGACTTCAGTCGAGTCGGGATTCTGCTCCTTACCAGCTCACTGGCCTTGGGAGTGTTGACCGACCTCTCTAAGCTACAGTTTCCTCATTGGTCAAGACGGCAAAGTAAAAGTTCTCCTATTCTAGGATTATATGAATATTAAATGAAATCTAACACATGGGAATTGCTTAGCACAAAGTACTCAGTACCTGTTGGCAATAATAATAATTTCCATTGCATATTATTACTATAGAGAGCCTGTGGCATGGAGTCTTATTGACTTGCCCAGATGGCCTTCAACTTTTGCTTTAAGTTTTCTAGCAACCAATAAAAGGAGGGAAATCCAGTGAGTTAGTACAGTTGCCAATGAGTGTAACTGATCCTGGTGCTAAGAGCAGAAAGAATTTTCTCCCTGAGGACTTAATGGGGCAGACAGGGGGTGAGGTAGTAAATGACATCCTCAATAATATCCTCCTAGTAAACATGGCAAAGAGAGTTTTTCATTATAGTCTAATTATTGAATAACTGTGTTGAGTTTTTCAGCTATTTAGGATAAGTCCATATAATGTCGGCCAAAAAGGGATGCACTATTTCTGTCCCAGAACAGCTAAGGAAAACATTTATTGATGAAGTGCTACTTAAGTTTGCACAAGTTATTCATCAATAAATCATGTGCAAATGTGATACTTTTGGCCAGACAGTAAATTGCTTGGGATTATTATAGTTCCCACAGGTAAATATTCTTAACATAGCCAATAAAAGGAAAAGTATATCTACAAATGATTTCAGGATTTTTGACACAGATAAATGTTTTATATGGAGACACGAAAGGATATTAAAAGTATATGAAATGCAAAATTGAATCTCTCTAGGTAATCTCAAAATAAATACACCTGACATTTTAATTTACAACATTATGCCTTAAATGTGAACCTAAACTATCAGAGAAATGTTAATGTTGACCTGACTTTCTACTTACCATTTTCCAAGTACAGCAATGTCTGTAATTGTTGAAAAAAATTTGATGAGCTCATTAATACCCAAATAGGTCAGTGAACTATAGCTTATTATTTATCCAGAGCTATGAGCTCAGATCTTGGCACGTAAGTAAAGGAGTTTGTATTTAATTATTTGGCTTTGACATACATTCATTTCAACTTGCAAGTTTTATATATGTATATATTCTTTTAACCTGGATTTTTAGAACACAATTTAATTTTTAAGCTAATGAATACATTGCATTTTTACTCACCAACCTTCCAACTTATTTTTTTCCCCACATAGCTGATGGCTTTGTATCCTAATTCTAAATGAAGCCATAAACCCCCTTTCATCTACCCTTAGGTTCTGCCTTCTGCTGTCATTATGGTTCAGCTTGTCTGTCTTATCGGCTACTCCTTGAGTGGAGTGACCACATTAAACTCATTTCTATATCTTGCAGGGTGTCTTGCTAGTGAGCACAGGCTTACCTCTCCACCCTCTGCTCAGAAGGTGTGATGGGGAGAGGACAAGATTTTCCAGGGGCCAGACTGTGCTGTTCTTCAGTCTCAGCTCCTTGAGGGCAGTTTTTCCTTCCTCAGAGCCAGAGTCATTCTTTCTGCTGTTGACGTCTTCCCCCATCTTCTCTTACTCCTCTCTCTCCTCCTTTTCCTACTCCCATTTTCCTTATAGATATACTACGTTGTTGCTGCATTTGCTTGCTGTATGTGGATATTATTTTCTCCCCTGGCCAGGGCTGCTTTAAAATCTTGCAATTAAAATGTTTTGCTTTGGGTCAATCCCAGCAGTTGGGGGAGATGGTTTCTTAAGGTGTATGCCCCACACTAATTCTGTGAATCTCTAAAAATACAGGTTTCACTCATTTCTAAATCAGGTATGTGAGAATCTCTTTGTGAAATAGGAGGAGAGTTGGAGGAGTTTTTTGTTTGGAAATATGGATTTATTAGTCACAAGTTTAACATTATAAATTAATACAGGTGGGTACTCTTTAGTAAAGTGAGAGAAAATCTTGAAAGGTCACAATTATTAGAAGATCTGCATTTCATACACAGTAGCATAAGTGTCCTTAAACTGAAGAATGAATTTCTGGACCCACAGTTGAAAGCCTGTTGGAATCCATTTCTATGTGGATTGAAGGTAGATTGGGTATGGCACTTAATACCGTAGGATCAGGAATCCAAGAGAAAATTGAAGAGACTATAGAGGGATGCCGAGAAAAGGGTTGGTTAGCTTTTAGGTAATTTGGAGGGATCTCAGAGACTAGGTCTAGAATCATGCTCTATCTCCCATGTAGCATTTCCCAGGACTGTCACTTGAGGATAAGATGTCTATACAGTCCTGGCGTCCCCTTCAGGCTCAGCTAATATTAGCTAGCAAGTCTGGAGACGTCTGCCCCTACTCTGAAGTGCTTCATTCAGCCAGTCTTATTCCTGGGTACTTGCTGCAATAATGGAGGAATCTAGGGTTAATCCCCAGGGCCATTTCCCCAGGTGTACTTCCTCCCTGTGGGATGCCTATTTCTGCACCTGGGATTTCGATCTGAGTCCAGCTGGGGAGCAGAAGGATGAAAGCACTGGCTGAGAAAGCCGAGTCCAGCAGCAGGTGGTGTTCAAAATGAATCAGAGCAGAAAGAGACTGGAGGCCAGCGACAAGGGGGTTGTGTTGATAGTGAGGGTGTGTAGGACAGTGTCCTTGGAAGCAGTAAAGAAATGGCCAAGAAAGAAGGCAGGCCAGTTTATGAGGAGGGTTTGGTTTGGAGCAGATTAAGGTTGGAAAGAGTGAAAAATGGAAATGCCCATGTGATAGTTGAAAAGAAAGGACTGAAGCTCAAATTATTCATTAGAAATGAAGCTACTGCTTTGGGAGGCAGGTGAATGAATGATACTGAGAGATACTGAGGAGGAGCAAGTGGGCCTGTTTCTGTCTTTTTATTCATGATTGAGTGTGATGTGTTAATAGCTAATCAAAAAGTGTCTACCTCTCACTCGAGTTAGTACACCTCAGTCAGTCTTTTTGGATCAAAACTCCGATGTTAAACTGGCAGTCTCCTTAAGTCTTACTTTGCTGTCTTATAAGCAAATTGCTTCATTGGGCTTTTTTAAAAGAAATCTTAAAGTAACATTTTATTTGGTAATTTTATGCAACTAGCTAGTAGATAAAAGCGATAATTAAAGGAAGAAAAATTTGAAGCAAAAAGAGAAAAATGTTTATTTTTGAAGTCAGTTTCCTTCCACTAAAACTGTGAGGAGCTAGATGTGAATGCCAGGGCTATGGGCTTTGCAATGTGAATTCACAACTGTGGTGTCAGCCTTGAATATGATGTTGGGGCATCACTATTTTGGAGTTCTGTGGGGAAGATGATGTTATCTGAACACCTGTCACTCAGCGGAGAAGACTGCTGAGTGGCAGCTTGTGATCACAGCTGGGTATCCTCACACATTTGTCCTCTCCCCCGACCCACCGTGTATTGGTGAGGGGTAGTGCCTAATTTACTTATTCTATATGATCAAGTTCGTAAAACCCTAACGTGGATTTCACCTTTCACGTGAGCCAGGGATCTTGCTAGTGATTCTTCTGTTCTGTTCTGTGTCCACAAATTCAGAATTTTCATGGCGTGGAAAGTGAAGGTGCTCTGTGGTTCCCCCAGCTTAGTAGTGACCAGGACTTCAGAGTGACATCTAAAAGACAGTCACATCAGAAATCCCACAAGGCTTCTCAAGTGCTGCTCAGGGCTTCCTCGCTGACATCTTTTAGATTTCCTCTCTGGAGGGGGATTCTCAGCAGGGACATTTTCCGACTTGAAACCCTTGTTAAAGACTGCCTATGTGGTGCTCAGTTCCTTAGAGATCTTTTGCAAACTGATTAAACACACTCTCACACACACATCCACACACACATATCCACCTTAATTGGTTAAAGAGTTCTTCTAAGTGGTAATGGGGAGTTATATGGTTTTTCATTGCAGGAATTTGATGTACTTTGCAATCAATTACAGTTAATTAAATTCCTTTCCCATTACTCGGGTTTTGGGTATGCTAGTGTGATCCTTATTTCATGGGTGGAAAAGCTGAGAAATACTTCACTCTGGGCCACACAGAAGGTGGCTGCTGGCCGGGACAGCATCCAGGCTTCTCTCTGGATAGCCTGTGGCCTGGTTATTCTGTCCCTCTGACAAGAAATTCAGGGCCCAGGAGGCATGCATGCCTTGCTGTTGTACATTCCTATTTTTTCTTGTTTGGTTTTCTTCATTTGAGTAAGAGACTAATTAAACAGGGAGCACTTCTTAACAAAGGAATTCAATATTCATTTTTGGAAGGCAGTATTAGAGTGTGCTTTTTTGCTAGGTTTTTACTTAAAGAGATGGAGAAGAATGTGACAATGCAGTGTTATTTTTGTTGAAAAGCATCTTTCAAAAATGGAAAACAGTGGTCACTATCCCAGGCGCGGACCTATGCCCTGCTTATCAAGCCATGCTGTGGCAGGCATCCCACGTACAAAATAGAGGGAGATGGGCACAGATGTTAGCTCAGGGCTAATCTTCCTCAAAAAGAAAAAAAAAAGAAAAATGACAACATTAAAAATCTCCAGGGAAGTCTCTTAAGCTTTCACTCATTCATTCGTTCATTCATGAAAGCATACTATGAGCCAGCCCACCTAGAGCATAATTATATAATATACTCTACCCGTCTACCTGTTCGTAAGATTTTTGATTAGAAAGAGTTTTGCTGTCTAAGGCAGTTTCATGTAATGGTTTGAAAATGTAATAGATCTTTTTGGGGAATCTGTTGCCAGATATATTTACAGCAACACTTCTTTTTGTTCCTCAAAGTATGCTTTCTCCCCAAATTGACTTTAGAGGCTAAATAGATTGTGGAAAGTAGCATTGCCTATTCCTCAGTTTATATAATGCACTAGGCTGCTTTACTTTTCGTTTTAAAAACACATACTCCTGTCCTGCTACAGAAGTTTGCATGCTGAAGAATTTATACGTGTAAGAGTTTAGGAGTAAGAGGTCCCACAGTTGGTGCAAATGATCTTTCATTTTACATATGTCTATAAATCTATTGTACTCATTAGTAGAAATTGCCTATTTGTAGGAAAATATTAAAATTCATGTCCCTTTTTGGTCTGCTAGCCTTTGCGTTTCCTGCTGACAGGGCTGCGGCTCCTTTTCCATTTCTTGCTCTCTGGGTGGATTGGCTCCTGATATTTCTGTGACACGCAGGGGCAGAGCAGAAACATATGTTCCTCTTCTAGTCTGTCCCTTACTGCCCTCCGTGTTTAAAATCTTAAAATAGTATAAAAAGAATACATTAACATATGCTCATTGTAAAAATTCAAGCCACACAAAAGAATAAAAGTGAAAACCTCCTTCCAGATGTTTCTGTTAATATAGATACACATGTCATTTTTATATGTAAAATGAAGTCATCTTATTTGTTGTTCTACATTGTGCTTTTTTTTTTTTTTGCTGAGGAATATTTGCCCTGAGCTAACATCTGTTGCCAATCTTCCTCTTCTTTTCCATGAGGAAGATTGTCCCTGAGCTAACATCTGTGCCAGTCTTCCTCTATTTTGTATGTGGGATGTCATCACAGCATGGCTGATGAGTGGCATATGTCCTTTCCTGGGTTCCAAACCTGCAAACCTGGGCTACTGAAGTGGAGCGTGACGAACTCAACCACTATGCTGTGGGGCTGGCCCCTACATTGTCCTTTTTATATTTAATGTTATGTCTTGGTGATCTTTCATATCTGCCTCAATCCATTTAAGTGCTACATAGTATTTCATTATATGTATGTATTAGTAATTTATTTAACAATCCTCTTATTGATAACTTTTTAGGTTGTCTCCCAGATCAATTTTTATTATAACAATGCTGCAACAAATATTTTTACATATTCTTGGAATATGTACATTATTTCTGTAGGATAGATTCTTTGAAATAGAATTGCTCGAGTCAAAGAGTATGCACATTTAAAATTTTGACAGTTCAAATGGGGAGTTATTGTTCAATGGGTATAAAATTTCAGTTATGCAAGGTGAATAAGTTCTAGAGATCTGCTGTACAACACCATGTGATAGTTAACAATACTGTATTGGGCACTTAGAACATTTAAGAGGGTAGATCTCATGTGTTTTTACCACAAAAAAAGGAGGAGACATAAGGAAACTTTTGGATGTGATAGATATTTTTATTATCTTGATTGTGGTGATGACGTCATGGGTATATGCATGACTAAACTCATCACATTACATACACTGAATATGTCAGTTTTTTTGATATGTCAATTATACTTTGATGAAGGTATTTTTAAAAAAGAATATATGCACAGTAAAGTTTGAGAAGTACTACATTAAAATCTTTTAAAGGAAAACAAGGAAAAGTAATAAACCAACCAAGCTTTGTTAATGTAAAAAGATGTTTTCTATATTCCTTATACAAAGCAAACATCAATTTACACTCTATCAGTAATTACCAAAGGTTTTCAGCCTTGGATACAGAGTGAAATCAGCCAGACTCTTAAAAACAAATAAAGCAAAAAACAAAAACCCTGATGCCTAGGTACCATGCATGGAAGTTTTAATTGAATTAGTCTGGGTTGGGGTCTGGTTATTGGTAGTCTTTAAAATCTCTCCAGGATATTAACATTTTTCATCTAAGAATGAGATTCACTGTTATAATTTCTCACTAATTTGCAGTCTTTATTTTTTTTATTTTATTGAGGTCATAATAGTTTATAACATTCTGAAATCTCAGTTGTACATTATTATTTGTCAGTCACTATTTATATATGCCCCCTAACCCCTTATGCTGACCCCTCCACCCTTTTCCCGTCTGATAACTCCTAAGCTGTTCTCTTTGTCCGTGTGTTTGTTTATCTTCCACATATGAGTGAAATGGTGCCATTTTTGTCTTTCTTTGTCCAGCTTATTTCACTTAACATCATACCCTCAAGGTCCATCCATGTTGTTGCAAATGGGACAATTTTGTCTATTTTTATGGCTGAATAGTGTTCCTTTGTATATGTATACCACATCTTCTTTATCCATTCATCAGTTGATGGGCATTTGTGTTGCTTCCAAATCTTGGCTATTGTGAATAATGCTGCAATGAACATAGGGATTATTTGAATTGTTGATTTCAGGTTCTTTGGATAAATACCAAGTAGTGGGATAGCTGGATCATATGATATTTCTATTTTAAGTTTTTTGAGAAATCTCCATACTGTTTTCCACAGTGGCTGCACCAGTTTGCATTCCCACCAGCAGTGGATGAGGGTTCCCTTTTCTCTACACCCTCTCCAACAGTTGTTATTTTTTGTCTTGGTAATAATAGCCATTCTCATGTGTGTAAGGTGATATCTCATTGTAGTTTTGATTTGAATTTCCCTAATGATTAGTGATGTTGAACATCTTTTCGTGTACCTGTTGGCCATTCATATATATTCTTTGGAAAAATGTCTGTTCATATCCCATATCTCATGCCCATTTTTTGATTAGGTTGTTTGTTTTTTTTGTTGTTCAGTTATATGAATTCTTTATATATTTTGGAGATTAACCCCTTGTTGGATATATGATTTGCAAATATTATCTCCCAGTTTGTGGATTGTCTTTTCCTTTTGTTCCTGGTTTCCTTTACTTTGCAGAAGCTCTTTAGCCTGTTGTGGTCCCATTTGTCTGTTTTTCCTTTTTCCCTTGCCTGAGTAAACATGGTATTCGAAAAGATCTTTCTAAGACTGATGTCAAAGAGTGTACTGCCATATTTTCTTCTGGGAGTTTTATGGTTTCACGTCTTACCTTCAAGTCTTTAATCCATTTTGAGTTAATTTTTGTGTATGGCAAAAGATAATGATCTACTTTCATTCTTTTGCATGAGGCTGTCCAGTTTTCCCAACACCAGTTTTTGAATATACTTTCCTTTCTTATTGTATGTTCTTGGTTCCTTTGTCGAAGATGAGCTGTCCATAGATGTGTGGTTTTATTTTTGGGCTTTCAATTCTGTTCCATTGATCTGTGTGTCTGTTCTTGTACCAGTACCATGCTGTTTTGATTACTATAGCTTTGTAGTATATTTTGAAGTAAGGGATTGTGACGCCTCCAGCTTTGTTCTTTTTTCTCAGGATTGCTCTAGATATTGGGGGTCTTTTCTTGTCCCATATGAATTTTAGGATTCTTTGTTCTATGTCTGTGAAGAATGTCATTGGGATTCTGATTTGGATTGCATTGAATCTGTAGATTGCTTTAGGCAGAATGGACATTATAACTATGTTTATTCTTCCAATCCATGTGCATGGAATATCATTCCATTTCCTTATGTCATCATGGATTTCTTTCAATAATTTCTTATAGTTTTCCTTGTATAGGTCTTTCACCTCCTTGGTTAAATTTATTCCTAGGTATTTTATTCTTTTCATTGCAATTATAAATGGGATTGTATTCTTGAGTTCTGTTTCTGTTAGTTCATTTTTAGAGTATAGAAATGCAACTGATTTTTTTTTTTTTTTTTTTGGTGAGGAAGATTGGCCCTAAGGTAACATATGTTGCCAATCCTCCTCTTTTTGCTTGAGGAAGATTGTTGCTGAGCTAACATCTGTGCCAGTCTTCCTCTATTTTGTATGCTGGATGCCGCCACAGCATGGCTTGGTGAGCAATGCATAGGTTCATACTTGGGATGTGAACCCGCAAACCTTGGGCTGCAGAGCAGAGTATGTGAAGTTAACCACTGTGCCACTGGGTGGGCCCCTGAAATGCAACTGATTATTGTAAGTTTATTTTGTAACCTGCAACTTTGCTATAGTTCTTGATTATTTCTAATAGTTTTCCTATGGATCTTTTAGGGGTTTCTATATATAGAATAATGTCATCTGCAAACAGTGAGAGTTTTACTTTCTTGCCAAATTGAATGCCTTTTATTTCTTTTTCTTGCCTAATTGCTCAGACCAAAACCAGTACTGTGTTGAATAAGAGTGGCAAGAGAGGCCAGCCTGGTGGCATAGTGGTTAAGTCCATGCACTCTGCTTCGGTCGGCTGGGGGTTGGATCCTGGATGTGGACATATGCACCACTCATCACAGCATGCTGTGGCAGCATCCCACGTACAAAATAGAGGCAGATTGGCACAGATGTTAGCTCAGTGACAATCTTCCTCTCACACACACACAAAAGTGTGCAAGAGTGGGCATGTTTGTCTTGTTCTTATTCTCAGAGGGATGGCTGTCAGTTTTTTACCATTGAGTATGATATTGGCTGTCGGTTGGTCATATGACCCTGATTATGTTCAGGTCCTTCTATACCCATTTTATTGAGAGGTTTTTTAAATCATAAATGATATTAGATCTTGTCAAATGCTTTCTCCGCATCTATTGAGATGATCATGTGGTTTTTTATTTCCTCATTTTGTTAATGTGGTGTATCACATTGATTGGTTTGTGGACATTGAACCATCTCTGCATCCCTGGTATAAATCCCACTTGATCATGGTGTATGATCCTTTTAATGTATTGCTCTATTTGGGTTTGCCAATATTTTGTTGGTGTATGATCTTTTTAATGTATTGTTGTATTTGGTTTTCCAATATTTTGTTGAGGATTTTTGCACCTATGTTCATCAGCAATATTGGCCTGTAATTTTCCTTCTTTGTGTTGTCCTAGTCTGGCTTTGGGATCAGGGTGATGTTGGCCTCATAGAATGAGTTAGGAACTGTTCCATCTTCTTCAATTTTTTAGAATAGTTTGAGAAGGACAGGTGTTAAATCTTCTTTGAATGTTTGGTAGAATTCTCCAGAGAAGCCCTCTGGTCCTGGACTTTTATTTTTGAGGAGGTTTTGGATTATTGTTTCAATCTGTTTACTTGTTATTGGTCTATTCAGATTCTCTAATTCTTCTTGATTCAGTTTTGGGAGGTTGTATGAGTCCAAGAATTTATCCATGTCTTCTAGAGTGTCTAATTTGTTGGCATATAGTTTTTCATAGTATTCTCTTATAATCCTTTGCATTTCTGTGGTATCCGTTGTAATTTCTCTTCTTTCATTTCTAATTTTATTTATTAGAGCTTTTTATCTTTTTTTCTTAGTGATTCTAGGTAAGGGTTTGTCAATCTTGTTTATCTTCTCCAAGAACTAGCTCTTTGTTTCATTGATCCTTTCTACTGATTTTTTGGTTTCAATTTCATTTGTTTCTGCTCTAATTTTTTTTATTTCCCTCCTTCTGCTAACTTTGGGCTCTTGTTGTTCTTCTTTTTCTAATTCTGTTAAATGTAGTTTGAGATTACTTATTTGAGATTTTTCTAGTCTGTTAAGGTGGACCTGTATTGCTATGAATCTCCCTCTTAGGACAGATTTTGCTGCATCCCATATGAGTTGCTATGATGTGTTTTCATTTTGATTTGTCTCCAGATATTTTATGATTTCTCTTTTAATTTCTCCAATGATGCATTGGTTGTTCAGTAGCATGTTGTTTAGACTCTACATATTTGTCACTTTCCCAGCTTTTTTCTTATAGTTTCAGAGCATTATGGCCAGAAAGGATGCTTGATATGATTTCAATGTTCTTAAATTTATTGAGGCTTGCCTTGTTTCCCAGCATGCTCTGTCTTTAGGAATGTTCCATGTGCACTTGAGAAGAATGTGTATTCTGCTGATTTTGGATGAAGTGTTCTACATACATCTATCTGTTAAGTCCATCTAATCTAGTTTTTCATTTAATCCCACTATTTCCTCATTGACTTTCGGTCTGGATGATCTATCCATTGTTGTAGGTGGGGTGTTGAGGTCCCCTACTCTTATTGTGTTGCTGTTAATATCTTCTTTTAGGTCAATTAATAGTTACTTTATGTACTTTGGTGCTCCTGTGTTGGGTGCATAGATATTTGTGTGTTATGTCTTCTTGGTGGAGTGTCCTTTTATCATTATACACTGCCCCTCTTTGTATCTCATTGCCTTTTTTATCTTGAAGTCTGCTTTGTCTGATATAACTATGGAAACACCTGCTTTCTTTTGCTTGCCATTAGCTTAGAGTATCATCTTCCACCCCTTCACTCTAAGCTTGTGTTTGTCTTTATAGCTGAGATTTGTTTTCTGGAGGCAGCATATTGTTGGGTTTTGTGTTTTAATTCATCCAGCCACTCTGTGTCTTTTCATTGGAGAATCCATTTACATTTAGAGTGATTATTGATATATGAGGGCTTAATATGCCGTTTTATCCCTTGTTTTCCAGTTCTGTATTTCCCTTGTTTCTGCTCTGTGTATTTCCGACTGCCAGTTCAGTTTGTTAGTTCTCTATTTTGGTTTTCTCAGTTTTCTCTTTATTTGTCATGTGTCTCTGTTCTGATTTTTTGTTGAGTGGTTACCATGAAGTTTTGTATAAAAGTTCTCATAGGTGAGATAGTCCTTTTTCTGATAGCCTCTTATTTCCTTAGTCTAAGCAGCTTCCATCCCTTTCCTCTTCCCTGTCTAAGTTAAGGTTGTTACAACTTATTCTGTTTTGTGTTGTGAGTTTGTGATTAAAATGAAGTGATCATAGTTATTTTTGATGCTTTCCTTCTCTTTTTCTTTAATGATATCATTAAGTATTTGCTAACTTGTTCTGATCAAGAGTTGTAATTTTCTGATTTTGTCTATTTATCTCCTTGCTCAAGTCTTCATAAACCATTTTTTTTCTTTCAGGTATGAAGGCCTTCTTGATCATTTCTTGTAGGGGATATCTTGTGGTGATCAACTCCCTCAGCTTTTGTTTACCTGGGAAAGTTTTTATTTCTCCCTTGTATCTGAAGGATAGTTTCACTGGATAGAGTATTCTTGTCTGAAAGTTTCTATCATTCATTATTTTGAATATCTCATTCCACTCTCTCCTAGCCTGTAATGTTTCTGCGAGAAATCTGCTGAAAGCCTCATGGGGGTTCCTTTGTAGGTTATTTTCTTCTGCTTTGTTGCCCTTAATGTTTTTTTTTTTTTTTTGTCCTCTTTTGCCAGTTTTACTAATATATGCCTTGGAGAAGGTCTTTTCACATTGATGTAATTAGGAGTTATATTAGCTTCATTTACATGTAATTCCAACTCCTTCCCAAGTTTGGGAAGTTTTCAGCTATTATTTCTTTGAACAAGCTCTCTGCTCCTTTCTCCCTCACTTCTCCCTCTTGAATACCTATAATCCTTATGTTACATTTCCTAATTGAATTGGATATTTCTGGGAGAATTTCTTCATTTCTTTTAGTTCTCTCTCCTCCTGCATCCAAAGCATTTCTATATTTCTGTCCTCTAAATTACTAATTCTGTCTTCCAAATTTCTAATTCTGTCCTCCATAATGTCAGCTCTGGTATTCAAGGACTCCAGGTTTTTCTTTATCTCATTCATTGTATTCTTAATCTCCAACATTTCTGATTGGCTTTTTTAAAAATATAGTTTCAATCTCTTTTGTGAAGAATTCCCTCTGTTCATTAATTTTATTCCTGAGTTCATTTAACTGTCTTTCTGAGTTTTCTTATAACTCATTGAGTTTCTTTATGATAACTATTTTGAATTCTTTTTAATTTAGATTGTAAATTTTTATGACTTCAGGATTGATTCTGGATACTTTTTCCTTCTGGTCTGGAGTGTTAATATACTTCTTCATGCTATTTGATGGGTGGACTTTTGCTGTCACATAGTGGTAGTATCTGGTCGCAGATTCCACCTGCCACACTGGAGGGGGCAAAAGCTGTGTTTTCTGAGCCCACTGTAACCCCTGGCAATTGTGCCTATTTGTTGGAAGCTGTGCCAACAGGGCCCATGTATGTTTGTCTGCTGGCTGCAGCTGCTTTATACACGTAGGTGCAGGCACTCTGGTGGGGATCCCCTGCTCTGACCAACTGACTGAGCCAGTGCACCAGGTGAGGTAGGGGAGGGGTCACTTTCTTTCATGTGTGCAATCCCAGATGCTCCTGCTCTGCACTCACTGTCTGCCTGCCTGGGTAGCTCGGCTTGAGGAACTGCCTCCACAATTGCTTACCCACCTCAGTGTGGAACACTCCTACAGATGGCTGCATTTTCCCCTTCTCTTCTCAGAGTTATTTGCTGACCACCACACAAGGTTGCACACCCTAGATCACTGCCACTGGAGAGGGAGGAGAGATTCACTTACCTTCTTCCACTGCCTCCTGGGGAGGTCCAGGACCCCTACCTTCAGACATTTGGCCAAGTGGATCTCTTGGATGTCTGTTGTGTTGTGTGGATGCCCTCAATTGGTTTATGAATGTCCTTTTTGTTGTATCTTAGTGAGGAGAGACTTAGAGAAGAGCTCCCTCCACTGTGATGCTGACGTCACTCCTCCCTGTTTTTATTTTGTATTTTGGCCAATTCTGATGGGGATAAATGTATCTTGTGTGAATTTACATATTCCTGATTTCTGGTAAGATTGATACATTTTTTCATATGTCAAATATCCATTGTATTGTATACCTTGCCTAATTTTCTGTGTGGTTGTTTGTCTTTAGATTGTTGATGCAAATTAATCCTTTGTTATCTCATTTGCAAAGATTTTCTCAGTTTGTCATATGTCTTTTTAATCTATTCTTTTGTTACAAATGCTTTAAAATTGTACTTAAGAAATATATCAACTCTTTTATCCGTGGCTTATGGATTTTGTGTCTTAGGAGCTAGGAAGGTTTTTCTAAAGCCATTGCAAGAGAATAAAATATTTTCTATTTCCTTCTGGTAATTTTATAGCTTAAAAATAATTCAAATCTTTAATCCAGATCAGATTATTGGCTCATCCATTCTTTCCTCCAGTGACCTGAGAATGCTACCTTTATCAAATACTGTAATCACACATGTGAGAGTTTGTTTCTGGATCTTTCTGTGTCACATTGGGTTATTTGGGTGTTCCCATGCCAATTCCATGCTGTTTTAATTACTGTAGTTTTGGTATATTTTAATACTTGATTGGCCAGAGAGTTTTCCTCAAATTTTTAAAACTCCTTTTTGCATATTTTCCATTTCAGATCATCTTTAGAATGAGTTGAGAGTCAAGTTAAAAAAAAAACAACTCAAAAAATGCTGTTGAGATTTTGATTGGTTTACAGAATTTTCTAAATAACTTTTGGATAAATTGAGATTTTAATAACATTGAGATATCCTGTTCAGGAACATGGTATGACCATTCATTTATTGACTCTTTTATGTACTTTAGTAGAACTTAATGGCTTTTTGTTTATATATTTCCAACACATTTCTTGTGATATTTACTCATAGATCTGTTTTTGTGTGTTTTTTTTCTTTTTTTTTTTTGCAGGGAAAGATTCACCCTGAGCTAACATCTGTTGTCAATCTTCCTCTTTTTGTTTTTTGGTTTTTTTCCTCCCTAAAGCCCCAGTGCATGGTTGTATACTAGTTGTAAATTCTTCTAGTTCTTCTGTGTGAGCCACCACCACAGCCTGGTAACTGACTGACGGGTGGTGTGATTCCATAACTGGGAAACAAATCCAGGCTGCTGAAGTGGTGAGAGCGCCGAACTTTAAAATAACCACTAGGCCATCAGGGCTAGCTCATGGCATGGGAACATTTTTCAAATTACAGATTTTGATTTGTTCTTCTTAGTGTATGGAGAATTACTCATTTTTTGAATGTTGACCTTATATCCAGCCAATTTACTTAGCTATTTTTATTAATTGTCATAATTATTCAGTTCATTCTTTTGAATCTTTTTAGGAAGACAGTTACATTTGCTACATATTTTTGCTCATTACAGTGACTAGGATGTTCCAGTAAACTGTCAGTTTCTTTAAATGTTCTGTGGCTACTTAAAAAGAATGTGTAGAGAATCCTTGTGTTGTTCATTACCCTTTCCTGATAAAAAAAAATATTCTTAGCAAACGTGTAATACAACATTCTGAGTCTAATTTCTTTTTTCTTATGGAGAAGTATTTTCTCATTTTCCTTCCTGGAGTTTTCTTGAGTCTCATCTCTTGAGTCTTGGATTTATGAAAACTGAATCATCAGTATAAAATCCATTTGCAAATAAACAGAAAGCAAAGCAGTACATTTTACTACCTTGACTTACGTAGTTGTATGCCACTCACTTGGGCATTGACTTTTCACCATTTCTGATTCTTGGAGATGAAGAGTTTCTGTAAGCCAACCTCTGTGCTGGGCGCCAGGCCCTCTGTCATCATTAATAAATAACTATTGGCAGGGGTTCACTTCTCTTGCTCTCTGAGTGGTATGTTTGGAGGAAAAAGTGCTGAGAACATTGAAAGCCAGTTGGATGGCTGTGTGATGGTTGTGTCACCTTACCAGGTCTCACCCGCTGCCTCTTGACTGCAGACAGTGGGGAACAGGAAAAGAGAGGCCTCTGTTCCCAATCGTGCCTCTGCCTGTCTTCTTGTCTCCCCACTGTCATGCAGAGCTCTGACAGTAGCTTGGAATAATGGCCCTCTGAGTGTGGGTGCCCATCAGAGTTTCACCTGCTAGCTTCATAGTATCCTTTTCTGAACCAAGTACCTTTATGACACACGATGGATCACCTCAACGTCCTAATCCAAGTTACCCTTTTCTCTGGATAGCTGCAGTAACCTCATGGTCTCCACATGTCTGCGATTGCCCCCTCCACCCAGGGGCCTCTTCAGCTGTAATAAGCTTTTAAAAATGCACTCAGGCTATGTTAGTTCTCCCCCTCCCCAACAAAATGACAACCCTTGAATATTTCCTATCAATTTTGAATAAGGATTAAAATTCTCAACCTGGCCTATGGGCCCAGCAGGTTCTGTTGCCCACCTAGTTTTTCAGCTCATCTTGCACAGCTCTGCCGCCCGCAGGTCTCAGCCACACTGGCCGTCTTTAGGTCTGAAACATACCATGCTCCACTCCACTGTAGGGCTTTTGCACATACTCTTCCCTCTGACCGGTGTGCCTTTCATTACTTCTCTCCTCCTCCACCAGGGAAAGCTCCTACTCTTTGTCCAGACCTCAGTACAGAAGTGCTTTCCTCAGGGACCTTTCCCTGATGCCCCCAGCCCTGTTAAAGTCCCCTCTCGTGGGCTTCCATAGCCCCGTGTCTCTCTCCCTTATAGCACTTCTGAGATGTAAGGTTTTCATTTAATGGGACAGGCGTAAAAAATTAAAACCTTTCTTCTCCACTAAACTGTGAACCTTGTGAAGGCAAAGACCATGTCTGTTCTTGTTTACCGGGATGTCTGTATCACCTAGCATCAGACTCAGTGAAGAGTGTGTGTGAAAATTTGTTGAATGAAAGACTACAAAAATGATTTGAGGGAGCTTACTCCTTGAGTTACTCTTGAATATATTCTTCATCTCAACTTAGGAAATGTTTATTTCTTCCTTATCAGCGGAGGTGGGGGGCATGGGGGTGGGTATTACCCTGTATTTCAGATAAAGTAATACTTTTTAATATCAAAACTTTTATTTAAAACAGTGAAAAACATTATTTAGAAAAATGTCCTGTCTTCATCTTGTCTTTCAAAAAGAAATTTTGAGAAAAGTGAGAGAAAGTAATATTCATTCAACCTTTGAATGTTTGAAACCTGATTGTGAAAATGAATACCTCCTTGCTGTAGAAAGGAATGTGAACTGCATAACATCTGAAAGGCTGACGGAGCCTGGAGATGTCTGAGAAGAAGCAGGGGCAGGAAGACAACTAGAAAAAGAATTGCATTAATTTAAGAAGTGGAAAAGCTTATTGGAAGCATTCTTCAAACCCTTCAGAAGCTAGTAAAATCGTATTTTACTGTGTTTTCTCCAGCTCTTAAAAGCTCACAAATGCAAATGCATGATAGAATGTGAAAATAAGTATTGGCAACTAATTACATTCTCAGGGGAGGTTTAATTGAAAAAGGAGTATATTTTCACTGCTTCTCCACAGTTAGATGTTTATGGCATTTGGTCAAAGTAGAACGAACATTTGAAAATCCTTTGACATAGCTGGTATTTAAAGAATAGCAATTGGCTAACATTTGTGGCTCTGTATGTTGAATATTTTGGCTCCCATTCTCTGGTATTCATTCTGAAAGATTTATAATCCTTTGGGGAGTGTGGTCAGTGACAAGAGTAGAACTAAATCCTGAAATGTGGAAAAACTAACTTTCCCTAATATAAAACTGTTCTAAAAAAAATCCCTCAAGCCTATGAATATGTTTCCAGATTTCAGAAAAAGCTGATGATTTACAGAAATTTTTTTCTGTAAGGATCTAACTTCTTAATGATAAATGTCAATTTTCCATCCTTTGGCTTCAAAATTGGCCTAGAGATAATTCAGGAAAATATAAAATCTTACCTTTTGGGCACCTGCTGCAGTTACGGGACTTTAAGAAAATTTATTTCATTGGTTATAGTGTAAATAGTGAAATAAAGCACAGAAGATGGAGATAGTCTAGAAGAGAAAAATTAAGAGACCTTGAAATGAAATGGGAAACAAGAATTGTGCTGAGTGTATAGGTAGAAAATTGCTACCAAAGACAATAGAATGTAAGAATAGCGGTCAAGAAGGTCCTCAATCATTCACAACTGAGAATGTCGACACAGTACATTCTTCTGTAGGGAGTTGGGCCTGGGGTGGGAGGATGCTCTTGGCTTGACTGAGGCGTAATGCACCATTTGACAGCTTCTTGCTTTCTAGTCATGCTTGAGTCTAAGGCCATTGCCTAAAGAACTTTCTTTACCTGAAGCTCTTGGTTTGCATTTTCAGACTTTTGATAGAGGAACCCAGCTCTCTTCTCTCAGGTACCACAGGGGAACTGTCTGGCTCCTTTAAACCATTTAAATTCAGAAAAAGAGACTTGTTTAATGAATTGTTTTTCTTATTTTCTTTTTTCTCTAATATTTTCTTGAATTAATTATGGTTAGCATTTAGATTCTTCTTTACAGCTTACCAACTATCTGCCTTTTATTTTCTAAAAGAGGCACCAGAAGTGCTAATGTGTGGGAGTCCTGTGTCCCCAAGCAAGGGAGTTCATGAAGCTGATAGTAATAAGTAGAGGATTTATTATTTTGTTTCAAAACCCACTGTAGGAAAATTGGTGGTGTTAAAATTTCTCCTGATATCGAAAAAAAGACACTAAGAGCTATAAGAACAAAACTTATTATTTTAAATGTGAATAGTAAAATTAAGTCTCTTGTCATTCTAAACTTAATCTTGAATGTATAGGACAGCCTAGATTACCCGGAAGAAAATTATGAAAATTGGAAATTGTCACTGATGTCACCACAGGATAGTGGTTCATAACATTTTCAGAGATGTGGAGGGAATTTTCTGGAAAGGCTGAAGTCTAAAATCTTTCCCTCTTCACTTTTTGATGCTTGCCCTTAGTAATCCCAGTTCAGTTTCTTATTTTAAAAATAACATACAGTGTTGAATTCACAAGAGGATTTACGTGTGTGTGTGTGTGATTAGGAGGAGGGGGTTGGGCAGCTTGAATATAATTTCCATTTTTTTGTGCTATGTCTATATATTATGTGTGTGTGTGTGTGTGTATATATATGTATTGGATATGGCAATATAAAGTAATGATTAGCAAATAAAAATAAACATAGTTTGTAGGTGTCTTCCCTCAGGAAAGAGAGAAAGATTTATTTGAGGCCTTTGCTACTTTGTTTTGAGGTAGAAATTCACAGCTGTCTTTTACGAGTACCTTTTACAAAAATAGTGTATTCTTAGCTCCATTAGAAATATTGCTTTTGTGTCTTATGAACCATTTCAGTGCATATACTGGAACTCTCATTTACCCACCAGTCTTAGTAGCCGTAGAAATAATATGCACTATACTATGTTCTTCTGGAGGTTTTCAAAGCATTAAAGATCAGTGGATGTTGCCTAAGAATTCCTGCTGCAAATTCCAATTTTAAGTTCCCGGCAGGTCTGCGTCACTGATCGATCATTAAATATTTTCATCTCTCAGATTGTTTTATCTGCAATGAGCACTTCCCTACTACTCTTTATATGTGGTGGTTGCCTAAGCAGACAGTGATTTGCTACATTGATTCTCATCAATGATTCTCTACATTTAGCCAGCAGTTCGCTCAAGACTGCGAAGCTTTCTTTTTTCCTCCTTCATCCACCCATCAGGTCATCTCCAAGTCTTAATGGAATTTCTTCCTCTTTCCTCAGCCCCCAGCGCTTACTCCACTTACCCTTGGTCCCAATATGGATTGTTGTATTGCCTCCCACGTGGTTTCCTTTTCTTTAGGTTTTCCCTGTTCCAGACCATTCTACATACATCTGTAAGAGTAATTTCTGACATGGTTTGCATTGCAAGAACCCTGTTCAAGAACCATAGGGACTGCCTATTTCCTCTAATGAAACTCCCTTTCCTCAGTTGATCTTTTAAGGCTTGCCCCTTGACCCTATTTAATATACTAATACTGCCTAATGTTGTAGCTGTTTAAAGCAGATGGACCATCTTTAAACGTTGACTTTTTGTGTGTGTGTGTGTATTTTTATTAAGGTTATAAAAGTTAACATCCTTGTGAAATTACAGTTGTACATTATTATTAGTCATGTTGTAGGTGCACCAATTCACCCCTAGTGCCCTTCCCCCACCCCCCTTTCCCCTGGCAACCACCGATCAGTTCTCTTTGTCCATATGTTAACTACCACCTGTGAGTGGAGTCATACAGAGTTCGTCTTTCTCTGTCTGGCTTATTTCACTCAACATAATACTCTCAAGGTCTATCCATGTTGTTGTGAATGGGATGACTTTGTCCTTTTTTATGGCTGAGTGGTATTCCATTGTATATATATACCACATCTTCTTTATCCAATCATCAGTTGCTGGGCACTTAGGTTGGTTCCATGACTTGGCTATTGTAAATAATGCTGCAGTGAACATAGGGGTGCATGGGACTTTTGGAATTGCTGATTTCAGGTTCTCAGGATAGATACCCAGTAGTGGGATGGCTGGGTCATAAGGTATTTCTATTCTTAACTTTTTGAGGAATCTCCATGCTGTTTTCCATAGTGGCTGCACCAGTTTGCATGCCCACCAACAGTGTATGAGGATTCCCTTTTCTCCACAGCCTCTCCAATGTTTGTCACTCTTGGTTTTGGATATTTTTGCCATTCTAACAGGTGTAAGGTGATATCTTAGTGTAGTTTTGATTTGCATTTCCCTGATGATTAGTGATGATGAGCATCTTTTCATGTGTCTATTGGCCATCCATATATCTTCTTTGGAGAAATGTCTGTTCATGTCCCCTGCCCATTTTGTAATTGGGTTATTTGATTTTTTATTGTTGAGTTGTGTGAGTTCTTTGTATATTATGGAGATTAACCCTTTGTCGGATAAATAACTTGTGAATATTTTTTCCCAATTAGTGGGCTGTTTTTTTGTTTCAATCCTGTTTTCCCTTGCCTTGAAGAAGCTCTTTAGCCTGATGAAGTCTCATTCATTTATTCTTTCTATTGTTTCCCTCACGTGAGGGGTTATGGTGTCTGAAAAGATTCTTTTGAAGCTGATGTCAAAGAGTGTGCTGCCAATATTCTTTTCTAGAAGACTTAATGTTTCAGGCCTAATCTTTAGGTCTTTGATCCATTTTGAGTTTATTTTAGTAAATGGTGAAAAAGAATGGTCGATTTTCATTCTTTTACATGTGGCTGTCCAGTTTTCCCAGAACCATTTGTTGAAGAGACTTTCTTTTCCCCATTGTAGGCCCTCAGCTCCTTTGTCAAAGATTAGCTGTCCATAGATGTGTGGTTTTATTTTTGGGCTTTCAATTCTGTTCCATTGATCCGTGCATCTGTTTTTGTACCAGTACCATGCTGTTTTGATTACTGTGGCTTTGTAGTATGTTTTGAAGTCAGGGATTATGATGCCTCCAGCTTTGTTGTTCTTTCTCAGGATTGCTTTAGCAATTTGGGGTCTTTTCTTGCCCCATATGAATTTTAGGATTCTTTGTTCCATTTCTGTAAAGAATGACATTGGAATTCTGATTGGGATAGCGTTGAATCTGTAGATTGCTTTAAGTAGTATGGACATTTTAACTATGTTTATTCTTCCAACCCATGTGCATGGAATGTCTTTCCATCTCTTTATGTCGTCGTCGATTTCTTTCAAGATGGTCTTGTAGTTTTCGTTGTACAGATCTTTCACTTCCTTGGTTAAATTTATCCCAAGGTATTTTATTCTTTTTGTTGTGATCGTGAATGGAATTGAGTTCTTGAGATCTTTTTCTGTTAGTTCATTGTTAGCATATAGAAATGCTACTGATTTATGTATGTTGATTTTATACCCTGCAACTTTGCTGTAGTTGTTGATTGTTTCTAATAGTTTTTCTATGGATTCTTTGGGGTTTTCTATATATAAGATCATGTCGTCTGCAAACAGCGAGAGTTTTACTTCTTCGTTGCCTATTTGGATTCCTTTTATTTCTTTTTCCTGCCGAATAGCTCTGGCCAACACCTCCAGTACTATGTTGAATAAGAGTGGTGAAAGTGGGCACCCTTTTCTTGTTCCTGTTCTGAGAGGAATGGGTTTCAGTTTTTGTCCATTGAGTATGATGTTGGCTGTGGGTTTGTCATACATGGTCTTTATTGTGTTGAGGTACTTTCCTTTCCTTCTATACCTATTTTATTGAGGGTTTTTATCATAAATGGATGTTGGATCTTGTCAAATGCTTTCTCTGCATCTATTGAGATGATCATGTGGTTTTTGTTTCTCATATTGTTAATGTGGTGAATCACGTTGATTGACTTGCGGATGTTGAACCATCCCTGTGTCCCTGGTATAAATCCCACTTGATCATGGTGTATAATCTTTTTGATATATTGCTGTATTCTGTTTGCCAATATTTTGTTGAGGATTTTTGCATCTATGTTCATCAGTGATATTGGCCTGTAGTTTTCCTTCTTTGTGTTGTCCTTGTCAGGAGATCAGTGTGATGTTGGCTTCATAGAATGTATTAGGGAGTGCTCTATCTTCTTCTATTTTCTGGAACAGTTTGAGAAGGATAGGTATTAAATCTTCTTTGAATGTTTGGTAGAATTCTCCAGAGAAGCCGTCTGGTCCTGGAACTCTTATTTTGGGGGAGGTTTTTGATTACTGTTTCTATTTCTTTACTTGTGATTGGTCTATTCAGATTCTCTATTTCTTCCTGATTCAGTTTGGGTAGGTTGTATGAGGCTAGGAATTTATCCATTTCTTCTAGGTTGTTCAATTTGTTGGCATATAGTTTTTCATAGTATTCTCTTATGATCCTTTGTATTTCTTCGGTATCTGTTGTGATTTCTCCTCTCTTGTTTCTAATTTTATTTATTTGAGACTTCTCTTTTCTTTAGTGAGTCTGGCTAAGGGTTTGTCGATTTTCTTAATTTTTTCGAAGAACCAACTCTTTGTTTCATTGATTCTTTCTACTGTCTTTTTTGTTTCAATATCATTTATTTCTGCTCTAATTCTTATTATTTCTCTCCTTCTACTGACTTTGGGCTTTGTTTGTTCTTCTTTTCCTAATTCCGTTAGGTGTCGTTTGAGGTTGTTTATGTGAGATTTTTCTTGCTTATTGAGGTGAGCCTGTATTGCAATGAATTTCCCTCTTAGGACTGCCTTTGCTGCATCCCAAATAATTTCGTACAGTGTGTTTTCATTTTCATTTGTCTCCCAATAATATTTGATTTCTTCTTTAATTTCTTCAATAATCCATTGTTTGTTCAGTAGCATGTTGTTTAGTCTCCACATTTTTGGCCCTTTCCCAGCTTTAATCTTATAGTTGATTTCTAGTTTCATAGCATTGTGATCAGAAAAGATGCTTGATATTATTTCAACCCTCTTGAACTTATTGATGATTGCTTTGTTTCCCAAGATATGGTCTATCCTTGAGAATGTTCCATGTGCGCTTGAGAAGAATGTGTAACCTGCTGTTTTTGGATGAAGTTTCCTATATATTTCTATTAGGTCCATCTGATCTGATTTTTCATTTAATTCTATAATTTCCTTGTTGGTTTTCTGTCTGGATGATCTGTCCATTGGTGTTAATGGGGTGTTGAGGTCCCCTACTATTATTGTATTGCTGTTGATGTCTCCTTTTAGTTTTGTTAATAGTTTCTTTATGAATTTTGGTGCTCCTGTGTTAGGTGCGTATATATTTATAACTGTTATGTCATCTTGGTGGAACATCCCTTTTATCATTATATACTGCCCCTCTTTGTCTTTCTTTATCTGTTTTGCTTTGAAGTCTACTTTGTCTGATATAAGTATGGCAACACCTGCTTTCTTTTGTTCATTATTAGCTTGGAGTACTGTCTTCCATCCCTTCACTCTGAGTCTCTGTTTGTCTTTGGGGCTGAGGTGTGTTTCCTGGAGGCAGCATATTATTGGATCTTGTTCTTTGATCCATCCTGCCACTCTGTGCCTTTTGATTGGAGAGTTCAATCCATTCACATTTAGTGTGATTATTGAAATGTGGGGGCCTACTGTTGCCATTTTATCACTTGTTTTCCGGTTCTTTTGCATTTTGTCCTGATGGAGAGCTGTTACTTTGTGTTATTGTCCTTCTGCTTATCTCCTTTGTTCTAGATTTTGTAACCCCTTTCCTTTTTTTGATTTTTCAGGAATGAGTTTCTTCCTGAGCAATTCTTGAAGAGAAGGTTTTGTGGTGATGAACTCCCTTAACTTTTGTTTATCTGGGAAAGTTTTTATTTGTCCATCATATTTGAAGGATATTTTTGCTGGGTAGAGTATTCTTGGCTGCAGGTTTTTGTCCTTCAGAGTTTTGAATATTTCATTCCAATCTCTTCTAGCCTGTAAGGTCTCTCCTGAGAAATCTGCTGATAGCTTTATGGGGTTTCCTTTGTAAGTTATTTTCTTCTGCCTGGCTGCCCTTAGTATTTTCTCTTTGTCGTTGACTTTTGCTAGTTTCACTACTATATGTCTTGGGGTTGGTCTTCTTGCGTTAACAAAGTTTGGAGATCTATTAGCTTCTGTGACGTGAAGTTCCATCTCTCTTCCCAAGTTTGGAAAGTTCTCAGCTATTATTTCTTTGAACAGGCCTTCTGCCCCCTTCTCCTTCTCTTCTCCCTCTGGTATACCTATAATCCTTATGTTGCATCTCCTAATTGAGTTGAATAATTCTCGGAGAGTTTCTTCATTTCTTTTTAGTCTTAATTCTCTCTCCTCCTCTGCCTGCAGCATTTCTATATTCCTATCCTACAAATTGCTAATTCTGTCCTCCATATTATTGACCCTACTGTTCAGAGAGTCCAGATTTTTCTTAATCTCCTCCATTGTGTTCTTCATCTCCAGTATTTCTAATTGGTTCTTCTTTCTAGTGTCAAGTTCTTTTGTGACATAGCTCCTGAACTCATTGAGTTGTCTATCTGAATTCTCTTTTAGGTCGTTGAGTTTTTTCATAATGGCAGTTTTGAAATCATCGTCATTTAGGTTATAGATTTCATTGTCTTTGGGATTGTTTTCTGGGTGCTTATCATTTTCCTTCTGTTCTGGAGATTTAATATATTTTTTCATACTGCTTTATGGCATGGATTTGTGCCTCCGCATAGAGATAGAGTTTAGTTGCTGCTTTCACTTGTTGCGACTGGTGTGTGTGTGTGGGGGGCAGCTGTTTAGACTGCCCCAACCAGGAACCCTGTCAGCTGTTACTGACTGGGCCTGGACCCCTCCTCGTAGTCACAGTGGTCCTGTAGGGTCCCTCGTCGGTTTGGGGGCAATTGCAAGGGGCCCTCAGGCTGCTGGTGCCTACTGCTGCAGGCCACCTAGACACGCTTCCTCCTTGTGGTCTGCAGCAGTGTTGTGGGCTTTCCCATCAGCCAGGAGCAGGATCACCTATAATCTCCGATTTGTCCCTAACAGAGCCCACCAGATCACATGTCCACTGTAGGTCCCAGCAGAGCTATGGGTATCTTCTACAGTCTGTCATTGGCTCACCTGTGCTGCTTTTGCCCCAGGGCCTTCCCACCTTGCGATTACCAGTCGGGACCTCTCCACTAGTGCTGTACAGAGGCTTTCGCTGAGGCTGCTGTAAGAACCTGAAGATCCCCCCTGGGCTACATAGCCGTTTCACTGGAGCACTACTCTGCCCCACTTCACTCTCACGGGATCTCTGGGAGCCCCTTGCCTTGTCTGGGACATGGCCAGAGTCCGTGGGCCTGGTGGTGGCTTGTAAGCTGCTGCCTTGAGGGGAATTCTGCTCTAGGGAGCTTCCTGGTGTTCCGAATGCTGGGCGGGGCCTCCCTGCCAATGGCGAGCAGAGGCCCTCCCTGCTGGGCAGGTGCGGGACCCTGGAGCGATCCCCTGGTTGGAGCTCCACCCAGTCCCCAAGCGCGTCCACAGGAAGTCCAGGCACCCCCTGCACTGACCTGTGTGCAGGAGACCGTGAGCCCAGCGGCAGCTTGCAGTCTGGAGCCGCCCCGGGGAATCCACCCACTGGGAGCTTCCCTTTGTCCTGGATTCTGGGTGTGGCCTCCCTGCTAATGGCGAGCAGAGGCTTTCCCTGCCAGGGAGATGCGGGACCCCGGAGCCTTCCCCCGTGCCGCAGAGCCAGGTGCTGGAGCTCCAACCATCTCCCCAAGCACATCTATGGGAAGTCCAGGCGCCCCCTACACTAAGCTGTGCACCGGAGACTGTGAGCCCAGCAGCAGCTTGCAGTCTGGAGCCGCCCCGGGGGAATCTGCCCATAGGGAGCTTCCCTTTGTCCTGGATTCTGGGCGTGGCCTCCCTGCTAATGGCGAGCAGAGGCTTTCCCTGCCTGGGAGATGCGGGACCCCAGTGCCTTCCCCCGCGCCGCAGAGCCAGGTGCTGGAGCTCCAACTGTGTCCCCAAGGATGTCTATGGGAAGTCCAGGCACCCTAAATGTTGACTTTTAATTGGAATAATGTTTTATGACACTCTGTACAGCTTTTTCGTGTGTCAGCTCTACATGATTCATTTAACAAATTATAATCCACTCAGAGAACTTAAAAAAATTTCATATGCTGTGTGTATGGGGAGACACACTTCCCAGTTCATGGATTCATAAACATTTAGTAAATTTCTATGGGAATGTGATCTTATTTAAACTTTCCATGGCCTTGCGTCTTCACAGGGAGGAAATCAGACAGCTACAGTGATTGCGTTGTGTTCAATGAAGGATTTCAACTTAGCACATGAGACCTGCCAGTTGGCAATCAGGGATGTTGGAGGCCTTGAAGTTTTAATCAATTTACTTGATACAGATGAAGTCAAATGTAAGGTGAGTGGCTTTGTCACAGTGGATGAGGAACCTGGTTCGTACCTTCTCAGGATTCTCTTAGCACTAAGTGTCCGTCTCTCCTCCTGCCTGTTTCGTGTTTTATCTACTATTATTACCGATAGCCTGCTACTTCTGTTGGCTGATCTCCTCATCTCTCTGCTTTTCGTCTTTCTCTCCTGGTTCTTTTATATTACAGTCATGTGTCGCTTAACAACAGGGATACATTCGGAGAAATGTGTTGTTAGGCAATTTCATCATTGTGCAAACATCCTAGAGTGACTTACACAAACGTAGATGGTATAGCCTACTACACACCTGAGCTAAATGGTACTAATCTTATGGGACCACTGACATATGTGGTCTGTCGTTGACCAAAATGTCGTTATGTAGCACATGACTATAGCATGTGCTTTTTAAATGATGAATGTTTGTTTACGTAACTAAAGGAAAATATGAAGGATATGTGTAACACCTTGGAATAGAAACTATTTCTTTAAAAGACTTAATTGGGGAAGGATTTTAGGTAGACTTGGAATTTTTAAAAGTATAGCACTGGCTATGTATTAAGCACTCATTCATCTGTAACTTTTTTTCTCATTTAGATTGGTTCATTAAAAATCCTGAAGGAAATCAGTCATAATCCTCAAATCAGACGTAATATTGTTGACCTTGGGGGTTTACCAATTATGGTTAAAATACTTGATTCTCCATATAAGACTCTGAAATGTTTGGCAGCTGAGACAATTGCGAATGTTGCCAAGTTTAGAAGAGCCCGGCGGGCGGTGAGAAGCCACGGAGGCATCACCAAACTGGTGAGTACCTTTGACGTTGTCATCAGCACACCAGCTGCCACCGAGACGTCAACTCCCTGCCGCCCCTCCTGCCCACTCCTGGACGTTAAATAAGCATAGGGTGTGTTCTGGGAATGCTTCTTTTTGTATAACATGTCCTTTAAAATTATTTTTGTATATTTACATTAGCAAACGACCAAAAAACATGTTCATTTTTCAAAGAAATATAAATGTTAAGAGATAGATGTAGTTTTCACGTTTCACACTGGTGGGGATATATCCACGTGTGTGTGCAGTGTTGGTAAGGGGAGGGGGGGACCCCGCACTGTGGAAGACAGTCTGGTAGCCCATGACCTCTGACGTGGTGACCTCACTGTGAGAACTGTCCCCCAAGAAGACAGTCAGAGCTGCAGGTACTTGTTTATCTCATTGTTATCTGCCAGAATGACAACTGAAAACTTCAGTGTGTTTTACAATATGATGTTAGTAAAATAATTTGCAGTATATCCATAAGAAACATATTTCATTAGCTATCAGTATATGTTCTAGAAGTTTATTTAGTAAGAAGGTATAAATGTATATTCAATCTTATGTAAAAAATCATAACAAGATTAAAACCTGATGATACCTATGATCCCAATTTTTAAAGAGCCACCTAACAAGTATAGAAAAAACACCTGAAATATGTACACAAAATTATTCACAATGATTTTCTCTGAAGTGATTACCAGATTTTCTTCCTATTTTTCTACACTTGCCAGTTTGTTGTATAAATATTACTTTTATAATCAGAAAAATTTTGGTTTCAATAATTATCACTGAAAGAAAAAAGTTTGCATTCTGCTCAACACCTTGCCCCAGCAGGAAAGGCCTTAATAATGTGCAATATGGATTTGCATTTTCATCCTCCTTGGTAAGGCTCAGTAGATCTTGTGTGTCTCCCACAGCTTTTATGCTACTGGATTGTCTCCACTTCTGCACTTTCAGTTCCCTAAGATGGGAGAGGTCTTGTTTATGTTAGTGTCATCCACAGCACTTAGGCCAGAACTTTACACATATAAAGGGTTAATGGATACCTATTGAATTAATGTGGATTTAATGTGAATATGTACGCAGTGAAATGTGTACAGAAATTTACTAAAAGACATTCTGTGTATTCACTTGTAATCTGTAGAACACTGTAAATTGTAATTATTTGCTTCAAAAATAAGATGACATAGCTGAAGAGATAGATGAATAGATGGTTAGCTCTATGGTAAAACAAATATGGCAGAATGTAAATTATAGAACCTATGAGGTGGATATATGGATGTTGCTGTACAATTACTGTACAGTTCATTCAGCCTTTGTGTACATTTGAAAATTTTCATAATAAAATATTGGAGGAAGGTGATTATTACTATGATTATCATTATTTAGCTTAAATAATGAAATCACATGGTAGGCTGTTGTGGCTGTCCACTGAAACTATTGCCATTAAATTATAAGAATGAATAATGTAATATAAAACTAAACTATGTTTTTATGGAAGTCCTATGCATCATATTTGGGGACCTGGAGTTTGGACAACTGTATTAACCTAGTCAAGACAGAAATGCACATTTTAATTTAATTTTAAGTAATAGCTAAATTAGGAACAGGAAAGACCAATACTGGATAGACTAATAATAAGCTTGTAATCGCTGAGTTGATGACACATCTGGGAAGGACTAGGATTGGGGATCCATTTTTGGTTTGCTAGGTATGAGGCCGGGGTAGATGACGTACTGCCAAGAGCCCCCAACTAAAACTGGAAATGAAGGAGATCACTCAATACAGAGATGAAGTGGTGAGCTGGTTATGGCACCAGAGCAAGGGAATCAAGTTCAAGATCAGAGAGGCAGGAGGGCGCTGGCCACAGTGGAGTTTGGGCACCTAGATGGAGGTCAGTCTCTGGAGCGGCAGGCCCAATAAGAAGACGTGGCAGAAGACAAAGTCTGAGCAAGCAGGGAGAATGCATCCAGGCAGTGAAATATTGTAAGATCCAGTGTTGTTGGTCTTGTGGCAAGTTTCTCTGTTCCTCTGTATGTATAACCTGCTTGACCCTTTCACTGAAAACTATTTCAAACATTTCTTGAAATGTGTGTGAGGTGCAGAACTAGGAGGTGGGAATATAAATATAAATAAATGTATGTCCCTGACCACAGTGATGTCACAGTCTTGTGGTGGTGAAGATGTGGGGTTGGGGGACTGCAGGAAAAGATGTAAGTGTAATGGTTAGTTTTAGGTATTTCATGGGTGTCAGCACTGAAAATAGTGGAGCAACAGCAGAGATGGGTGATCAATTGACTCTACTTGGAGGAGGAGGGTCAAGAAAGGCTGGAGAGAGGAGTTGTTGCCTTTGCTGAGTCTTGAAAGGTGAGTAGGTATTTGTCAGGAGGACATACCAGGGAAAAGCATTTTATGAAGATGAAGCCATGTTGGTAAAGGCCCAGAGCTGGGAATCAACACTGTGTATTTGGAAACTACAGGTAGTTTAATATGGCCATGTGAGGTGGGCTGAGTAGTGAGAGATGAAGATAGAGGTCCAGGGTGATCACACAGGGCCTTAGCCAATGAGCTATGGAGTTTGGACTTTATAGAGAAAATGAGGGAGTCACTGTAAAAGAGATGCCTTTAGGCTTTCTGCCTATGTTCAATCCCATTATCTTAGAATTTCTTTCCTGCATTGATGTTGCATCCCCAGTAGACACCTAAAGGCCGTGTAAATATTTCTCACTCCTGTCATTCCTTGGGCCATAACTAATTACACCATGAGTGTACACTGGACTCAGCACTGCTCCTACCAGATCTCTCTTCCAGGAATTTGGAATTAGGAATCAGAGACTCTGCTTAGTCTGGGCTACTCCTTTGTAAAATTGGGATTGGTGGTCATGATTATGTGGACAGTATCCATGGAACTTGGCCTGCAGAAAGAGATGAATGGAGTAGACACGTGTAGGATAGACACCTCTGGGAGACCTGGCTTCACTTCGTCCATGAAGTACACTGACACTGCTATAGCCAGATGAATTGCCTTTCCCTTAAGATCTTCAGTGACTTTGTTTATTGCAAAGAAAAGAGAGGATCCTGGCAGCTGTGCCATTTGGTTTGGTTGCTTTTGGTAGCACAGGTGGAGGGCTGGAGTTCTCACGTTTTTAAGAAGGTGAAATCCATTCATCTCTTGCTAGAAAGTCCTAGTGACTTTAGAGACCTTAATTTTCTAAGATACCAGGGCTGGTGATGTGGTTTACAAATCTTGCTAATGTAAATGTTAGAGTCGTGTTAAGAACATACTATCTTGGTGGGATTAAATTTATTGTGGGAAGGAAACATGAAAGCTCCCAAATCTGGGTGGATGTTTTTTAGGGTTTTTTTTTTTTTTTTTTTTTTTTTTTTTTTTTTTTGCTTTCACTGGCTGCTGTGTAGTATGAAAGTTAATTTTTAAAAGTGTTCTTATTTTTGGTGGAGCTGAGCTTGGTAGCAACCCTGTAGCTATTGCAGAATGCATTGTTATATGTTAAAGATTCCCAAGTCCCTTGTATTTACCTATTCTTGTAGGTCGCTCTACTTGACTGTGGGCAGAATTCAACAGAGCCTGCTCAGTCGAGTCTGTATGAGACCAGAGACATGGAAGTGGCTCGCTGCGGGGCGCTGGCACTGTGGAGCTGCAGTAAGAGTTATGCAAATAAAGAAGCCATTCGGAAAGCCGGGGGCATTCCTTTGTTGGCTCAGTTACTGAAGACTTCTCATGAAAACGTGCTAATTCCGGTGGTGGGGACGTTGCAAGAATGTGCGTCAGAGGTACTCAGGCCAGCGCTGCTTCCCTTGCTTTCACTTACTTTGATTTCTTTAGTTGAAAGTAACTTTTAAGGTGGTCATGACAGCCAAGGGTTCTTTTTCAAGAAGTCAGCATTTTTTTAGAAATTATATCAAACTAATAGAACATTAATTATGTTGGTACCTGTGTGATATATTTTTGAAAATGTTGACTGAATTCTCTTATCATTATATTGATGTGTTAAACTTGGACTGTGGCGTTTATTTACCAAGAAAGTTTGTTCGCTGTAACTATTAATGAATGTGAATAGGTGCTTATTATATTCATGCATTATACACCCATAAATACTTAAGTTTCTTTTCCTAGGAAAGTTACCGAGCTTCAATCAAAGCAGAAAGGATAATTGAGAATCTGGTCAAGAACCTGAACAGTGAGAATGAGCAGCTGCAGGAACACTGCGCCATGGCCATCTACCAGGTCCGATGGACTCTGCACAGTCGTGGTGTTCTTCTTCATCTAGTTTAAGGCAGTGTTTCTAAACACGAGGTCTCATTCTCTGGGGGTGGGATGCTGTATCTGCATTTTTAACAAGAACCCCCAGGGATTTTCATGTACTCACAAGTCTGAGAACCACTGTCCTGTGCCCATGACAGATGCCTCCTGTATATGTCAGAGAGAAACTTGCTTCAACGTGTGTGGTTATTTACAATTCTATGAGACACTTATATATCTTTGTCTGCTAAAATGATTTACTTAGTGTAAAATATCTAAATACTTACCTGGTGCCTCTATGTTGCTTTTTTTTTAAATTGAGGTAACAGTGGTTTATAACATTATATAAATTTCAGGATGATAATTAGACTTTGGGTGCTGAACATGATGTAGTCTACACAGAAATTGAAATACAGTGATGTACACCTGATATTTGTATATTGCTTTTCATATATCCTATTCAAACACAGTGGTCTTGGGAAATTTGTTTCCTACCAAGGCAAGATGGATGAATGAGTGCATGTGTGTCTGTGTTCCTGTTTTATCTTTTTGTTAATTTACTTATTTTAATCTTTATTAACTTTATATGGGTTGTAAATTTCATGATATACTAGAAAACAGATTAGAATAGCAAAGGGTAAGAAAAGATGGCCTTGACAAATTACTATATGACTGGTTACTGGCCACGCCAGCTTCTACCTAATTGGAATAGATTTCCAAAATAAGTTTCGGGAATAGAACGTATTTTAAAATGTGCCAAGTGAGAGAGTACACCACGATGATAAAATCGGAGAAGGGGCTCCTGTCAGTAGAGGGTTGTATTAGTTTTCCGGGGCTGCTATAACAAAGGACCACACACTGGCTTAAACAAAGGAAATTGGTTTTGTCACAGTTCATAATAGGCTAGAAGATCAAGGTGTCAACAGGGTTGGTTCCTTCTGAGGATTCTCTCCTTGGCTTGTAAATGACCGTCTTCATGTTCATGTGTAATTCTCTGTCTTCACATAAGTCCTTCCTCCGTGTCCTGATATCCTCTTCTTTTAAGGACACCAGAGCCAACCTCAATGATCTCGTTTAACCTTACTTACCTCTTTAAAGTCCCTATCTTCAAATACAGTCACATTCTGAGGTATGGGGGTTAGAACATATGAATTTTGAGGGGACACAGCTTATAACATGGATATATAGCCTTGATTTGTATATCTGCCTCCTATGAGTAAGCATTAAGGGTCAGTTAGAAATAGTGATTAATTTTTGAAAGTTGTAGCTGAAACAGAACTGAAAGCCACACATAGAATATAACATGGCAGGTGACTCATGGTTTATTGCAGTGACAATTTCTTCTAGTGGCCCTCATGAATGATACATGACATGCATCTGTCTTACATGGCCTCAGAGACCAACTGTATGCTTAGGATGATAGCAAACCTATACTAATTATCATCTTTTGGCTCTATAACCTGGCAAGAATGATTGGTTGGGAACATCTATACAGTACATATTTATTTGAAAGGGTGACACAAACATGGATAAGCATATTTGAATAAAATGTCACTTGCTATTGATATAACCCACTCCTCTGGGCATAGAAACTCTATTGGGGAAATTTCTTGTCTCTTACACTTTTGGGGTCATCGAAGATCTGACTGAATCCCTATCACTCATCCATCTTCTCTACTACATTTTCCCAAGATTCTGTGTTGCATCACTGCAGAAATCCTCTGTCTATGCATGTGACATTCTAGATACCATACCAACCTTTGCCTCTGTCTCAGTGGAAGCCAGGCTACCTCAAAACTGGCCTGGGAGAATTGCCAAGTATGTAGAAACTGCTAGACATTGTCAAAACGCCATAGGGGAAGAGAGATACTGTTAGGATAGCCATTATAAAAAAGAATTATATTTCACTTGGAGGCTCCTTCAGAATATGATACTCTCTGAAAAGAAGTGTCAAAGCTACTATAATGGCAACCTCCTTTAGGAATTACTGAAAGCTTGATATGCCTTGATCACTGACAGCCTCTGACTTGACTTTTGTTGTAGTGTGCTGAAGATGAAGAAACCCGTGACCTGGTTAGGCTGCATGGAGGACTTAAACCTCTGGCCAGTCTGCTCAATAACACTGACAATAAAGAACGGTTGGCTGCTGTGACGGGAGCCATATGGAAATGTTCCATCAGCAAAGAGAATGTGACCAAGTAAGAGAAGGCATTGCAATATTCTGTAATAAAAGTATGGCCACCGGGGGCCGACCCATGGCCGAGTGGTTAAGTTCACGTGCTCTGCTTCAGCAGCCCAGGGTTTCGCTAGCTCGAATCCTGGATGCAGACATGGCACCACTCATCAGGCCATGCTGAGGCGGTGTCCCACATAGTGCAACCAGAGGCACTCACAACTAGAATATACAACTATGTACTGGGGGGCTTTGGGAGAAAAAGAAAAAGATTAGCAACAGTTGTTAGCTCAGGTGCCAATCTTTAAAAAAAAAAAAAAAGAGTATGGCCACCAAAACACATTTTTGTAATTTAATGCTATTTTAATAAAGAGTCAATTCTAATGCTACTCCTGTAGTTTTCATAGATGTACAGTCTGGATTAAGTTGGCAGAATTAAGGGATTCTTAGTAATGAAAGACTCCTACTTCCTATCTCACCACCTGGCAGTGGTCATTTTCCAATAGGACTTTTAAAGTATTTGTAAACTTTATGATCATTTGATATAACAGGTTTATTTTGCTTTGTTCATGTAAAATAGTCTCTGTAACATGGGGGAAAAAACCCTCAGGGTAGTGGAATCACTGATGCTCAGATCTGAAAGAAGTAGTTGTCTTAGAGACTGTGCAGGCTAGTGGTTAAGGGCACATGTCTGGAGCAGATGGCTGGCTGTGGATGTTGGCTTCACTATTTACCAAGCTTCACATTAGCCTTCTGAAAATGAACATTATAGTAGTCTCTACATCATAGGGTTGCTGTAAGGATTGAATGAGCATATAGTTGGCATTTAGTAATTTTTAGTCATTTATGTTATCAGCTAACTTTATACCAAAAATAATACTGCTTCCCCCTTTCCCCCTCTTCCTCCCTCTTTTTCTGATGAACTTAGGTTTCGGGAATACAAAGCCATTGAAACCTTGGTGGGGCTTCTGACTGATCAGCCTGAAGAAGTACTTGTGAATGTGGTTGGTGCGTTGGGAGAATGCTGCCAGGAATATGAAAACCGAGTCATTGTCCGGAAATGTGGTGGTATTCAACCACTTGTGAACCTCCTCGTTGGAATAAACCAAGCTCTTCTTGTCAATGTCACAAAAGCAGTTGGAGCTTGTGCACTAGAACCTGAAAGTATGACGTAAGTGGCCCTAGAGACTGGAAGGTTTTATCTGAGAATGTTCGGGGAAACACTTGGTAGTCATGGAATAGTGTCATCACTTAAACTTGGTGTGCGCTTAGACGTAGAATGAAAAGGTAAAATGTGTTTACATCTAAATAACCACAAGGTTACCAAATCATGACTTACAGAGCCAAATTGTTGCCCTGGTTGAGCTGGAGGGCTGAAGCTGGGCATATTGGGAGGATTTAAAATACCCAGTAATCAATTTCCCATGCAGAAACCTTAATACAATTAAAAAAACTTTTATCTTCCTCCTAGAGAAGAATTGTCTATCCATCTCTCTGACTGAGATCCTAGGTAGTTCTAGGTAGCATTTCCATAGTATCCTTCTTGTTTCTTGATTCAATCCAGCAAATGTATTTTGAGCCTAAGAACTATGAACTGATGAGGGGTTGAGACAGACGATTTTAAGCTATGATCTTGGTTATTAAGAAAATTCTTGCATAATTAGAAAGAAAAGACTTAAATATGGTACAATTTAAGAACAATAGCAAGATGCTATAGACATTTTACATATATATATGTGTATATATGTACACACCCACACTTACACATGTGTATGTATATATACATATGTATGTATATATATGTGTGTGTATACATATGTATGTGTATATATGTATGTGTATATATGTGTGTGTGTGTATAACATATACATATGTATGTATATATAAAGTCCAGAAAGGGAGGAACCCGTACAGGTCAAAGTTGTTGTATTAGGGTTCTCCAGAGAATTAGAACCAATAGGATGTATATATAAATAGAGAAAGGGAGAAAGATAGATTTATTTTAAGGAATTGGCTCATGTGATCGTGGAGGCTTGGTGAATCCAAAATCTGATGGGATAGGCTGGCAGGCTGGAGACTCAGGAAGGAGTTGCAGTTTGAGTTCAAAGGCAGTCTGCTAACAGAATTCCTTCTTCCTCAGGGAGGTCAGTCTTTGTTCCATTAAGGCTTTCAACTGATTGAATGAGGCCTACCTTCCTTATGGAGGATAATCTACTTTACTCAAAGTCCACCAATTTAAATGTTAATTTCATCCAAAAAATACCTTCACAGAAACGTGCAGAATAATTTTTAACCAAATAGAGACCAAAGAGAGATACAGAAGTAATTTAAAATATAGAATAGATGATGAGATGGCAGTAAATAAATATTTATTAGTAAATACACAGAACTAGTTTGTAGAATTTTATGAGAGGCTTGACTTCTGGTTAATGACAAAAAAGAGCAAAAGTAGAAAAAAATCATTTTCCCCCAAACAAGGAAATGGCCCCAAATCCAAATCTTAAATTTGAAACACACCTGCAAAGTGCTGTGAATTATTGACCTGTCTGTTATATGGTGACAGCTTGCACATGCCTCTTCAGATCTCAAGATTTCCCCCCAAATAAGTGTCATGGTTGTGAGATGCACTGCCAACTTTTCTTTTTTTCATAGAGAGCAGAATCTAGGGGAGTGAATGGGCCTTGGAAGAAGTGAGGAATTTCCCATCAGAGACCTAGTTTTGCATTATAAAACATCAGCAGAAGTGGAGCCTAAGGAAAAGTCATATGGACATGTCATCTTGTATTGTCTACAGCAGTCTTCTAGCCCAAGGAGACTGCTGGAGACACTTTGGAGTGAAAAGGATACTAGAGACAATGATTGCCAGATTGCAGCACAATGAAACTATAAATTTTTCAAGATTTGGAGTGAGCCAGATTGACTGTTTGAATGCTCAAAACTGAATGGAGATATGTTCCCAGGGCAAGGAGAATTGCAGATTTTTGTGGGATTGTGTTGAGGTAATTCATCACAAAAGAAAACAGATAAATTCAGACAAATAATTTCACCATAATCACAAGGCTATAAAGGCAATATACTGCCTCTTAATAAAATTGCCAAAAGAAATGCTATAAAGTTTTACAAAAAGACTTTATAAGGTAACCTAAATAGTTTAAAAACGCAAGAGGTCAGAGCTCAGAAGAGGAATAGAAAAATTGTTTAACTAAAAGCCTGGATAGAGGCAAAAGACGGGTAATAAACACAACTGAAAACAGGAATGTGGTGTATAGGAAATACAAAATAAAATGAAAAAATATATTAAAATTATAATAAAGTGATAAATGTTGAACCCAAGGAGATCCAACATAAATGTAATTGGTGTTCCTTAAGAAGAGGTTTGAACCAATGGAATATCGTCTTACGTAGAGATATAACAGAAGAAAACTTTTTTGTGGGTCTGTAGGTCAAAACACCTGAGAAGATTCTAGTAATATTCAGAATGGCCAGCAGTAACACATCCTGGTAAAATTACTTGCATTTCAAAAATAAAAGAAAAAATAAGTAGGCAAGAGAAGCAAATCATCAGGACAGATTGTCTGCAAACTGCCCCACAGCTTCTTTTAATATCAAAAAACATTGATTGAGGGGTTAAATTCCTCAGACTAACATTCTCAGAGAGAGAATATTGCCAAAGAATTTCACATCCAGACAAGTTGTTCTTCAAATATGAAGGCAATAGCACATTCTCAATCGTACAAGAAATTAGTGAATATAGTACTGACTAGCTCTTCTTGACAAAACTGCTTGGTTACCAAAATCTTGTCAATCAGGAAATTACTCAAAGTATTTCAAAACAGCAAAACTGTGGCTAAAAGGTACCAGTGGAGACCATTGAATTCACTTAAATATTACACTAAGACAAAACAATGGAAGAATTATCTTTAGAGGAATCATCTATGTTTTATAGATATTGATAATGATAATGTAATAATACTGCTGAAAAAATAAAAACAAAGTCAATGCAGAGTAGATGAGAGGTGTGCAAATTTTATCATCTTGCACATAAATAAATTAATAGGTAGTATTCAAAAACTTTATCTATCTGTCTGTCTATCTATCATCTGTCTGTCTATCTCTCTCACCTATCCATACCTCCTTTTATCTAGCTATGGACATAAAGAGATATCCAAAATAATTTACATTAGCTGTTAACGATTATTATTCCTGGATGGTAGGATTTGGGATCATTTTTTGCTTTCTTCTTTGTATTTTTCTCTACAGTCTGTTTGATAAATGTGTCATCTTTACAAAATCAAAGTTCTTGTTTAATACCTTGTACAATCTCATTTCATTCTGAATAGTGTATAATGATTAAGAGTATACATTCTGAGGGCCGGCCCAGTGGTGCAGCAGTTAAGTTTGCATGTTCTGCTTTGGGCAGCCCAGGGTTCGCTGGTTCGGATCCCAGGTGCCGACATGGCACTGCTTGGCAAGCCATGCTGTGGTAGGTGTCCCACATATAAAGTAGAGGAAGATGGGCATGGATGTTAGCTCAGGGCCAGTCTTCCTCCCTGAGCAAAAAGAGGAGGATTGGCAGCAGATGTTAGCTCAAGGCTGATCTTCCTCAAAAAAAGAAAGCATATAGATTCTGGAACCATTGCCTGGAATGTCACTCTCAGCGCCTACCAAACTATGTTTCCTTCAGCAAATTTTTAAACTACTTGGTGCCTTGGTTACCAAATACATAGAATGGGGATAGTAATGATACCTATCTCATTGGATTGTTGTAATGATGGAGTGAATTAATATATGTAAAGTGCTTAACACTTTACATATCGTGCTAGGTAAGTATAATATATAATATCTATTAAAATCTATATATTAATATATATTAACATATAATAAGTGCTAAATGTTGGCTAGTTTTGTTCATGTAGCTGTAGCTTCAATTAATAGCAATTTAAGATGATATAGATGAAAAGAAAATTAAAGTCAAACTGCATAGTATCTGTACTCATCTACAGATGAGTCCCTTAACTCTGTGTTTCTCTGGTATTAAGTTAATCATGTTATTTAACTTGCTATGAATTGAGAACAAGGGGACCCTAAATGGTGAATGACTCACTTTAAACTCTTACCTGCAGTCAAGGAGCTTTGAGGGTGTGGCATAGACATGTAAATAGGCAATTATAATTCAGGCCTTTGTGCATCATGCTAATAAATTTGGATTTTGTTTTAAAGTTGATTGAAGATTATTGAAGGATTTCGAGCATAACTTGAGAGAGAGAAACTTGTTAGGGGATCACTGCAGGCCAGGGGTGAAGGTGATTAAAACTAAGCCTGTGGAATATAATGTAATAATGAAATTGACAGATTAAAGAGATATAAAGGGAGAGAATGGATAAAATCAGGTGAGTGATTGAACAGGAGTTATAAAGAAGAGGGAGGAGTCATGAATGATACTCAGGTTTCTGACTTGGGTAAGTAGTGGATAATGGTACCACTTACTGATAGAGGGAATGTAGCTGGGGGACTGGTGAAGGAAGACTGAACTTCACAAGGGGAGAAACAAAGTCACTTTGTTCGTCGTTATATATTCAGTGCCTGATCCAGTCCCAGGCTCAGGGTAGGCACTCAACAAACATTTATTGCTAAATGAGTGAATGATGAATTCAGTTATGTTTGGGTAGACACTGAGATTCTTATGGCACATCTATGTGGTAATGGCAACTAGTCAGTTGGATATTCATGTCTAAAGCTTACATTAGAATGTGGGTTAGGCATATAGTTTTATAAATAATTGTTAACTGAAGTCATGGATATATATGAGAGCTTGTGAGGAAGAGAAAGGGAAGTGAAAAGAGAAGGACAAAAACAGAATCCTGTTGAACCCAATCTTTGAAGAATGAATGGACCAAAGGAGAGGTATCTATAAAGAAACTGAGACGGATCAGTCAGAGTTGTGAGGGAAACTAGAAGAGTGAGTTATTTAAAAAACAAAGGAAAGATAGTGTTTAAGGAGAGAAAGTGGTCAAAAGTGTCAAATTTTATGACAAGGCCTCGTAAGAAAAAGACTAAATCGTTATTTCTTGTGCAATGAGGAGGTTGATGAATCCTTTTGTACTTGTAGTTATGGTATTCCCACAAATGTTTTTATAAAGGCACTAAGGCAGTTTCAGAAAACAGTATTTTGAGTTTGGTAAGGATCCAAACACCGTTACTCTTGGCATCATATTTCAGACATGGCTATTACTGCTAGATTTGGAGAATTTATTGTGTCTTTGAGCTTTAAGTTAAATGGTAAGGAAATGACAAACAAATGCCTTTCCCATGTAAGTCATACATAATTCGTAGGTTAGGAACTTGTTTTAATGATTAGCAGTTTTATGTTTAAATGATTTGTCTGTGGCTATGGCTAAAACTTAGGCTGCATATCAGGATAAATATATACTCATAGCACAGTTTTCTTAACTTTGTGCAATAGAATGCATAAGCAATTCTCTTCCCTTATATATTTTTCAGCAAGAATAAGAAACATCTTAATAACAACAGTTTGGCCGCTCAATCAAAAATGATTTCTAAGAAACCATTGATTTCATAAAACTCTATTGACTTTTTTCAGTCTGCTTCAGACTAATGCTTTTAAAAACTTAATATAAATTCTTTCATATTAATTATGCCCTTCGTTAGTATCTAAAATGGAACAACAGGTACCCTAACATATTCAGTTCATGAAAAAGTAGATTTATGCACACTGAATTTTCTTTTCTTGTTGACTTTTAATGTCTATTTGACATGTACAGAATTCATCTGGAGGTAATTTGGCCTTCAAGTATATAAAATCACACCAACATTGCTAAAAACGGTTAACACTTATGTGTTGAGGAATGTAATTTTCTCATAAAATGCTATAAAATTTCAAACAACTCAAAAATACTGAAGCTAAAAAGAAGTATCTGTGATTTCTTTTCTACACCTCCAGATCTTTACTTTCTTTTTTTTAATTTTTACCTTTGATTGTGAAACAGTGTTAGACTTACGGAAAAGCTACAAAAATAGAAAGATTGCAGAGTACAGAGAGCTTCCATATACCCTTCACCCAGCTTCCCTTAATCTTAACATCTTACATAACCATAGTGAAATTACAGAAGTTTCGTTTGTTCAAGTCTAGTTTTTTTACTTTTAAGAGTGTTTTAAAATTTTATTCATGTGGATTTTGCACAGTTTTGTTCAGTTCGTTCCTAAGTATTTAATCTTCCTTAATGATGGCACAAATATTTTTTTTCTGCCATTATATCCTTCAATTGATTGTCTCTATGAACACTGTAGAATTTTGTATGTTAATCTACAGAATCTTGCAGAATTCTCTTAATGAGTTCATTTTATTGTTAGTTCTCTAGCACAGTTGTGGACACACTAAGTCTCATGAGCCAGAACCTGTTTTTTTGGTAAATAAAGTTTTATTGCAACCTAGTCATACTCATTCATTTATGTATTGTCTCTGGCTACTTTTATCCTACAATGGCAGAGCTGAGTAGTTGCAACTGAGACCAAATGCCCCACAAAGACTAAATACTTCCTATCTAGCCCTTTACAGAAAAATTTTCTGAACTCTCCTCTACAGTATTCCAAAGAGTATTTTACTTCTTCTTTACGAATTCTTATTCTCTAAGTTGATTTGTCCAATGTCATTTGCTAACTCCCTAGTACCATGTTGATTAGTAGTGGAGACAGTGGCATCTTTGCCTTGTTCCTGATTTTAATGGAAATGCCTCAAGTGTTTCTCTATTAAGTCAAATTATGTCTTGAGGGCTAAAGTATATATATTTTATCATGTTAAAAAAACTCTCAATTTCTATTTTTAGAGTTTTTTTTGTAATCAGATGTAGGTATTGAATTTTGTCAAAGGCTTTTTAAGCGTTTAGGGAGATTATGCTCTGTAGGTTACATTATGATTTTTCCCTTATGTCTATTAACATGGTGAATATTAATGTGTTTCCAAACATTGAACCAACCTTGCATGCTAGGAATAAGTTTCACTTGGTCATAATGTGCTGTTTTCTTAATGTGGTGTGGGATTCTGTTAATGTCTTATTTAGTAATTGTGTAATGATATTCATGAGTGATATTGATGTGTAGTTTGTTTCTTTTTCTTTTTACCATCTTTACCAAATGTAAGTATTGAAGTTTTCTTTTATTTCAATACTCTGCAATAATTTATTGAGTAAAGGGAGTACCTAGGCTTTCAAGGTTGATAGAAATCTACTGTGCAATCACATGAGGCTACTGTGTCCGTGTTTGCGTGTTTATTGTTATTATCTTTCCCTAGTTCTATGGAAACTGATCTATTTATGCTTTCTACGCTAATAGGGACTCTAATTTTGGCAAGCTGCATTTCCTTATACAGTAATGAATTTCATTTAGGTTATCAAGTTTATTTGAATAATGATCTGCAAAGTAATGTCCCATGATTTTTAAATTTTGTCTTTTTCAATGGTTATTTTCCACTTGTTAGTTTTATTTTTGTATAGGTGAGCTGTCTCCTTTGTTTTCCTGATCAAGTTACCTAGTATAGTTGCTCTATTTTGACTTTTTTCTGAAAGAAAATTTTATTAATTAGATGTACTGTTCTATTCTCTACCTCATAATCTTTTTTAATCTTATTAATTCCTTATTGCTTTCTTTTGGTTTATTTTGTAACTATTTTTCTAATTATTTGAGCTGGGAAGTTATTTCATTTATTTTTAATCTTTTCTTTAAAAATAATGAGTAGTTTGTGCTATGAGTTTTCCTTTGACACTGCTTTAAATGTCCCTCATAGATTCTGATATGTATTGATTTCATTATCATTATTTTTTAGAAATTCTTTAATTTCAGTTTGTATTTTCCCTTAAGCCCAGGAATTATTTAATAGAATTTTTTTTTTTTTGTAATTCCACAAGAAAGAATCTTTTTGTTGTTGTTAGATGTTTCTCTTCATACTGTTTTGGTCAGTGTGTTGATTGTTTTATTTCTACTTTTTGTGGAACTTACTGATGTTTTCTTTATGAGCTAATACAAGATGAATTTTTAGAAAGCATTTATGGGTGCTTGGGATGAAGATGTATTCCCTGTCAACAGAGTGTAGAGTGTGATGTCTATTCTTAAGATCCACTTGCTTGTGTTACTTAGGTCTTCTATCTCTACTTATTTTCTGTGCATTTGATCTGTCATACTGAAAGCAATGTATTAAAATTTTTTTATTATTAGTGAGCTTCTATCTATATCTTCTTAAATCTCATGTAGTTTTTACTTCTTAAAAGGAGGTCTATATTATTTGGTGCATAAATGTTTCTAATCATTGTGAATTGTGACTTTTAATATTCCAAGAGCTGTTCTTTGTCATGTTTAATGACTTTTGGCTTTATTTCTACTTTGTCTAATATCAGAACTTTTCCCCTTGCTTTCTTCTTTTTTCTATTTTCCTGGAATATCTTGGTCTACCCTTTATTTTCAGTCTGTCTTGAATCACTTTCTTTTAGATGTGCCCTTTTTACAGTATATAAGTGGGTCTTGCTTTATAAGCCAAATTAAAAATACTTTTTCTTTTAATAAATGAGTTAAACCAGTTCACACTTATTGATATGACTGATATGTTTGGTCTCAACAATGTCATGATATCTGATAATTATTCATATCTTGTTATATTTGCTGGTTTTTTTCTCTGTAAGATTTGTAGTCTTTGCTCTTTTTTTGTTGCATTTAGAAAAGTTTGCATTTTTGTTTTGTTCTGGTTGTTATCTTTCTACTTATGAATTTTTCTAATACCCTCTTTCTCATTTTTGTTATGTAGGTATTTCCTATTTAGTTTCTCAGTTTTTACTGGTATCTTTTAACTTCCACCTATTCTCTATACAATAATCAATGGATATATTCTATTTTTCTCTTTCTTCCTTTTCCTCTCATTTTCAAGTGCATTATTTCTATTTCTACTTTGCCATAATATATAACATTTGAACATTTTTATTTTTCCCTGGTCTCTGCTCTTGTTTTAATCTTAGATCAACAATTTTATATATATGTGTATACATACATATATATATATATATATAAATGCTCATCATCAGTTTTTTGCTGAAGTCTTATAGTCGTATTAATTGTTTGGAACTCATCTTCTAACAGAATCTTCAAAAAGTGCTCATGGGTGCAGAATTCCCTAAGTTCATGTATATTTAAAATATTTTTCTTTTTTTCCCCACTTTATAGATATGGTTGACAAATTTAAAAATTGTGTATATTTAAGGTGTAAAACATGGTGTTTGACATAGCATACCTTGTGTAATGATTACCACAATCAACCTAATTAACATGTTTAACATGTCTATTACCTCATACAGTTACTATTTTTTTTTTAGTGTGTGGTGAGAACACTTAAAATTTACTCTGGTAGCAAATTTCAAGTATACGATACACTATTATTAATATAGTTACCATGCTGGACACTAGGTCTCTAGAACTTGTTCATCTTATATCTGAAACTTTGTATCCTTTAACAAACATCCCCCGTTTCCTCCACCCCTCAGCTCCTGGCAACCACCATTCTACTCTCTGTTTCTCTAAGTTAAACTTTTTTAGATTCCACATGTAAGTGATATAATGCAATATTTGTCTTCCTGGGTCTGGCTTATTTCACTTATCGTAATGTCTCCCAAGTTCATCCACGTCACAAATGGCAGGATTTCTTTCTATTTTTCATGTTGAATAATATTCCATTGTGTATGTATATATGTACCACAATTTCTTTATCCATTCATCTGTCAATGGACACTTAGGTTGTTTCCATATCTTGGCTATTGTGAGTAATGCTACAATAAACATGGCAGTACAAATATCTCTTCAAAATACTGAATTCATTTCCTTTGGATATATACTCATATGTTGAATTGCTGGATCATATGATGGTTCTATTTTTAATTTTTTAAGGAGCTTCCATACTGTTTTCCACAATAATTGTACCTCACCAACTTTTTTTTTTTTTTTTTGATAATAGCCATTCTAATAAGGAGTTAGGCCATATCTCACTGTGGTTTTGATTTGCATTTCCCTGATGATTAGTGCTGTTGAGCTCTTTTTCATATACCTGTTGGCCATCTATGTGTCTTTTTTGGAGAAATGTCTATTCAGTTCCTTTGCCCATTTTTTAATCAAGTTATTTGGTTTTTTGCTATTGAGTTGTATGAATTTCTTATACATTTTGAACATTAACTCCTCATCAGATATATGGCTTGCGAATATTTTCTCCCCTTCTGTAGATTGTCTTTTCATTTTGTTGATTTTTTTTCTTTTGCTGTGCAGAAGCACATATGGATATCCAGTGAAGCTATTTTCCTGTAAATCATCAGAGGACAACCTTGCTAGATATAAAATCCTTGGTTCCCACTTTCTTTCATTGAATTAAAATACATGCTGCTCCATTGCTGCCTTGCTTCATATTTTTTTTCTGAGAAGTCTGATGCTAGTCTGATTCTTTTGTCTTTGTGAGTTATTTGAACCTTTTTTTGGAGGCCTTAGGAGTTTTTTCTTCATCTTTATATAGGCATGTGTTGCTTCACAATGAGGTTATGTTCTGAGAATTGCATCTTTAGGCGATTTCGTCCTTGCATGAACATCACAGAGTGCACTTACACAAACCTAGATGGTACAGCCTATTACACACCTAGGCTATCTGGTGCTAATCTTCTGGGACCACTGTCATGTGTGTGGTCTGTCATTGACTGAAACATCATTATGTGGTACATAACTGTAATCTAATACTTTTACTAGGTTTATCTCAGAGTTGATTGCTAACTATTTGGTTAAGCTGAAATATAGTTAATAGAGGAAAGGCAGGATAAATGTTTTCTTCTTCCTTTTGAAAAAAGTCAGTTTTGAGCTATATGAAAATTTGTTTTTCATTTATTAATTTTCAGATACATGAGAAAGTTGTCAGGAACCCTAGCAAAGTTCAATAGTGATAATAAGGGCTGTTTTATGGATTTATTATGAACTTGTGGATCTTCGTAATTTACTTCAGTCTCTACTGTTCTTTTATATAAAATACCTGGCATACGTAATTCAAAACATGGTAAAATACTAATGTCCTAAGTGTTTCATTACTTCAAAATAATCTTAAAATCTAAAGGTCAGCTTTCAAATAGAAGTGCTTGACTATAAAACAGTTAAATTTCATATTCTTTAGAAGATAACTAAGAAAAAATATTTTTATTAATATTCAGTAAATGCTCGGGTTTCTAAGAAATTTTGCATAACAGCTTACTAATTTCATACAATTTACCCTATAAAATATTTTCCTTCCACACATTGTAAGATAAACATTTGCTGAACTGATTGTTGTATCGTCTAGTGTTATGTGATCATGTAATGAAAGACTCTTTTATAAAACATATACACAAGGATGGAATTAAAACTTACCATGGAATCTGTAACTCTAAATTTCCTGTCTTCTGTGGTTTAAACATAATTATGTTATATTTACATAGTTTTTTTTATTTTTACATTGGGTTTATTTGTTCTTTTAAAAAAGGGGAAAAAAGTAAAGCCATGCTTGTTTGTATACAGAAGAGATTTAATCTCTCTGTGGCTGCCTAGTATTTCTTTAACCACAGAACCAGTCTTTGTGACCTTTTAGAGTTTATGCAAGACATAAAATAGAATGTATGTTTTACATATTTGTATCAATAAGAATATTTTCCCTTCTTTTCACATTTTCTTTTTTGTTATCTTTCATCTGCATACGTTTTTAAAGCATATGGATTTAACTGAGATACCAGAATGCAAAATGCAAAGTAATTAAGTGAATCACTTAATCTTCTGAGTCTTAGTTTTCCCATTTTAAAACAAGCTCTAGGGACTTGCAATTTGAGGACTGTGGGGATTTTATTTATCCAAATTATATATCTCATCCAGCCAGTTGTGATATGCGCTTAGTTCAATAGCGGAATAAATGTGCTGTTCAGTACTATTTCCTGTGAAAAAGAGAGTGAATGTGTATGTTTAGGATGAAATTAAAGTTTACTTTTAAAACTTTTAATTTGAGAAATATAGTATAGACAAAGGAATGTGCATAATGTAAATGTACACATTAGTAAATTATTGAAAAGAGAAGACTCATGTAATTGCCACCCAAGCCAAGAAGTAGAATATTGTCATTACTCTAAAAGCTCCCTGCCTGCCCCTCCTTATCGTAGCCCATCCCATGTCATCTCTCTTCACTCTGGAGACTGTCCCTCTCTTGCCTTTTATGGTCATTCATATCTTGTTTTGTTTTCATAATTTTATACTTGAGAATACCTCTTTATGAAATATAGCTTAGTTTTGTTTCTATTTAGAGACAAATGGAAGCATGTAGTATGTGTTTTCATCTGACATTTTTTGTTCAAAATTATAGGTTATTTTAACAATTGTTCAGTTTGATGCATTTTAACAATTATATACACTCATATAACCACCAGCCAAGAGAATATATAAAACATTTCCTTCATGCAAGAAAGTTTACTCATGCTATTTTCCAGTCAATCCTCTCTCCCACCCCAAGCAACCACTTTCTGATTTCCATCACTATAGATTAGTTCTCCCCGTTCTGGGAGTGGAATTTCTGAGTCATAAAGTAGAAGTTTAACTTTATTAGAAATTTCCAAATAGTACACAAAAGTGAGCGTACAACTCCCATCAGTGCCAACATTTAGTGCTGTTCTTTTTTAAAAAATTTAGTCCTTCTTGTAGGATAAAATGGTATGTCATTGTAGATTTCATTTGCATTTCCCTGGTAACTAATAATGTTAAGTAGCTTTCCATGTGCTTATTGCCCACATGTATATATTGTTTTCTGGCCTATCCAAGTCTTTTGTCCATTTTTAATTGGACTGATTGTCTTTTTTGGTAATTTGAAGTTGTTCTTTACATGTTCTAGATACAAACCCATTGTTAAATTTATGTGCTGTGGAATAGTTTTTTCCCAGTCAGTATTAAGGCTGTCTTTTGTGCAGAAACTTTTAATTTGATGAAGTTCAGTTCATCAATTTTTCTTTTATGCTTAGTGGGTTTACTGTCCTGACTATGGTATACCTCAAACTAGTTTTTAGGTATGGAGCGAAAAGGGGATCAAAGTTAATTTTTTCATATGATATTCTATTGTTCCAGCATCATTTATTGAAAACTTTATTTCTCATTTGATTAGCTTGGTGCTTTGGTTGGAATTCAACTGATGTATGTAAATGGGTCGATTTCTGAACCTTTTTGTCCATTCATCTATTTTTCTATCCTCATGCCAATACCACAATATTTTGATTAGTATAGCTTTGTAATAAGTAGTGTGAGTCCTCCAACTTTTTGCGGTGCTTTGAGCTATTTTAGGAGTTTTGCATTTCTATATAAATTTTCAACTTATCTTATCTAAATCTTTGTAAAGATTTATGGGATTTTAATAAATGTTGTTAGGAATCTATAGATCAATTTAAGGAAAAGGAAAATCTTAACATTATTGAGACTGCTAACCCGCTAATATTTTATATATCTCCACTTATTTAGGTCTTCTTTAATTTGTCTCAGCAGTATTTTGTAGTTGTCAATGTAGAAGTCTTGACATATTTCATGATATTTTTCCTGTTTGTTTATGCTATCATGATTGGTAATTATTTTTAATTTGTTTTCCAGTATTTGTTGCAAGCAATAGATATATAGTTGATTTTTGAATCTACTTTTGTGTATTCAAATATACATCAGGATATGCTTATAATCTTGCTAACTTTATTTTTTGTTTCTAATAACTTTTGTAGATTCCATAGCATTTTTTATGTCTAGAATTATGTTATCTGTAAATAATGACAGATTACTCTTTTACTCCAATCTTTATGCCTTTTCTTTCTTTTTCTTGCTTAATTGCACAGGCCAGGACCTCTGTTACAATGAGGTAAGGACAAACGTCTGTGTGCTGTTCCTGATCTTGGGGAGAAAGCATTCAATTTTTTACCATTAAATCTGATATTAGTTTTAGGATTTTTGTAGATGCCTTTATCAGATTTGGAAAGTTTCTATTTACTCCTAGTTTTCTTTGAGTTTTTTTTAGTCCCAAATGGGTTTTGAATTTTGTAAAATGCCTTTTATGCATCTATTGAGATGATAATTTTTCTTTGTTCTATTAATAAGGTGAATTACAGTAATTTATTTTTGAAGATACAGTCAACCTTCCATTCCTTGGGTAAAATCACTTTGATCATGTTGTATTAACCCTTTTCACGTGTTATTGGATTTTATTTGCTGGTATTTTGTATTTTGTGTTTATGTTCATGAGGTATATTGATTTATAGGTTGTTTTTCTTGTAATATTTTTGTAAAGTTTTAGTATCTGGATTATGCTGACCTCATGAAACAAGTTGAGAGATTATCTTTCTGCTTTATTTTCTAATGAAGTTTGTGTAGGATTATTTCTTTCTTACATGTTTGACAGAGTTCACCAGCAAAACCATCTGGGCTTGGAGTTTTCTTTGTGGAAAGGATTTTTGTTGGTGGTGGTTTTTGAGTTTTAATTACAAATTCTATGTCTTTAATAGTTATGATATTATAGTTTTCTATGTCTTCTTGGGTTATTTTGGGTAATTTGTATTTCTCAATGAATACATTTGTTTTGTTTAAATTTAATTAATTGGCAGAATATTATAATTTTTTTCTATTCTATCAATTCCTGAGAAAGCGGTGTTAAAATCTCTCACTATGGTTGTAGATTTCTTTATTTCTAGTTTTCTTTCTGTATCTGTAATTCCCTCCATTGGCAGTGAGAAGCTGATTTCTGTCCTTACTTATTGGACCAGTCTCCCTGCATGTAACCAGTCTTCCATCTTTATCCCTTCCATCCCATCCCCTTTGCAGATGTTCTCCTTACCCTGCTTTGGCTCTGATTTACCATGTTGGACTGCCCAGGCACCTGGATGCTCTCTTTATCTTATTCAGGCTCTGGTACCCCATGCTGGGCCACCACCCCCTTGTATGTCTACACTCCTCACCCTGCTAGGTCTCTGAATTCCCATGCCAGGCTGCTGACACCATCCTCACCCTTTTCAGGCTCTGTCACTACACAACAGGCTGATTCTCAGTGGGGATATCCTTCTCATTCTAGAGGGTTCCATCTTCCCACATTGACTTGTACCCCCAGAAGATGCTCTAATTACTTTATTTAGGATTGGATACTCCATACCTATTTTCACTTACACTTAGAGATTCCCTCTTCATCCTCCTTGGGCTCTAACACCCCATGCTGGGGCATTAAGGCAATCTTACCTTCTACCTTGGATGCCTACATTGTTCTACCCGACATAATGCCCTTATGGCTGAATTATTCAGGAGGCATGGGGAAAGGGCTTTACCATCATTTTTGAAGGATATATTCACTTGGTTTAGAAGTCTAGATTAATAGCTATTTTTTCTAGCACTTTATAAATGCCATTCTATTGTCTTTTTGCCTTCATTGTTTCTTGTCGGAAGTCAGCTTTCATTTTTATTGTAATTCCCTAATGTGTCTTTTTTCTTTAGCTGCTCTTAAGATCTGGTCTTTATCTTTGGATTTTGGCAGTTTGATTATGATATGCTTAAGGTGAGGTTTTCTTTGTATCTATTCTGTTTAGGGTTGACTGAGCTTCTTGGACCTATGGATTAATGACTTCCATCAATTTTGGAAAGACTTCAGTCATTGTCTTCACAACTACTCTTTGGTCTCATTCTCTTTCTCTCCTCTTCCTAGAACTCAAATTACACATATATTGTTTCATTTAATAATATTCTACAGACATGGGGCTCAGTTATTTTTTCATTATTTTATCCTTGTTTTTCAGTTTGAATACCTTTTAAGTTCACAGATTCCTTTCTCTGCTATGTCTGGTTTGCTGTTAAGCCCATCTAATAAGTTCTTTATTTCTCATACTGTAGTTTTCAAATCTAGCATTCCATTTAGTCCTTTTTTAAATAGTTTTCATGTCTCTGGTTGCAGAATTTTCTTTCTTCTGAATCCAATTATAGACATTTTTGAAAAGTGCATAATCATAGTCGAATTATATAGATGCCTCTTAATCAAGAAACAACAAATTATTTTGTACAATTAAAGCGTATCCATTTGGTGGGTTATTGTTCAGTCATTAGAGCTCATACATATACTATTAAAAACAAACAAGCAAAAAAAAGCAAGTAATGATGTAGGTATGGGCAGGTAAATGGAATACAATAGATGCACTAAATATATCTATCTGTATAACTACATATCAAAATTTAGGATATTATCCTAGAGTGTCCATGAAGAAAACAAAGTTGGATCCCTACTTACTTCTTATAGAAAATTCATGTAATTAAAAGATTAAGTATAAATAAAGAGACCAGAAGAAATATTGCAGTTTTATTATTTTGGGGTGTAGATGGCTATTCTAAGCATAAGCTAAAGATCAAAAACATTAAGGAAATAATTGATAGATTTAATTACATAAAATTTTAAATGCATAGGAAGAGTGGGAAAGTGAGAGGAGAAAAATGTCATTTGCTAGAAATGACCATTACAATAACTCCTTACTCAACAAATTGGTAATTAAAGGGAAAGGATTAAACATTTATCCTGTCTTTTTGGAGGATAACTAAGCCCCAGTTAATGAGAGGAAGCTCTTTTTTATAGGAGAAGGCCAGCTGATAATCAGAGTAGACAGACAGAATTAGAAAATTCACTATAACTCCCAATAAAATAATTCTTTTAGGTAAGGATAATTAATGGAAGCTAAAACTTTAAGGCAAGGAAAAGGTTGTTGGGACAGGACCATCTCAGAGTGACAAAGTGTGACCTCACAGATTGTTATTAAATGAAAATAGAAAAATACATCTTTACAATAGAGAGAGGCAGTTGGTCATCAGTGTAATCAAATGACCAAACTTAGTATCACAAAGAGTGGGACAGCTGGACATTATGAGCCTCTTGATGGGTTGCAGTGTCAAGTACAGAGCATCACCTATGTTGTATTTTGCCAAAATATGTAATTTGAATCAAACTCAGATTTTAGTTCTAACTTCCTGTTCACAGAAAGTACGGAGAATAGAGGGAAAAGTTAAATGACACCTTAAGGAAGCAATCAGGCAAACTCAAATTGTAGGACTTTCTACAAGACAACAGGACTAATCTCTTTAAAGTTAGTCAAAAACATAAAAATGTTCTAGGATAAAAGCAACTAAAAAGACACAAAAATATAGTGCATGATCCTTGTTTGAATACAGGTTTTGTTTGTTATCAAGCTCTAAAGGAGATTTTGAGAACAATTGAGAATATTTGAATCTGAACTACATATTTGATTACATTAGGGGAATTACTTTTAACTTTCTCAAGTGTAATAATGGTAGAATGATGATGTCAAGGATTATGCTTATTTTTAAAAGACGAAAATTAAAAAATTTTGTCATGAATTATCATGACATGTCTTACTTGCAAATGGTTTAGAAAAAAATGAATACACACTTATATTGATAGATGATGTAAGTATATTAAATTTTGCAGGTTGTGTCTATTGGTGTTTATTTTACTATTAAAAAAAAACAACTTTTGGAGCCAGCCCCGTGGCATAGTGGTTGGGTTCAGCATCCTCTGCTTTGGTGCCCCAGGTTTGCAGGTTCAGATCCTGGGCATGGATCTACACCACTTGTCAGCCACACTGTGATGGTGACCCACATACAAAATAAAGAAAGACTGGCACAGATGTTAGCTCAGGGCTAATCTTCCTCAAGCATAAAGATAGGAGGATTGGCAACAGATGTTAGCTCAGGGCAAATCTCCCTCAGCAAAAAAATAAAAGTAAAAACAACCTCTTAAGTATGTTTGAAATTTTCCATAATGAGAAGGCAGAAAAAAATTAAGACAAAATACTAAAAGTTTTTTTCACTCAATAGAATAGCAAAATTAAGATAGTAGCTGATACTGGTGACTAATATTCTCGTGTTCTGTTTATGGGAATCAAATTGACATAACTTTTATGGAGAACAGCCTGTTGATATGTATTAAAATTTAAAATATATAAAATTCTTATTTTCCATTTCTCAGTATTTGTCCCTAGAAGATAATCAGTGTTTTGCAAAAGGATGCAAGGATGGCCTTTGCGATGTTATTTTTATTCTATTATTGTGCAAAACTAGAAAGAACCTAATTTCTATCAATAAAGGATCAGTAAAATATGATGTGTCAGTACAATACTGTCTATCCATTAAAAAATTATTACTATAAATCCACATTCATTGCATTCATTGACACAGAGGAAGTTCCATTACATATATTGAATTAAAAAGGCAGATTGTAAAACACTACATGTAGAACAATCCCATAATGTTGTGTGTGTGTGCACGTGTTTGCTTAGAGACTGGAAAATTCTTTCAATAGATGATCACAGAAACTATGGGTTTGGGAAATTTGGGTGATTTAAAAAAAAAAATCTCCCTCCTTTATAACTTTTTGATTACTTCAGTTTTCCACCTAAGAATTTATTAGCTTATAACTTGAAAAATTGTCTCATGGGGGAAAAATGGTGCTTTTGAAAACTGTTTAATGATGTGAGTAACACTCATGATAATATGAAAGTGAAAATAAACAGGAAACCAAATCACATTTACTACGTGATCCATTGAAGTGGTTCCCTGTTTTGTTAGTATTCTATTGATATTGGGGAAAATTAGTAATGCATGCTGCTTCTGTAGTTTTGTTATAAGCTGACTCCTGCAATTGTATATATTGCTAATTTGTTAATGAGCCCTAGGCTTCCAGAATAGGAATCATTTATGTTCCATTCATTTGTTGGAGCTTTCTAGGCCTGCAGTCTATAACTCAGCAGACTCATCCTTGATCCCCAAGCAACTACCAGTGTTCAATCTCTAATGTCCTCCTTGTGGTCCTCCAAACTTGCTGGCCATTTCATGGCCTCTTTCATCTGTCCACTCACCTTCCTGGCCTGGAGACTTGTATCCACTTCCCATAGGCTCTATCTATATAATTTAGATATTCCTGGTGAAGTTGAGATAGGGATTTAAATTGAAGATTGAAATGTGAATTTGTTGCAGTGTTCTGATCAATCGTGTGTGATAAATCTTTGTTACCTAAATTAGAACAGATTATTTCATAGACCACCTGGAGTATCCTTGCAAATTCACTTTATTGAATGCAAACTTAAATCAATTAGATTATCTTTTCTATCTGTACTGGTAATGTGGCGCCCATACACTCAAGTGAGGCTGTATGCCTGGATAAAATCAGAATTTTTTGGTTCAATAGTTTATAGTGCATTTCTAGGATATATTAGTAAATTTAGCATATACTCTAAAAATCTTGACTTAGCCTAATTACTATGTGTAGATAGTAATCAAGCTAAGGTTATTTGTGTATTTATCCACTTCTAGAATGAAACTAATATTGAGTATCTGCTTGTTATTATATTGGATATCTCATTATATGATGGGTATTAATATCCCAATTTTAGTAGTTGAAGAAGCTCAAACTTCAGGAGATTAAATATTTGCCCAACATCATGGTTATAAGTAGTAGTCCTGGGGTTTGAATACATGGATATATAATCGTCTAGACTATGCTCTTTCAAAAATACCAGGCTGCACAATTAGACAGACGTTGCTTACTCTTACATTGATTCCTATGTCTATTTTGTTATTTTGAAGAGGACCCACTTAATCACAGTCATAAAACCCTCAAATTGAAGTAAAAAAGTAAATTTATCCAATAATGTATAATTTTAAATGTCTAATTAAGGAAAGTTTATGTTACTACTACAAATATTTGTGGATGTCTATAGTTACATCAGACCCTTCTTACAAAATTTTTCTTCGACATCCAGAAGGGGTAGTGGAACGGGTGTCTTGTCATTGTGGCAACCATAAGTATTAACATTTGTGTCCGTGCATATTGCTCTCTGTTTTGGGCAAACCTGCCCTCAACTGCCTTTAATGCACTTGTCTAAATCATGTGGATTTTTTTAATAGAGGAAAGGAAAGACACATTGAGTTTTCTTTATACAGCCAACACACCCTACACAGAGTTGGTTATGCCAGTTTACCTGTTTTCTCGTTGTATAATAAAAGTGTTGGAGTAGATGTTCTCTAGGCTCCAACACTAATATTTGATGAATATAATGATGACTGAGTAACTTTCATTTAATGTTTATTGATAATGACTAGCTCTCCATGCCAGGGACTGCCCCAGGTACTGGAACACCCTTCCTGGCAACCCCGTGGCTGGCTCCCTCACCCCTGCAGGGTTGTTGCTCAGATGTCACTGTATCATTGATGCTGTCTTCTTGCGCTCTCCACCTCCATCCCACCACCCTCTATCCACTTTCTCTGTTTTATTTTTCTCCAGTCACTTTTCAATATTTCATATAATATATAGATTTCTCTTTAATGTCTTTTCCCAAAAGAATATTCACTCTATGCGAGCAGGGATTTCTATTTACTTTCATGATGGAAAATTCCCCAGTATCTCAAAGATTGCCTGGCACATGATAGGCACTTTCTTAATATTTACTGTAAGAATGAATAATTTTTCTGATGAAAAGTTTCTAGAGCTTTTCTAATCATATTGCTTACACAACTATAGAGGCATTGACTATCATCCTGCTTTACCAAAACCGAGGAATTCTGGAACGTCCCTTTCCAGAGGCTGTTACATTCACATCTTTTCTCCAAATTTGGTCTCCCAGAGCCTCTTTGAAATAACACATAGGGACATCAACTTAAAAATTTAGAGAATTTTTATAAAAAAAGTAAAATTCTTTCCTAATCATAGCTTTTCACAGAGATGTTCATTTAATTCTGACATTCATTTGTGTTTCCATTTTTACTGAATGGCCAACTTGCTTTCAAAACCTATAGATTTCAGTTGCATCCTTTATTGCGGTTTAAGAACATTGTGTTCTTTTAGGCTAACCACATTTAGTTTGAGCCATTGTCATACAATAGTATTTATCAGTGTAATTTTCAACAAATATTGTGAAATTTTTACAAATCATGTAAAATTATGGTTTCAAAATAGATGCATTGACCTTACCAGAAAGAAACTCTACAACTGTAGTCATGCCCATTATGTGGGCACAAACTCTTCACATTTATTCATATACGTGGCCTCAGTGGGCAGGCAAGCCGGCCAGACTTCTTACAATCACGGCAAATGTTGATATAGCAAAATAACCTGAGAAACATAACAAGCAGCTGTGTCTTTTTTGGTTTGTTTGGTATTTTTTAATAGCCAGAATATGACTATGTATTTATCTTTCTAAAACTGTTTTTCTGCCAGCCATGCAGTTTGATTTCTAGGATAAGGCTGCCAATTTTGAAAACATAGAATTTAGTTTTGTTTCTGTAATGTCAAAGAATTAATGTAAAATTCTATCGATAATATAGGGAAGAGCTAACATACTGCTGGAAATGAATTCAGAGCAAGATGCTAATCGAATTAACTGTACAAAAGGAGATGGACCCATTGAAAATGGATAGTGGTATTAATTAATACTGCCCCTAAACCCATTATTGTAAATGCAAAAAGCTGTAAAGTTGTAAAGAAGTTCTATGACAATGCACTTTCAACTTAGAGACAACTTCAAATGAAAACTTACTCTACGGGTTAGATTTAGAATTTGAACATGTACTTTGCAAGTATGAGGTTAAAATTGAATGTGTTTGCATTTGGAGAGATTTTTCATTGATTGAGAAAGGAGTAAGCGAAGACCATTTTGTTTCAGGTCCATTTAACCAATATTCACTGGCTGCAGTATCATGACCTAAGCATAGTTGGCAATATGTAATTCCACTGTCAGGGAAAGTATACAATAATTGGGGAGAAAAGCATACACACATGCCTACAAGGCAAAGCAGTGTGTTATGAAAGTGGACAGCAAAATCAAAAGAAGCTTAAAGGAAGGAGAAACCAGAGTATTTGTGGGTGAGGTTTTATTATAGGCCTTAAAAGATGGGTCAATATAGCAAAAGGTAGAGGTGGCATGGACAAAGGCTTACAGTTGGGAGAATTTCTGTGGCTTGTGAGTAAACTAGTGCCTTCCCCTGTGTTCACATGGAACCCACACACGCATCGATAGTAGCATTTATTGTAATAGATTATAATGGTCTCTTTGTCTCCCTTACTAGACTGTAGTTTCCTGAAGAATAGATAAAATCCTCATTATTTGTAGATTCTGTATTGTGAATTTGTGTCCTTGCTAAAAATATTTGTAACTCCAAATCAATACTTACAGTACTTTCACAGTCACTCATGGACATGTGCAGAGCAGCAAACACTATGAGTCAGCTGATGCACGTGTTTCCAACTAAGGTCTAACAAGGCTACACTCTGCCTTCTTGTTTCAGCTGCGTACTGAAATGATAGTCTATTTAAGTGCACATTTTTCACATTTTTGTGCTTTGGGCTCGTGATTTTGCTGCTTAAAATGGCCCCTAAGCATAGTACCAAAATCATGTACAGTCTGTTATTCCTAATTGCAAGAAGGCTGTGATGTGCCTTACAGAGAAAAATATGTGTTTTAGATAAGGCTTATTCAGGCATGAACTATAGTGCTGTTGGCCATGGGTTCAACGTTAATGAATCAAAAATATATATGCAATACGATGGCCTTAAACAGAAACACACATAAAACAAGGTTGTCTATTGATCAGTTGATGAAAATGTTCTGACCAGAGGCTTTCAGGAATGAAACTTTATATTCCACCTAGGAGCAATGGTTCAGTATTTACTAATTCACTGTCTGCAGTAACTTTATAGAACAACTAGCTGAATAACGAGAATTGACCGTGTCTGTGATTTCTGTATGCTTAGCACTTAGTTTTTAGGAGATGGCCAGAGAGTTTTATGAGAAAACGCCTGAATATAGAGAATTGGGAGGAATAAGGCAGCTCATTGGAAATGTTTAATACTGAGTTTGGGAGCTGGGGTTTTAGTGCCATGCAGGCAATGAGAAGGCATGGGAGACTTTTTCTCCTGGTAGTGATCTTCCAGTTGTGAGCTGTTCAACAGGCATTGATTGAATGTGCTGGGTGGTGTGATGGACAGAATGAGTATTTCCGGGGTCCTGCTCTCAAGGAGCTACTGCAGAAGCTCTAAAAGTTCCTTTAGTAAGATTAGTTTCACAGGGATTTATAGGATGGGTTGGAATTGAGAGAGATTGAAGACACAAAACCAAGTTATGCAGCTACTCCAGCAATCCTGATACGAGGTAGTAAGGACCAGGATTAGGGTGCTGGCAGAGAGAATGGGGATAGAGGAGGCAGATACTTGAGTTATTGTGAAGTGAAAATCAGCAGTAAATGACTTGATACAGAGGATGAGGGAAGGGACAAGTTAAACTCTGCAGTTTGCTACCCTGACTTGTTAGTTCCTGTGTCTGCAGATGCTCTTCGACAATGTTTTCCTCATCTGAGGTTATTACTCTGTACTGTGCTGCGTCTTTTAAGGCATTGGTAATGGGGTCACTGTCTTCATCCATCATAACTAAACAGCTGATGAATTATCTATGGTTTGGGGTGAGCGTCGGGGGAAAATAGATCTAGTTTCACAATTCTTGGTGAATTTTTATAATTAATTGTGAAGTTTTGCCAGGGGACTCCAGAACTGAATTACCTTATTTTTTTAAACTGAAAATGTGTGCCATCCAAATGACTTCCACTTTAATGACAAGTTATGTCCAGCATTGTATAGTTAAATGTTACTAATGCAAATTTTCCTGCTACCTTTTCCAGCGGGTGAGACAGACCATTATTACTCTAGTTGACTGAGAAATTGCATGTGAAAAAATACATAGAGGCCCAGGGATCAGCATTAATTCCGTTTTCAGTGGTGTAACTTAGGGCAATAAGCTTTTCTAAGTTTGTAAAGTAAATCCATCATTGGGAAGTGCTCAGTATCTTTCCTTACAGTTTCCATAAATTGAGAAATAAAACTTTGTTTTCTCTCAGCATGATACTGATAGAAAGCTTTAGGTTTGGAAAGATATGTAGTTAAACTTGGGGTTAAAAATACTTTCTCAATGCACTTTTTTCTTATGAAAAGTCATTTTTTAAAGAGACAGTTTCTATCTTACTTTAAGCTATTTGCATTACCAATTGTTTTATAAACTTATGCAAAACTGATATCATACTTGGAACCTCTGGAATAATACATTTTTTTTTTCTGGCAAACTCATCTCAGGTAATCAAGAAAGGTAGATGTTTTTATGTCAGTTTTCAAGAAAGAATTTGAATGGTATTCTAAGTTGGTATTTATTCTATCTGTGGCTAAATACTACGTGTGTTTAATTCGACTTGAGATTAAAAATCAAAGGAATTTTGATGTTCTTTATCTTTTTTCATCTGCTTTAGTTTAACGTATCTTTCTGAACAAACCATGTTTGTAAAGCGTATTAAGTTTTGTTTGGCCTTCCTCTCAACTGCAAGTACTCAGTGGACCTTAATGCAAGGTTATGTTCCCTGGACTGATTGATATATAAACAGAAGACAGATGGTATAGAGATGACTCTGATGATAATTCATTTTTCAGCTAGTCATGAAGATGTTTTGATTACAGTGTGTTTAAGTGATTATAACACAGTCTGCAATGTTAGTCTTGCTGGGGAGAGGGCACATGGAAAACAAGTTACGTGTTATTCATGCCCAACAAAGGATGCACTGTGGTGTAATTATTTTAATTCCGAATGCTAGATTAGGCCTGGAGGAGTTTAAAATATGTCATACAGTAAGGTAAGTCAATTAAACATAGGCCAAATAAAAAAGGTAACTGCACAGTTTTGAGGCATAAATATTTGTTTTGGAAAGTATTTAGATGTTACTATATGAAAGAAACCAGTATTTTTACATTTAGGCAACAGTCTGTGTACAGCTAATTAAAAAATGACATGGCTTGATTCTAAGTTGATGTAAATCGTAATTATGAAGCTTGCTTTCTGTGTCATGAATTTAGAACTGAAATCAGAGAGCTGACAATTCAACAGCATGTTATATCCTTGCTGTTGATCAAGTTTTGCAAAAAACCTCCAAGCAAAATGTTGAAAGGAGAAAAATGAATTAGAATTGTGTGAATGGATAGGCCATTTAAATTTTCGTTTTCACGTACTAATTACAGTTTATAGTACTATTTTTTGGTTTCACAATAGAATAATTGATCGCTTAGATGGAGTTCGTTTGTTGTGGTCCCTCCTGAAAAATCCTCACCCAGACGTGAAGGCCAGTGCAGCTTGGGCCCTCTGTCCGTGTATCCAAAATGCTAAGGTAAGAAGAGACTGCAACTCGATCCATTCTAGAATCTCCTCTCATATGATATTGATATTGAAGAATGTCACTACACATCACTAACTGCTTTTGACTTATTTTTGGTCAGACTTATCTGGTGGAAAAAAGTGCTGTACATTTGTGCCAAAATAATTTTTGAGCAATGCCTTTTCCTGGTCAGTTTTTAAATGCTGAATGAAACTAGGCTAATATGGCAGTGCTAACCAAGGTCCACCTGGCTGGTGCAGTGGAAACAAGTACCCCAGGTAAATGTAGGTGAAGAAAAGTTGACTGTTCCTATGGCTTGGGTGATAAGAACATTGTCTGCATTTACCGGCTACTTTCAGAAGCACGAGACTACATCTATCTTATTTATAGACTGAAATGCAACAGTGAAAGATCACTAAGTTCTTACTTACCTTGAAAAAATCACAATTTCATGAATCCCACTTTTCGTATCTGTTAATAAAGACTGGATATAAAACCTATGAATAAAATTTTACATGAGAAAAAAAGACTGAACCGGAAGGTTCTGATGTCTTTTATAGCTCTTCATTTGTAAATTTTGTTATTTTCTTTAAAAGATCTCTTTTCAGCCTATTTCTGTTATCTTTACTTAAAATTTTTTCCTATGGGCTTAGACATTTCCCTTTAAGATTCTTGTTGGCAGTGATATTTCTCCCTGTTGAATATTTTTATCTAAAGGATTTTATTCCTGTCATAAATGTAACATGACTCTAAATATCACCCTAAATATCTGTGACTAGAACTAACGTTTTGTAAACAGTGAATTGTGAAATATACTAATAGTAGAGGAGACCTGTTACAAACTGGCTAATAGAGCCAGTTTTTTATAACAGAAAAAAATAATAAAAACAGCTCAAATGTCAGCCTACAGGAAAATGGACGACAGGGTGAGAGTCGAGTCGTCCCATATGATCCAGTGCAACCGTGGAAATGAGTGTATTTCAGCAATGTATTCATCAGTATCAAAACACCTCATCAACATAGTGAGCAAAATGAAAACAAGTTTCAGAAGTAGATGTACAATATAATTCCTATTATATAATGTTCAAAGAAATTATTAAAATGCAAAATTTAGGGCATTGAAATGCATGGTCAAGTGGTTAAGTTCACACGCTTCACTTCAGTGGCCCAGGGTTCACCAGTTCAGATCCTGGGCGCAGACCTGCACACTGCTCATCAAGCCATGCTGTGGCGGCAGCCCACATAGAAGAACTGCAGTGACTTACAACTAGGATGTACAACCATGTGTTGGGGCTTCCGGGGGGGAAAATGCAAAATTTAAATGACATTATTTAGGGAGTAAGAAAGAAGCCTATTGGGGAAAGATTGCTAGAATCCTTGAAGGTGTCCTCATCAGCTACTTGAGTAGATCAGCCCAGTCCTTCATTCATAAACATGAACAAAGAAGGACCACTAAATATTTAAGGAAGACTAATGGTATTAGACCCAAGCCAAGATTAATAAGCAGAACTAACTTCAAAGGAAACAGAGATAATGCAAGGAACAGAATATAACATGAAGTTTTTCAAATTGAAATCCTCAGAATGACCCAAGAGGGAATCCTAAGCCTGAAAAGGTTGTTATAAAAAAAGAAATATTCATAGACTAAGAAAAGCTTTTTGGAAATTAGAAATATATTTGGCAAAACAATAAATTTAATAGAAGCGACGAATGCTAGGATAGATATGACTGAATAATTATCTGGAAGATAAATCTAGTAAATAAGAATTTAAAGTAAAAGTAAAAAGAAAAGACATGAAAACACACAAAAAGAAAGAGTAATCAAAGGGAAGAAATATGCATATATATATTTATATATCAATAGATAGATGGATATATTTTTTAAAGGGTTCAAAAGTTTCTGTAAACTGAAGAAATCAGAAAGATTCCAGTCTTCAGACTGAAAAGATTCACTTAGTGCCAAACAGGAAAAACAAACAAACAAAGCTGTCTACACCTAGACATAAATTCAAATTTCGTGTTTCCAGAAATTAAAGAAAAGGAAAAAGTGGGGCTGTCTTGGTGGCATAGAGTTAAGTTTGCATGCTCAGCTTCCGTGGTCCAGGGTTCGCCAGTTCAGATCCCGGGCACGGACCTATGCAATGCTTCTCAAGCCATGCTGTGTCAGGCATCCCACGTAAAAAGTAGAGGAAGATGGGCACAGATGTTAGCTCAGGGCCAGTCTTCCTCAGCAAAAACAGGAGGATTGGAGGCAGATGTTTACGTAGGGCTAATCTTCCTCAAAAAAAAAAAAAATGGGGAAAGTTGCATAAGAACAAGAATGAAATCAGTGTTAGGCTTAACATCATTCACAATAAATTCTAAAAGAAAATGAAACAAAGCCTTTACTGTTTTTAGAGGAAAATACTTCTTATCTTGGAAGTCTATATCCCGAAAAATTAGCATTCATGTGTGAGTGTAGAGTGAGGACAGAAGAAAGACATTTTTCTTTTAGAAATGTCAGAACTCAGGAAGCTTATCCCCCATGAACCTTTTCTGAAAAAAATTACTTTAGAATATTTTCCAGTGAAACAAAAGATTCTAAGAAAGAGGACAACATGAGTTACAGAAACAATAAGCAAATCATTAGAATTTATAGTTAACTATGAATTTGTGTTGATAATATGGCTTTCAAATTTTATCAAATTGTTAAAAAATAATTTTTTAAAAACTAATGGCATAAAATAAAAGCAGATAGTATTCTCACAGTCATGATCTGAACCTAAACAACCACATGACTCAAAAAACATGTTAGGTGATGGAAGGTAATAGGTAAAAATATACTAACGGTCTTTATGTTTCCTGGAGAAGGATGTTATAGATACCGGTTAATTCTAAACCATCATTGAAAGTATGAATTTAAATATAAAATTTAACATTATCATTGTTGATATCCATTTTGTATAAATAACATTTCTACTTAGTTCTGTTATTACATGTAAATTGTGTCCTTTATTTTCATGGACTTCAACTCTAAATCTGCCTATTTATCTATACCAGCTTTAAGAGCTATTCCAGTGTTTTCATATTCATTATTCCTGCCCAGGACACCTGTCCTGAATATCCGACTGGTCTCCTAGGCTAGCAACCTAAACTGAACCATACTCAAACTTTAAACACAACACAACCTGCTTGTCTTTTAGCCCTTGGCCCCAAGGCGTAGACTAGATCCGAGCCTCCATAGAAAGCTCCTACTTGTTCCATTTCTCTTGAACATCTCTGCCCTCTGCATGCTCTTCACTCCCACCAACCTAGTATCTTTGAATTCTTCTCAAGACAAAGAAACCTCAACACTCTCTTACCACTCCTGAGGGAAAGACAGACTCATGAAGAAGAAAGCTCCCTGCCTGTTCACTTCTCTTACCAAGACTACACTCTCCTTCTATATGGATTATCATTTAGGTAACATGAACATTTAAAGAATTTTAAACAAGGAAGTGACATGAGCAGTTTGGCTAATTAGAAAATGTATGAGTGGGTGACTAATTAGGCTGCTATAATGGTTCAGATGAAAATAATTAGAATTTGACCTAACATAGTCACAGTGTGGGTGAAGAGGAAGAGTCGATATAAGAAATAATCGGGAAGTAGGATCAGAAATTGGTGAGTGATTGGATGCTGGCTGTGAGGAGGAGAAGAAAAGATGTTAGCACAGGGCCAATCTTAAAAAAAAAAAAATTGGGATACATGAGCAAAGATTTTGAAGACTATTGGTCTAGTATACCAGGTCTGGACCTTGAAATGGGAGAGAGGGTAATTTAAAACATCTTTCTTCAAGAAAATAGCCAGATTTGTGAGGCTCTTCTTGTTTTGAAAAATCCTAATTTCCAGGATCAGAAGGTGAATAGTATGTTAGTCTCCATCCTTGCATCCTTCTAGAATAAAATTCATCTTCCCAAGGCAGAAGGATACCTTAGGGGTAGAGTATGAAAGAGGTCATGTGCTCAGGAAGGCAAGTGGAAAGAAAGCACACTTGTAATATTCAAAAATAGCATCTCATTATTTATACAGATCCCAATCAAACTATGGTTTAAGACAGCTTTATCTAATAGAACTTTCTGTGATGATGGAAATGTATCTTCACATATGGTAACCATTAGCCACCTGTGGCTACTGAGCACTTGAAATGTGACTAGTGTAACTGAGGAACTGAATTTTTTTTCTTTTGTTTATTGACATATAATTGACATATTGTGTAAGTTTAAGGTGTACAACATGTTGGTTTGATACATTTATATATTGTAATATGATGATTACAGTACTGTTAGCCAACACCTTTGTCATGTCACATATTTATCATTTCTTTTTGTGTTGAGAAAAGTTAAGATCTTTCTTATCAGCTTTGAAGTTTATAATACAGTATTGTTGACTATAATCCCTATGTTGTACCTTAGATCTCCAGAACATATTTATTTACCACTTGTAAGTTCGTGCTCTTAAAACAACATCTCCTCAATTCCCTCATCCCCAGCCCTTGGCAACCACCATTTTACTCTCTGTTTTTACACGTCCAGGTTTTTTAGATACCACATATAAGTGATATTTGTCTTTCTTTGTCTGACTTATCTCTCTTAGCATAATGCCTTCAAGGTCCATCCATGTTGTTGCAAATGGCAGGAGTTCCTTCTTTCTCATGGATGAATAATATTCCATTTTATTTATATACCACATCTTCTTTATCTATTGATGGACACTTACGTTGTCACCATATCTTGACTATTGTGAATAATGCTGCAGTGAACATGGGGGTTCAGTTGTCCCTTCTAGATACTGATTTCAATTCCTTTGTACATATACCGAAGACTGAGATTACTGGATCATATGGTAGTTCAATTTTTAATTTTTTGAGGAATTGCTGTACTGTTTTCCATAGTGGCAGTACCAGTTTACATTCCCATCAACAATGTATAAGGATCCCTTTTTTCCACATCTTTGCCAACATTTGTTATCTCTTACCATCCTAACCGGTGTGAGGTGATATCTCATAGGAGTTTTGCTTTGCATTTTCTTGATAATTAGTGATGTTGAGTACCTTTTCATATAAAAGCTTGGCCATTTGTATGTCTTCTTTGGAAAAATGTCTATTCAGGTCCTTTGCCCATTTTCAATTAGATTATTTTCTTTTTTACTATTGAGTTGTATGAGTTCTTTATATATTTTGGATATTAGCCCCTTATCAGATATATGGCTTGCAAGTATTTTCTCCCATTCTGTAGGTTGTCTTTGCAATTGATTGATTATTTATTTTGTTGTGCAGAAGCTCTTTAGTTTAATGTATCCTCACCTATTTATTTTAGTTTTCGTTGCCTGTGTTTTTGTGACTTATCCAAGAAATCGTTACCTAGACGAATGTCAAGGATTTTCTTCCCTATGTTTTCTTCTAGAAGTTTTGTTTCAGGTCTTACATTTACATCTTTGATCCATTTTGAGTTAATTTTTGTGAGTGGTGTAAGGTAGGGGACTAGTTTCATTCTTTTGCATATGGATATCCAGTTTTCCTAACACCATTTGTTGAAGAGACTATCCTTTCCCAATTGTGGGAGGAACTGAATTTTTAATTACATTGTTTTAATTAATCTAAGTTTAGTGAGCCACATGTGGCTAGTGGCTATTGTTTTAGATAGCTCAAGTCTAAGAGATACAAATAATGGAAAATTGTTTTTGTAAGGCAACTGCTGCAAAGAGTTGTAAACCTCAAGAATTATATAAGATTGCATATGGTTCATTATGCAAATTTTAGAAAGTAAAGAAAAGCAAAGGATTTTGTGTGTTTTTTACCACAATAAAAAAATTTTAATTAAAAATAAGGCAAAGGAAGAAAATTACCTGTAATTTCAGCACTTGGGGGTAACTACTATTAAGAGTTAATAGAGGTTTTTTCCCTTAATAATGAATTGTGAATATCTCTCTGATTTTCTATATATGTCTTTCCATATTCTTGCTTAATTTTGTTGGCTATATAGTATTTTATTGTATGGCTATATCATAACTTATTTGTGCAATTAAATTTCCCATGTTAAAGAAGAATGAGGTTAGTGAAACGGAAATTTCATTTGAGCTTTTCTAAAATGTCTATTTCACTTGGAGAAAATTAAGTTACCTCTGACCCACTGGTGGAAATTTGAGCATAGTTCCCCAGGGCTTATTCCATGGTTTCCATTCAATAATTAAGAAGTATGGCCCCATAGTTTAATTTGGGCAGAGACTTTCTTCTTTAGTTACCATGGTCATTCTTAGAGATGTGTCCCTTTGGGAGTCTTTATTGATAGTCCAGATTTATGGTCAGAGCAGATTACACTGTACTTATCCATCTCTCTTCACACTAAACTGTCATTCTACTGTCTTCACCATAACAGTAGTATTTTATACATATATGTAACCCATAGCCTTTCACATGCATTATCTCACTTACCTGCACCACCACACTTTTTTGCTTCTGAGGAAACTAAGTCTTCAGAAATATGTAATTACTTTCTCAAGATCAGATAACTAGTATGGTGACTCAGCCACAATGTGAACCCAGTTCTAACCGCGTATCCTATGCTATTGTCACCACAATACAGCTGCCACACACATCAATAAACAGGGGTCTAGATGGTTCCTTTCGTATCCAAGAAGATCTTTTGGTGATTCCTTTGTGAGGAAAAACCTCAACTGCTCTTCAAAATATGGGATGTCCTCAAAGTCTTAGTGCAGTTTTAAGCTTTGAGAACTTAAAAAATGTAAATATACAAACTTTAAAAATATCATTTAGGGTACCACTCCGGGGGGATATTTTAACAATATCATTTGGTGTACCATATAGTGGGGTACCGTTATGTTGATAATGGGGGAGGCTGTGCGTGTGTAGAGGCAGGGAGTGTAGGGGAAATCTCTGTACCTTCTCAATTTTGCTATGAATCTAAAACTGCTCTAAAAAAGTAAAAGTCTATTAAGAAATCATTCAAAAGTTTCATTATTTAGCTTTTTCTTCTACTTGTTCAGTTCTGGAAACAGTGAAATAAAATTTTAACTTTAATGTTTTGTTTCAGTCAGTGTTGTCATCTTCAATGAGAGAGACTAAAAAATTAAAATTAAAAAATGTGTTTTTCAAAATTCACAAAACTAAACAAGTGACAATTAAAAATATATATACACATTTTGAAGCACTGATACCTTTGAAGTAATTACAGCATTAAAACTGCACTAAGACTTCTGGGCAATACTGTATTTATTTTAATAAGCTTTAAACAATGTTTTGCATTTTATTGATTAATCCTTTTCACACTAAACCAAATTAATAGTTAAAATGCATGAATTGTTGATCTATTTGTTTTTTCAATACTTATACCAAAAATTAATCACAAATGAAGAACAGGAAAGGTTTTGTTTTCTTTTTGACTCAGTTTTTAACCTATGACAGTAATCTGGGGGTTGAATAGCTTTTATCTCAGTTTCACCCAGGTATTATATCCAAGGAAATACAACATCTTCTGTTACTTTCCTGGCTGCCTTTAGGTAAGCATGAAAGAAAGCTCCAGAATATAAAATGATGCTGGAGAGGAATGTATTATGATATTAATTATTAGTAATTGGACTGGGTTTATACTTCATAAGCATTTACATTTAAATTTTCATTTTGTCTTGAAGAACTTTGTGGCAATACATGAAGAGGATAAAAGAAAAAGTTAGCAATGATTTAATGTAATCTCTACGCATATCAAATAGTTTCACTAATTCAACAACATTTATTTAGCACTAACTGTGCAGGTGCACATTCCATTTTGTATGCCCATTTTTTTTGCATCTTAGCATAAATGTATAACGTTTATGCATTTAAGTTTTCAGTGTTAAAAAACAGAATGAGGTTAAGTGAAAAAAAAAAACTTTCATTTGAGCTTTTCTAGAATGTTCTTTCACATAGAGAGAGAAAATAAAGTTACCTCTCACCTATTGGTAGAAATTTGAGCATAGTTCCCCAAGGGTGTGTTTTACACTTGACTTTGTGTCATAGTTTTAAAGGGCAGTGCTTTCTCTTCCTTGATGTACATGAAACAATAATGCATTTTACAATCAACTGCCTTGTGGCTAAAATATACGGGTTAAGATACTTGTAAATGTCTATGAGCCTGGGGATTATGGTGCATGGAACTCTTTCAGGGTCTCATCTGTCTTACTTTACCTCACCATTCAAAACTTATCCCACTTGACTGTATTCCATTTGCAATTTTCAAGTAGCATTTTGTGTATTCTCAGATGTTTTTAGGTGAAGTAAAACTGTTTTCTAGTAAGACTATGAATTCTGAGGGAGGATAGAGGCAGGAAACATTTCTTGAATGTGCTTGGCACCCAGCTTACAGTAAAATAATGGAACCAGAAGAGATCTTGCTGGATATTTTGGCCCATTCTTCCCTTCTCCTCCTCACCCCTCCCCCATTCAGGTAGGTTAATGACTCAGCTTTCTAGGAGAGATTGCTTTTTATTTTGTAAAAGGCATTTCCACATTTTTTCACATAAGATGCTTTCCTAGGACATTTTAGACTTATTAACTTACAGATCATAGGATTTCGCATCCTTGTGATGTAAATAACTTCTTTGTGTGGATTCATGGCACTGATAGGAATGCTGCAGGAACCAGCTATTGTTAACTATAGCTAAAAGCAATGCAAATAGGAAGAAAGCACCAGCCAGGCCCCCAGACAAGTTAGTGCTCCTTCAGTGTCCCTGCCACCGTCTTTTAGGCATAGGGAAACCTAAGTGCACTGTGTATGTGTCCATGGAGAATGGATGTGGTGAAATGTCAACTGTTTGAAACAAATGTTATCCATTTTTTATATTATTAACAGCATATACATTAGAATACATTTTCAGATCTATCTGTTGAGAAAATGAAATGTGAAAATTATTTCTAGTGAATGTATTGCATGTTTTCTTACTGGGAAATATTTAAAGCGACCTATCAGTAAATGAGCCAGGCAACAAAGTACCAGAATCAAAGACGTCAGTAATGAATTGTGGGATAATTGAGACAAAGACTCACGATATGTCTGCAATGTATTTGCATTGTAATTATTTTGTTATTAGATGCATAAAACAAATGGAATTGTGGGATCTTTGTAGTAAAAAGTATTGACGTTTTCACCCGTAGACAAGTGTCTCAATTAAAAAACTTAAAATTTTCCTTAATTTTGGAGAAAGTCAGTATGTTATAGTTTTTGATAGCTTATCAGTGATAAATGAAATGTACTGAGTGAAAAAAGGTGTATTTTGGCAGCTTAATACTTATCTGCCCGTTCTTTATATGATTGGAAAACCAGAGTGTAAAGTGTGAGTCTGTTTTATGGTCTTATATAAAACATGAAAGAATATTTGAGACAGGAAATAAGCATCATCAGTTAAAAATCTACTCAGTGTTCAGTCTCTCAAGAACTGAAGAACAGAAAGCTGAACTAATGTGAACTAATTATAAAAAAAACTCACTGAGTATTTTTCTAAGTAGTTTTATTTAAAAGTGTACCATTTAAGGTGTTTTCAGTGTTAGGCTCAAGGAAACTTTGTTGTTGTTTTCTTTCCAGTTAAGATTGCTAAAAAGGACAGAGATCCTAAGATTTGACCTCTGTAGTGATGTTACTTAGTAAATTTCAGGAGCCGCAAGTCTGGTTGCAGATGAATAACTGCTTTGTGAAAAGTGTGAGAGATTTGCAAATGGGAGTGAAAAGCTGTTCCTTTCAAGCTGAATGATCAAACGCATTTTTGGAGAAAAACAGTGGTTGAACAGGTGTTCAGTATTATGAACTTGTGATATAAAGAATGCAACAACTGAATCTGGCAAAAATCCATGTATTAAATTATTTGTTCTTAAGAAGCAAAACTCTCTGTTGCAGAAAGGCAACTCACATTTGTGCTCCATGAACAATAAGATATTGAAAAATACAGAAACTCAGATAAATAATGTATAATTGTGTTACAACACTTTCATGCCTTTTGCCAACATTTATAAGAATCATGGTTCTTTCTTTAAAACTTATTGTATTTTTTATTTTATTTCTTTTTGTGGATGTTGCAAGATAGTATTTAATTTCCTTAATTCTGTTTCTTTCATTAATGTCTAGAAGTTTTTATTAAAGGAAAAGTTTAAATATTTGCCTTTTCAGAAGAAGTGATTTGCATATTTATTTATAATCATATTATAATTGCATATTTATTTATAATCACCACTGCCCTATGAATTAGATAAGAAACAGGTATTCTTATTTTAGAATAAATGCTCTAAATATGTAATGTCAGTTGTAGAATTAGGAATAAAATTCAAATAATGTCTTCCAAATCAGTAATATATCCAGGTGATCATTTGGCCTTCTAACTTTCCTAAACTTAATTTTGCTACTTCTTTAGAAAATAATGTTGAGTTTTGAATTTTGATCTTGGAGGAAAAAAAGTCTCTCTAATTTCCAAACCAGTGGCCTGAGGATCTGCTCCAAACAGAGAAGGCAGTCAGAGACATTTGAGAATGATTTCCCAAAAGAGAAGAGAAAAAGTTAGTTTCTGTGAGGATGGAATACAAGCTTGGGCAATTTTAGCCAAGAATGTTGAGCACTGAGTGTGGATGGGGCCAACTTCCTGATTACAGGTGTGACAGAACGCAGCTGATCAAACACGACAGGAATTTGACATCACTCTCTGTTTAACTTCAGCTGCCCAATGAGCCATGCCCAATCAAGAAGCCAAAGGAACCTGGAGAAGGCGAGTGTAGGGGGGCAGTTTCATACTAGGAATACTGCCATAAACACGATTTATGAGCTTCAATTTGGTCATGTTAGGGCCATAGAATGTATAGCTGTCTCACAGTGTACCTGAGAGGCTACTTGGTTTTAAAAAAATCTAAAACCTCATTAAAATGTACTCTGTGTTTGTGTTCTGCCCATCTATTTGGGGTCTGCTATCATTTTTAAGTCACCAAATAGTTCGAAGTATTCTCCTCATCTGGCCTCCAGTTCCTAAAATCCTAAAAGTTTAAAGTGAACTATATTACAAGTATTTTTCTGTATGCCAGATTTTCAAGTGGGGATATGAAGGGGCAAAAGAAAAGTGAGGGTGTTAAAAGACTGTCCTCAGACCACCACTGGAAGGACCACTATCTACAGATCAAATCTGTTGCTTTCATCTGGATTCCCCTCCTGCCCTGCTATGCTCTCCCATCCCGTGCTTCTCAGCCCCTACTCCAAAAAGGACGGCAGTGGAGGCTGCTGGTTTAGGAAGGAGTAGAATTGACAGAGGTGTAATATACAACATGGAAAGTTACAACTAAAGGTATAGCTGTTCTAAATAGATATGTACAAAACTGTGCCAACAATTAGCTGCTTATGAAAGCCTATAACCATTTTATTTTGAAAGTACAGTTTGTTATCACTTGCCAGTTACTTTATTAAACAGTCTCATGCATTATCATATCATTATATCCACCTCAGCCAAGAACTCCCAGGATCACACATTGTACTTTGTCACCATCAGAAACTGGCCATCTCAAAATTCAGTGACTCAGATAGCTGACTGGAATGCCAGATTCTGATCACAAGGTTGTGTCCTTCCATCTCTCTAGGCACTCATCTTCATACAAGACATAGCCACAGGCAACAGTAGTAATGTTTTTCTGCCTCCTTTCATGAATGTGGAAGCCCTTTTGTACCTCTCTTTTCAAGAAGTCAACTAGATTTGGGTCCCTTGCCTGGAATACTTTTATTATCCTGCGTCTGGACCTAAACTCAGCATGCTCATAACTTCAGCTACATGGTGCTTTGGATTTTTTCTTGTAGGAGTCTTATGGTTCAAGTCTTATGTTTAGGTCTTTAATCCATTTTGTGTTAATTTTTTTATGTGGTGTAAGGTAAGGGTCCACCTTCATTCTTTTGCATATGCATATCCATTTTTCACAACACTATTTGTTGCAAAGATTGTCCTTTCCTCATTGAATGTTCTTGGCACCCCTGTCAAAAGTGATTTGAGAAAATACCCAAGAGTTTATTTCTGGGTCTGTATTCTATTCCGTTAATCTGCATGTCTGTTTTTATGTCAATACCACACTGTTTTGATTACAATAGCTTTGTAGTAAGTTTTGAAATCAGCAAGTGTGAGATCTCCAATTTGTTCTTATTTTTCAAGATTATCTAGATTATTCAGGGTCCCTTGAGATTCCATATGAATTTTAGGATGGATTTATGTTTTTCTGCAAAAGAAAATTGTTGGGATTTTGATAAGGATTGCATTGAATCTATAGGTCAGTTTGGATAGCATCAACATCTTAACAATATTAAATCTTCGAGTCTGTGAACACAGGATGTTTTTCTATTTATTTGTGCCTGCTTTAATTTCTCTCAGCAACGTTTTATAGTTTTCAGCGTACAAGTCTTTTGCCTCTTTGGCTAAGTTCATTCCAAAGTATTTTATTCTTTTTGATGCTGTTGTAAATGGCACTGTTTTCTTAATTTCCATACCACACTGTCCATTATTTGTGCATAGAAACACAACTGATTTTCGCATGTTGATTTTGTAACCTGCAACTTTACTGAATTTAATGATTAGTTCTACCAGTTTATTGCGGAATCTTTAGGTTTTTCTACATATGAGATCATGTCATTTGTAAACAGAGATAATTTTACTTCTTCCTTTCCAATTTGGATGTTTTTCATTTCTTTTTCTTGCCTAATTGGACCTAGGAAGTCCTTTCCAAGACTTTCAGAACCGTGTTGAATAGAACTGGTAAAGCAGGCATATTTGTCTTGTTCCTGATCTTGGAGGGAATACTCTCAGTCTTTCACCATTAAGTATGATGTGAGCTGTGAGTTTTTCCATACAGCCTTTATTGTGTCAAGATAGTTTCCTTCTAGTCCTAGTTTATTCAGCTCTTTTTTTTTTTTCAATCATGTGAGGGTGTTGAGTTTTGTCAAGTGCTTTTTCTGCATCAATTAACATACTCTTATGGATTTTTACCTTCATTCTGTTAATGTGTAGTGTATTACACTGATTGATTTTCTTATGTTGAACCATCCATACATTCTAGGAATAAATCCCACTTTGTTGTGGTGTATAATCCTATTGAATTCAGTTTGCTAGTGTTTTGTTGAGGATTTTTGCAAAACTATTCACAACGTCGGTCTGTAGTTTTCTTTTGTTGTAGGATCTTTATCTGGCTTTGGTATCAGAGTAATACTAGCCTCGTAGACTGAGTTTGGGAGTGTTACCTCCTCTTCAATTCTTTGGAAGAGTTTGAGGAGGATTGTTGTTAGTTCTTCTTTAAATGTGTGGTAGAATTCACCAGTGAGGCCATCTAGGGCTGGGCTTTTGTTAGTTGGAAGATTTTGGATTACTGATTCAGTTTCCTTTCTAATTATAGGTCTGTTCAGATTTTCTATTTCTTCGTGATTCAGTCTTAGTCGGTTATGCGTTTCTGGAAATTTATCCATTTCATCTAGGTTATCCAATTTGTTGGTGTACAATTGTTCATAGTATTCTCTTAACAATCATTTTGATTTCTGTAAAATTGATTATGTCCTTTCTTTCATCTCTGGTTTAAGTTGTTTGAGTATTCTCTCTTTTTTTTCTTGGCCTCTAGCTAAAGAGTTGTCAATTTTATTAATCTTTTTGAATAGCCAACTCTTGGTTTCATTGATTTTTCTCTTTTCCTCTTTAGGAAATAGAAATGATTTCTTCTTTAACCCATTGGTCATTTACAAGTGTGTTGTTTAATTTCCACATATTTGTGAATTTTCCAGTTTTCCTTCTGTTGTTGATTTCTATTTTCATTCAATCATTGTGTTCAGGAAAGATACTTCATATGATTTCAATCTTTTAAAAAAATTTTAAGACTAGTTTTGTGGCCTAAAATATAGTCTATCCTGCAGAATGTTCCATGTGCACTTGAGAAAAATGTACATTCTGCTGTTGTTGGGTGGAGTGTTTTGTATATGTGTGTTAGGGTAATTGGTCTATAGCATGGTTTAATTCTTCTGTTTCCTTGTTGATCTTCTGTCTGGTTGTTCTATCCGTGAGTGAGAGTGAGGTATTGAAGTATCCTACAATTATTTTTAGGGAGCTATTTCTTTCTTCAATTCTGGTAATGTTTACTTCATGTATTTTGAAGGTCTGATGCTTGGTAAATATGTGTTTCTAATTTTTGTATCTTGTTGAATTGACCCTTTTATCATTATGTAATATCCTTCTTTGTATTTTTTAACAGTTTTTGACTTAAAGTCTATTACGTCTGTTTTTACGATAGCCACCTCTGCTCTCTTGTGGTTACTCTTTTCATGGAATATCTTTTCCCATCCTTTCACTTTCAACATATGTGTGTCCTTAGATTTAAAGTTAATCTCTTGTAGACAGCATATTGTTGCATCTTTTAAAAAAAAAAATCCATTCTGCCAATCTATGTCTTTTGATTGAGGAGTTTAATCCATTTACATTTAAGAAATTACAGATAGGGAAGTACTTACTTTTGCTATTTTGATTTTTGTTTTCTGTATGTTTTATGTTTTTTTGTCCTTCATTTCATTCATTACTGCCTTCCTTTGTGTTTATTTTTTGTGTGACATATTTTGATTGCCTTCTCATTTCCTTTTGTGTACAGTAGTCCCCCCTTATCCATGGGGGATATGTTCCAAGAATCCAGTGGATGCCTAAAACCACAGATAGTACCAAATCCTATGTATACCATGTTTTTTTCCTACACATACATATCTATGATAAAATTTAATTTATAAATTAGGCACAGTAAGAGATTAACAATAATAACTAATGACAAAATTGGCTTTGGGGCCATTATTAAGTAAAATAAGGGTTACTTGAACACACACACTGCAATACTGCAACAGTCACTCTGATAACCAAGACAGCTACTAAGTGACTAATGGACAGGTAGGAGATACAGCATGGATATGCTAAACAAAGGGATGATTCCCATCCCAGGCGGGACAGAGTAGGACAGCCTAAGATTTCATCATGCTAAATTTCATCATGTAAATTGGTTATTTCTGGAATTTGATATTTTATATTTTTGATCCATGGTTGACTGCAGGTAACTGAAACTATGGAAAGTGAAACCATGGATAAGAGGGGACTGCTGTATATTCTACAGATATTTTCTTTGTGGTTGCCATGGTTATTACATATAATGTCCTAAAGCTATGACAGCCTATCTTAAATTGATACTAACAACTTTAGTCACGTGTAAAACTCTACTTATTTACAGTTCCACTTCCCCCCTCTCTTGATGTTATCAACATCACAAATTACATCTTTATATATTGTGTACCCAGTAATATAGATTTATACTTAATTTTTATGCATTTGTCTTTTAAATCCTGTAGAGAATATAAAGTGGAGTTATAAATCAAATTATTATAACACTGTTATTTATATTTTTACATCTATTTACCTTTACCAGAGAACTTTATACTTTTGTATGGCTTTGGATTACCGTCTAGTATCCTTATATTTCAACTTTAAGGAGTCTTTTGAACATTTCTTATATGGCAGGTCTACTGGTAACTCCCTCAGCTTTTGTCTGTCTGGGAATGTCTTAATTTCTCCCTCATTCTTGAAGGACAGTTTTGTCAAAGATAGACTTCTCAGTTGACAGTTGTTTTTTTCAGCACTTTAACTGTATCATCCAACTGCCTTCTGGTCTGCAAGGTTTTTGTGGAGAAATCCACTGGTGTTTATACTGGGGATCCCTTGTATGTGGTGAGCTGCTTTCAACATTCACTCTTTGTCTTTGGCTTTTGACGTTTGATTATAAAGTGTCTCAGTGTGGGTCTCTTTAGGCTTACCTTAGAGTATGTTGAGCCTCTTTGTATATCCATGTGTTTACCCAAATTTGAGATGTTTTCAGCCATTATTTCTTCAAATAATCTCTCTGCCTCTTTCTCTCTTTTCCTTCTGGGACTCCCATAATGCTTGTGTTGATCTGTTAATGATGTCCTTTAAGTCTTTTAGGCTCTCTTTCTCTTTTTATGTTTTTTTTTTTCTTCTTACAGTCAGTAATTTCAAATGACCTGTCTCAAATTCACTGATTCTTTCTTCAGCCTATTTGAGTCTGTTGTTTTATCCCTCTAGTGAATTTTTCAATTCTGTTATTGTATTTTTTAGCTCCAGAATTTCTATTTGTTTTTTAAATAATTTCTGTCTCTTTGTTGATATTTGCATTTTCTTCCTGTATAATTTTCCTTATTTCCTTTAATTCTTTGTGTTTTCCTTTACCTCTTTGAGACAATTGTTTTAAAGTTTTTACCTAGTAAGTCTGATACATTTGTTTCTTCAGGGATGGTTTCTGGGTATTTATTTTGTTCCTTTGAATGAGCTAGGCTTCCTTGTTTCTTGGCGTGTCTTGTGATCTTTTGTTGAAAATTGGGCATTTTAAAAAACAGCCACCTCTCCTAGTTTTTGTAAATCATCTTGGAAGACCTTACTAGTTAACGGGCCCTGTCATTCCTGTTGGAATCAGCCCAGGGTAAAGGTGTAACATCTTCTCAGGTCTTTTCTGGGCATGTCTTCTATCTGGGCCTGTGCATATCCTTTTTTTCTTAATTTCCACCCTATTCATGGCTACTTTTAAATGTCTTAATTTCTCAGAGTCTCACCCCAGCTTCTTCTTGGGGCCTTAAATGTTCTGTTGTATCTCTCTGCTTGTAATCTCTTGTGCTCATGTCTATGAGTCTGCAGTGCCCTTGTAGTTTTCATGCACCACAATGCCTACCACTGTCTTCTACAGCTTCTGCTACCTGAGACCCAGATTCTGCCACGATTTCCTGTCTGAGCTGAGTCAGGTGAGATGGAAACTAGTGCCTCAGGTAGCCCACACACAGGCCAGAATATTGCAAAAATTTCTAGTCTTCTTCTCTTGTGTCAAGGGGAGGAACTGAGAATTGCTCTTCTTTCTCTTGACCACACTGTGCCATTACCAGGAAGAGGGTATGAAAAGAGCAAGTAAAAATGCCAGGAAATTTCCTAAAATTTTGAATGTGACTTTTTCTTGTTTCAGTGTTTGCTTATTTGCTATAGATCTCTGAACTGATTTCAAGAGCTCCTATAAAGTTACTTTAGTCAGTCTGTAGTTGTTTATTTATGTTTCCAGAAGGAAACAAGTGTCTGGAGCATCTGAGTCCACCATCTTGGTAAGTCTCCATGCTTTCTGATGAGAAGTCAGCTGTTGATATTAATGAGTTTCCCTTATATATGGTGAGTCATGTACAACTTTCAAATACAACTTGTACCTTTCAAGATTCTGTTTGTCTTTCAATAGTTTACTATGAAGTGTCTAGGTGTATATCTCTGACTTTATCTTACTTGGAATTAACCAAGATATTTGAATATTTAGGTTAAAGTTTTCATCAAATTTTGGAATCCTTTGCCATTATTTCTTCAATATTTTTTTTATGCCCTTTATCTGTCTCCTCTTTTTCTAGAACTCCCAAATATGTAGGTGGGTATGCTCGATGGTTCCTATAGGTCTCTGAGGATGTGTCATTTTAATCTGATGACCTATCTTCAGTTCACTAAGTCTCTTGTGCCTGCTGAAATCTGATGTTGGGCCCACGCAGTGAATTTTCCATTTCAATTGTTTTACTTTTCAAGTCCAGAATTCCTAAATGATTCGTTTTTTTTTCTATTGAGGTCATAATTGTGAAATTTCAGCTGCACGTTATTATTTGCCCCTTTACGCTTTGTACCCACTGCACAACCCCCTTCTCCTCTGGTAACCACTAATCTGTTCTCTTTATCCATGTGTTTATTTATCTTCCATATGAGTGAAATCATATGGTATTTGTCGTTCTCCGTCTGGCTTATTTCCCTTAACATAATGCCCTCGAGGCCCATCCATATTGTTGCAAATGGGACAATTTTGTCTTTTATATGGCTGAGTAGTATTCCATTGTATATGTATGCCACATCTTCTTTATCCAGTCATTAGTCGATAGGCACTTAGGTTGCTTGCATGTCTTGGCTATTGTGAATAATGCTGCAATGAACATAGGGGTGCATAAGTCTCTTTGAATTGTTGATTTCAAACTTTTTCAATAAATACCTGGTAGTGGGATAGTTGGGTTGTATGGTATTTCTATTTTTAATTTTTTTGTGTGTGAAGAAGATTGGCCCTGAGCTAACATCTGTTGCCAATCCTCTTTTTGCTTGAGGAAGATTGTTGCTGAGCTAACATCTGTGCCGATCTTCCTCTATTTTATGGGGGATGCTGCCACATTATGGCTTGATGAGCAATGGTAGGTCTGTGCCTGGGATCCAAATCTGTGAACCCCAGGCCGCTGAAGTGGAGTGCTTGAACTTAACCATTATGATACTGGGCTGGCTCCTGTTTTTAATTTTTTTTCCTCCCCAAAGCCCCAGTATATAGTTTTGTATCCTAGTTGTAGGTCACTCTAGTTCTTCTTTGTGGGATGCTGCCACAGCATGGCTTGATGAGCAGTGTGTAGTTCTGTGCCCAGGATCAGAACTGGCAAACTGTGGGCTGCTGAAGCAGAGCACACAAACTTAACCACTGTGCCACCAGGCCAGCTCCATTATTTTCAATTTTTTGAGAAATCTCCATACTGTTTTCCATAGTGGCTGGACCAGTTTGCATTCCCACCAGCAGTGTATAAGGGTTCCCTTTTCCCCACATCTTCTCCAACAATTGTCATTTTTTCTCTTAGTATTTATAGCCATTCTAACAGGTGTAAGGTGATAGCTCATTGTAGTTTTGATTTGCATTTACCTAATGATTAGTGATGTTGAACATCTTTTCATGTGCTTGTTGGCCATCTGCATATCTTCTTTGGAAAAATGTCTGTTCATATCCTCTGCCCATTCCTTGATCAGGTAGTTTGTTTTTTAGGTTGTTCAGTTGTGTGAGTTCTTTATATATTTCACAGATTAACCCCTTGTTGGATATATGATTTACAAATATTTTCTCCCATTTGGTGGGTTGTCTTTTCGTTTTGTTCCTGGTTTCCTTTGCCTTCCAGAAACTCTTTAGTATGATGAAGTCCCATTTGTTTATTTTTTCTTTTGTTTCCCTTGTCTGAGTAGACACAGTGCTCAAAAAGATGCTTCTAAGACTGATGTCAAAGAACATACTGCCTATATTTTCTTCTAGGAGTTTTATAGTTTCACAACTTAGCTTCAAGTCTTTAATCCATTTTGAGTTAATTTTTGTGTATGGCATAAGATAATGGTTTACTTCCATTCTTTTGCATGTGTCTGTCCAGTATTCCCAACACCATTTATTGAAGAGACTTTCCTTTCTCCAATGTATGTTCTTGGCTCCTTTCTTAAAGATTATCTCTCCATAGATGTGTAGTTTTATTTCTGGGCTTTCAGTTCTGTTACATTGATCTGTGTGTCTGTTTGTGTACCAGTACCATGCTGTTTTGATCACTATAGATTTGTAGTATGTTTTGAAGTCAGGGATGGTGATGCCTCCAGCTTTGCTGTTTTTTCTCAGGATTGCTTTAGCTATTCAGGGTCTTTTGTTGCCCAATATGAATTTTAGAATTCTTTGTTCTATTTCTGTGAAGAATGTCATTGGGATTCTGGTTGGGATTGCATTGAATCTGTAGAGTGCTTTGGGTAGGACATTTTAACTATGTTTATTCTTCCAATCCATGTGCATAAAATATTCCATTGTTTTATGTCATCATGGATTTCATTCAACAACGTCTTAGAGTTTTCAGTGTATAGATCTTTCACCTCCTTGGTTAAATTTATTCCTACATATTTTATTCATTTTGTTGTCATTGTAAATGGGATTGTATCCTTGAGTTCTGTTTATGTTACTTCATTATTAGTGTATAGAAATGCAACTGATCTTTGTAAGTTGATTTTGTACCCTGCAACTTTACTGTAGTTGTTCATTATTTATAATAGTTTTCCAGTAGATTCTTTAGGATTTTCTATATATAAAATCATGTCATCTACAACCAGCGAGAGTTTTCTTCTTCAGAGCCTACTTGGATTCTTTTTATTTCCTTTTCTTGCCTACTTGCTCTGGCCAACACCTCCAGTACTATGTTGAATAAGAGTGGTGAGAGTGGGCACCCTTGTTCTCAGAGGGATGGTTTTCAATTTTTGCCCATTGAGTATGATGTTGGCTGTGGGTTTGTCATATATGGCCTTTATCATGTTGAGGTACTTCCCTTCTATATCCATTTTTTGAGAGTTTTTATCATAAATGGATGTTGAATCTTGTCAAATGCTTTCTCTGCATCTATTGAGATGATCACGTGGTTTTATTCCTCATTTTCATAATGTACTGTATCTCATTGATTGATTTACAGATTTTGAACCATCTCTGCATTCCAGTATGAATCCCACTTGATCATGGTGTATGATCTTTTTAATGTATTACTGTTTTTGGTTTGCCAATATTTTGTTGAGGATTTTTGCATCTATGTTCATCAGTGATATTAGCCTGTAGTTTTCCTTCTTTGTGTTATCCATGTCTGGCTTTGGGATCAGGGTGATAGTCACCCCATAGAATAAGTTAAGTGTTCCATCTTCTTCAATTTTTTGGAATAGTTTGAAAAGGATAGGTATTAAATCTTCTTTGAATGTTTGATAGAATTCTCCACAGAAGCCATCTGGTCCTGGGCTTTTATTTGGGGGGGGGGGGTGCTGTTATTACTCTTTCAGTCGCTTTACTTGTGATTATTCAGATTCTCATTTCTTCTTGATTCAGTTTTGGGAGGTTGTATGAGTCTAAGTATTTATCCATTTCTTCTAGATTGTCCAATTTGTTGGCATATAGTTTTTCATAATTATCTCTTACAATTCTTCATATCTCTGTGGTATTTATTGTAATTTCTCCACTTTCATTTCTAATTTTATTTATTTGAGGCTTCTCTCTTTTTTTCTTAGTGAGTCTGACTAAAGGTTTGTCAATTTTGTTTATCTTCTCAAAGAACCAGCTCTTAGTGTCATTGATCCTTTTTACTGTTTTTTGGTGTCAATTTCTTTTATTTCTGCTCTAATTTTTATTATTTTCCTCCTTTTGCTGACTTTGGGCTTTGTTGGTTCTTTTTTGAGTTCTGTTAAGTGTCATTTAAGATTGCTTACTTGAGATTATTCTTGTTTGTTAAGGTTGGCCTGTATTGCTATGTGTTTCCCTCTTAGGACTGCTTTCCTGCATCCCATATGAGTTGGTATGATGTATTTTCATTCTCATTTGTCTTCAGATATTTCTTTATTTCTCCTTTAATTTCTTCATTGATCCATTGGTTGCTCGGTAGCATGTTGTCTGCACATGTTTGTTACTTTCCCAGCTTTTTTATCGTAGTTGATTTCTACTTTCATAGCATTATGGTCAGAAAAGATGCTTGATATGATTTCAATGTTCTTAAATTTATTGAGATTTGCTTTGTTTCCCAGCATAAGGTCTATCTTTGAGAATGTTCCATGCACTGCAGAATGTATATTCTGCTGACTTGAGATAGAGTGTTCTCTATATATCTATTAAGTCCACCTGTTCTAGTTTGTTGTTTAATTGCATTATTTCCTTGCTGACTTTTTGTCTGAATCATCTATCCATTGAAGTAAGTTGGGTGTTAAAGTCCCCTACTATTATTATGTTGCTGTAAATTTCTCCTTTTAGGTCTACTAATAGTTGCTTTATGTACTTTGGTGCTTCTGTGTTAGGTGCATATATATTTATAAGTGTTATGTCTTCTTGGTGGAGTGTCCCTTTTATCATTATACATTGCCCCTCTTTGTCTCTCATTACCTTTATTATCTTGAAGTCTACTTTGTCTGATAGAAGTATGGCAACACCTGCGTTCTTTCTTCTTTTGGTGAAGAAGACTGGCCCTGATCTAACATCTGTTGTAAATCTTCCTCTTTTTACTTGAGGAAGATTGTCCCTAAGCTAACATCTGTGCCAATCTTCCTTTACTTTGTATGTAGGACGCTGCCACAGCATGGCTTGAAACACAGTGTGTAGGTCCACACCAGGGATTGAAGCCGTGAACCCCAGGCTGCTGAAGCAGAGCACAAAAACTTAACCACTATGCCACTGGGCCAGCCCCAACACCTGCTTTCTTTTGTTTCCCATTAGCTTGGAGTATCATCTTCTATCCCTTCACTCTGAGGTTTTGTTTGTCTTTAGAGCTGAGATGTGTTTCCTGGAAGCAGCATATTTTTGGCTCTTGTTTTTTAATCCATCCAGCCACTCTGTGTCTTTTGATTGGAGAATTCAGTCAGTTTACATATAGAGCAATTATTGTTATATGAGAGCTTAATATGCCATTTTATCATTTGTTTTCCAGTTTTTCTGTATTTCCCTTGTTTCTCGTCCCATGTATTTTGACTGCCAATTCATTTTGGTACTTCTCTCTGACAGTTTTCCCTTTATGTATCATTTGTGCCTTTGGTCTGATTATTTGTTTAGTGGTTACCATGAGATTTGTATAAAAAAATCTCATAGGTGAGATAGTCCATTTTTTGATAGCCTCTTATTCATCTCCTTGCTCAGTGATTTGTAAATTCTTTGTTTTTTCAGGTATGAGTGCTTTCTTGATAATTTCTTGTAGTGGGGGTTCTTGTGGCAATGAACTCCCTCAGCCTTTGTTTATCTGGGAAAGTTTTTATTTCTCCATCATATCTGAAGGATAGTTTTGCTGGAATTTTGAATATATCATTCCACTGTCTCCTAGCCTGTAAGGTTTCTGCTGAGAAATCTTCTGAAAGCCTGCTATGTGTTCCTTTGTAGGTTATTTTCTTCTGCCTTGCTGCTCTTAATATTTTTTCTTTGTCACTGACTTTGGCCAATTTTACTAATATATGCCTTGAAGACAGTCTTTTTACATTGATGTAATTAGGAGTTCTGTTAGCTTCATTTACATGTAATTCCAGCTCCTTCCCCAGGTTTGGGAAGTTGTCAGCTATTATTTCTTTGAAAAAACTCTCTTCTCTTTTCTCCTTCTCTTCTCCCCATGGAATACCTATAGTACTTATGTTGCATTTCCTAATTCAGTTGGATATTTCTCAGACAAGTTCTTCATTTCTCTTTAGTCTAAGTTCTCCCTCAGTAGCATTTCTTAATTTCTGTCCTCTAAGTTACTGATTGTTTCCTCCATAATATCAGCTCTGTGTTTTAAGGATTTCATATTTTTCTTTATCTCATTCATTGTGTTTTCCATACTAACATTTCTGATTGGTTTTTTAAATAGTTTCAGTCTCTTTTGTGAAGAATTCCCTCTGTTCATTAATTTTATCCCTGGAATGATTAAACTGTCTTTCTGAGTTTTCTGGTAATTCATTGAGTTTCTTTATGATGAGTATTTTGAGTTCTCTTTCATTTAGATTGTAAATTTCTATGACTTTGACACTGATTTCTCGGTACTTGTCATTTTCCTTCTTGTCTGGAGTGTTACTATACTTCTTCATGCTATTTGATGGGGTGGACTTTTGCCATCACTTAGTGGTAGTATCTGGTTGCAGATTCCACATGTCACCAGTAGCTCTGTTTTCTGAGTCCTCTGTGACCCCTGGCAGTTGTGCCTGTCTGTTGGAAGCTGTGCCAACAGGGCCTATCTGCATTTGCCTACTGGTGGCTCCTGTTTTACACACATATGCACAGGCGCTCTGGGGGAAATCCCCTGCTCTGACCCACCAGCTTACTGGTGTGCCAGATGGAGAGGAGGGGCACTTTCTTTCACGTGAATGATCCCACACACCCCAAGTCTGCACTGTCTGCCTGCCTCGGCTGCTCAGCTTGGTGTGGACACCCCCACGATTGCTTAGCCACCTTGGTGTGGAATGTTCCCACAACTCTGAGACACTGAATGTCTGAGTAGCTGACAACTCTGAGAGCACAAGCTTTCTCACAGAGGGTTGCCTTTTTGCCCGTCTCCTCTCAGTGTCATGCACTGGCTGCCATGCAAATTCTCGTGCCCTAGACTGCTGCTGCTCGGTAGACAGAGGAGATCTTCTTACCTCCTTCCACTGCCTTCTGAGGGGATCCAGCACCCAAACCTTCATATGTATGGTTGTATGGATCACTCAGACATCTGTTGTGTTGTGTGAATAGCCTCTGTTGGTTTACGAATGTCCTTTTCATTGTGTCTTAGAGGGGAGAGTCTAAGGGATGGGCTCACTCCGCCATGATGCTGACATCACTCTCCTCTAAATGATTCTTTTTAAAAATAATTTAAATCTCTTTATTAGTATTTTCTATTTCCTGAGACATTGTTCTCAAACTTTAATTATTTAGGCATGGTTTCCTTTAGTTCCTTGAACATATTATAGTAGCTGATTTAAAGTCTTTAATAACCCCAACATGGTACAGGCTTTCTTAGGGTAATATTTTATTCACTACTTTCTTTCCCAAGGGCATATTTGTGCCATACCTTCCTCTTTCTTTGTACGTCTCATAACTTTTTGTTAGAAACTTAGAATTTTAAATAATATAATTTAGAAATTCTGGAAATCAGATTTCCCCCTTTTTTGGGGTGGAGTTGTTTTTGCCATTGTTTGTTTGTCAATGACTTTCTTGGACTAATTCTATAATGTCTGTATTCTTTGCCAGTGTGGTCATGGAGGTCTCTGCTCAGTTAGCTCATTGGTCAGTTAATGAACTGACAGAGATTTCCTTAAATACCTTGCACCATTAGATTTCACACTCTTTGGTGAGTGTCTCTGTGTGTGTCTTATGGCACACATTGAACACTCCAACAGTTTACAGCTCTGTCTTACCCTTCATGTCTGCTTGTGTGGAGCCTCAAGTTCAGCCAGAGGTGAGCAATTTGGACTATCTTGGGTCTTTTCTGAGCATGCACATAGCCCTGCATTTCATGTGGCATTTTAGATCCCCATAAATATGTTGGAGTTTTTCAAAGCCCTCTATAGTAATCTCACTTACAATGTTTTCCTTTTAATTTTTTTTTTAGCCAGCCTTTTATTTGTCCCAACTGTTATTAGCATTTCAAACAGCTTTTATGTTAAATAAATAACTGCCACTGATTTTTTTTTATGACACACCCTAAGGATAGGACTTTCCTCACTGAGTGATCCCTGAAATGAGTAAAGACAAGCCTTTGGAGCTTTTCCTAGAAGTTGCCATTCAGGTCAAATAGTGACCATTCTGTTGGAATGGAGCTTTGGGGAGCTCCAAATCCATTCTTCTTCTCTTGTGGCTGCTAGGTTGAAGGTTTTCCCAGATGGAATGGTTGCATGGCTGCTGGTTCTCAAGGCTACTGCAGAGCTGGGGAGAGAAAGATGGGAAAGTTAAAATGTCACAAAGCTCACTGTTCTTACTGAGAGTCAGCCATTTTTCTTGAATAAACACTCCTTGTTACAAACTTTTCATTAAATTTGAGAGTTCTGAAAAAGTTGATTTTGCCAGTTTTTGCCAGTTTTCTCATTGTTGTTATAGAGGAGCAGATTTTTGGTCTTTACTCCACCATTCCAGAAGTGCTTCTCTGTTTCTTCTTAAACTAAATGTGAGCATTTGAGTTAATCATTTTATGCTGATGCTATGATTTTAGAAGTAATAGCAACACCATTCAATAATGACCCAAATCAGTTGTTCTCCAGTCTGGACACACATTACCTTCAGAGCTTTAAAAGAAATTCTCATGCAAGAGGCCCACCCCTGTTTTGTATATTTAGATTGAGGCCTAGGCATTCATATTTATTAAAAAATTGCCTCAGGTGATTATAATGTGAAACCAAGGCTGAAAACCACTGATCTCAATCTTATTTGAATCCCACAACATAAAATAGTACTTTGCATTTCTGAAACTCCTAATTTGCCAAGTGAATAAAGGAATGAATGTGTGAATGAAAGTGGCTTTAATGATATAATAAACATAGATTCATTATCAAATTATAGTCAAAGATATATTTTTTCCAATTCATCCTTCTTTGGATTTTAAAACAGGATTGAATACGTAGAAAATGCTTGTTGCTACCTGAATTATGTATATTGAACACATTCACAAGGGTGAGTGATATATGGAATCAAGCAAATTTCAAGTAGTTATTCATTAAGTTGACCTTTTAGTGGTGTAAACTATTGGTAACAAATTCATTCTCAAAATAATTAAAAAATAATAACACTAATAACAGCTATTATCATGTGCCAGGCACCTTTATATGTATCCTCTTAATGATTCTCGAGAGATAAATGCTATTATTAGCTTCATTTTACAGATGAGGAAATTGATGCTTAGAGAAGTTAAGTAGCTTGCTCAAAGCCATATAGCTAATAGTGATGGAAGTGGGATATGTCCCCGAGTATTCTTGCTGTATGATTTAAACTCTTAAACCTGTTGTTCCCAAACTTTGAATGCACATTGAATCACCTAGAGATCTTTATGGATGCTGGCTCCCACCACCATACATTCTGATTTAATTGATATGGGGTACAGCTTGGGCTTAGGGAATGTTAAAAATTCCCTCAGGTAATTCTAATGTGCAACAAACTTTGAGAACTACTGCCTTAAAAACTATGTTTTCTGCAGAAATGTTCTCTACAGAATTATTTAAAATATAAGAATGCTTGGATAAATTATTTACCTCAAAATATCCAGATAGCTTGCTTGGTTCCTCAAAGTATTACATAGAAATAGATCAATTTCACCTAGTGAAATTTACATATAGAAGCTTACGTCTTTTATAAGAAATTGTTTAACTCAATTTATGCAATAAAAGGCAGATAGAAATCCTATAAGTGCAGGATGTGAGAGTCCTGGCTGTATAGTAATTTACTTGTAAAAGATATAGGGATTTTGGCTGACTTCAACGCTTAATGTAAACAAATATGGTAGTGTAACTGCTGGAATAGCGCATGCGGTTGGCCACACTTGCAGAAGTACTGTGTCCAGATCTCAGAAGATAAGAATTCTGTACATTGTGCTCTAATCAGACCACGTCTGTAATTGTATTAAACTCTGGATGCGCTTTAAGAGAAACCTTAATAATGAGAGAGGATACCTATGAAAACCATTTAAGATGAAAATTAGTTGAAGGTATGCATCTCTGATGAAGGACACCAGACAGCTGGCTTCAAATGTTAGAAGAACATTAATGAAAATAAGGATTAATTGCAGTTAATATAATGTTATATTTCAGGTTCATTGTGAGTTAAATAGACTCATCTCCTGAACTGGGAACCTAACCACATATTTATAGAAAAATGTGATATAATAGACCCAATAAGTAAACTTTTGGGAAAAAAATCTCTTCATAAATTGGAGACTCCCTGGTTTTTTTGAAATTGTGTTTCATATAGTGAATTTTTTGTGTGTGTCAAGATTATGGTTTCAGGTGTTGTTCTTAGCCTGATCTGCACAAGTTGCTGTGCAGAAACATCTGCTGGATCTCAACCAGAAATTGCTTTACTCATCTTAATCTGTGGATTATTGAGTACAAGTGGGAGAAAATTCTGAATATATATGATGTTAAAAAATTAAATATATACACGCACACATAGATTTACATATAATAGCTATTTTATGGTAATGTGACTTACATTTGTTTAGCACCTTGTACTTGTTATAAACTTCTTTCAAATACATCATTGGTTAAGAATGTCATTTAATTAACTCTGTAAGCCCCTGGATACACAATGGCACCTCACACTTTAAACCCCCTCATTAACAGAATATTACATCTAAGGCAGAATCAACACAGGACGTAGCAGAGTGGAAAAACCACAGTTGTGTGAGATATTTAAGAAAATTATCTTAAATTAGGCTAGGGAAGTAGGAAAAAAATCCGAACCAATAAATTTATTTTATTTTTTTGTGATTTAATTGGATAAAGCTACCCTTAAAGTATAATGCATTTTCTGCTATGTAAATCTGGACTGTGAGGACTATATCATTTATTTTACCTAAAATTAATTTATTTTTCCTTCAGTTCAGAAGGAAAAGGGTAATAATTGATGTTCTAATTTTGATTTTTGAAAAACTGCATTTGAAAGGGTAAGGTTATTCTAAATCAGCAATATATATATATATATATATATATATATATATAATATATTTTTTAAGCTGTAGGACTTGTTAAGTCCTAGGAGCAGAACAAGGATCTTATTGTGATAGAACCACACAAACAAACTGTCTGTTCTCCTTGAGTATATATAGGTGTATTTAGAATTTTAAAAGCATTTGATTTATTAATATACTTTTAGGACAAGATTTGCCTGTTAAGTTTTGGTTTCTCTGACGTGCTATTCTAATGTGTATGTAGCATTTTCGAAATTTTTTATATGCAATGTGCTATTTTTAAATCTTTTTCAAATACTATGTTATGCATCATATGGTCTCTATATGGCACAAAGCAGTGTTTTTATAGCCCTCCTGGCTAAAAATTTTGGTCTTAAGTCATGTTACGCTTGCCCTGTATGTGCTTGAAAGTTGCATTATGTGTATCTCACCTCATCAGAAAACTGCCAGTTCTTTCTGCTGGAGGCAAGAGAAGGAATTTCATACCCATTAGTTTAATTGCCTTATGCCAAAACATCCAGTTTTCTGTTTTATTCATTAATCTGTAAATAAAGTCTTAATATTTTCCTATTAATTGAGTTTTAACCAAATGTATTTTGCAACTTCGCATTTTTCATCTTATTTGTGTATTTGACTTAATTTTGTTTAATTTGAACTTGACCCCTTTTCCTACCTATTCTGCCATTCGAGCTTTACTTTAATAGCGGTAGCAAGGTGTTTCACATTCACTTTTTTTGCTGTTTTTGTTTGTCTTAAGAAATGTCATTACAAAATTCATCTCTTTTGTGATTATTAGCCCTCTAAGTTGTGAAGATTCTTCTAACTGTATATAAACTACGCTTAATCTGAAAAATATAATTTTTGGTGCTTCCAAGTCGAAGCACACAGTGTATAGTAAATAGACACTAAATGAGAAATCAGGAAATCTAAAGTTGGGTTTTAGTTTTGTCACTAACTATTCATGAACCTTGAGCCTCCCTGTCTATAAGAGGATGTCATGCCTCCTTGAGGCAGAGCTGTGAGGATCAGAGGAGATAATGTGTGTGGAAGTCCTTTGTAAACTACAAGACATTAGGCTGTTGTTATTGTTAGACCTATGATTACTATTACTGTTATTAAAGGTTTTTCCATTGCAGATGAAAATTTGAATTGTGCGTAACCAGTATTGTACCAGTGGTGAAATTGGCAAAGACTAGTCTTTAAGATATGTGAGAAGGTGGAAAATGCGGTGAATTTGCCCAGTCGTTTAGCATTAGTGAAAGACAGTTTTGGCAGAGTAATTACTTTTTCCATCCTCAAATTTACTGTCTCCCTTTCCATAGAAACTATGTGAGGCAAGACGTCATATGTTTAAAATCTTTAAACCTAGAAAGAAAAAAAAAAGAAGTCTCACCTTCAAAACAAATAAACAAACTCTGGAGGGGTATGTGGGCTTGAGTGTAACGTTTCACTGTACCACAGATTATAAACATTACAGGACCTTGGTGAGCCATGCCCATGATCTCATTGAGACTTTGGCTCCCCGTATCTCATACCATGCACCTTAGGAAGTTCTTGGATCAGAGGCAGATGTGGTCACTTTTGTTATTTTTCCCAGTCTGGCGGAGAACTGTGGCCTACTGTCTCCACTGATAAAGTAGTGAGAGAATCAAGAAGTCACTAGACCGTGAGGTTGAATACATCTTATCAATTTATGTTCCTTTTTAGAAAGCTAGTGCTCTTTTCTTTTTAGTGTTTGTGACTGTGGTTAATTATCTTAAAGTTACAGTCCCCTTATTATTTTTATTTTTTCGTAATTCAACAAACAGTTATTGAAAGTCCACTGAGTGGCAGACACCAGACTATATTCCAAGTCAGAATCATTTGGTTTTAAGTGGCAAAATCAGATTTTAGGATTGGTTGATTCAGCCGCTCAACAATGTCATCAAGGACCCAGGCTACTTTCGTCTTTCTGTTCTGCCCTTCTTAGTGTGACCTGTGACTGTTTCTTATTATAAAAAGGAAAACTTTTCTAGAAGATTCGTAGGAGACATCATCTCAGGACTCATTGGCCATAAATGGGCCAAATCTAGCCCACCCCTAAATAAATAATTGGCAAGGAGAATGAAACTTCCATGATAGGCTTACACTGTCAAGAATTACCTCTGGGGTGTAGAGGCAATCTCTCCTGATACTCGTGTGTGAGAGTTAGACACCCAAACGAAATCAAGTCTTGGTAAACATGGGAAAATGATGACATGGATTTTGGAGAAAATTGTCTACAAAGAATATGGAGAGGAAGGAGTGACCAATACTGAGAAGGGGAGTGGGGGGAAAATTTTGTGGAGGAGATGTTATTTAAACTGCTATTAAAAGATGAGTCAGGGGCGGGCCCTGTGGCTGAGTGGTTAAGTTCATGCGCTCTGCTTTGGCCGCCGGAGGTTTCTCTGGTTCGGATCCCGGGCGCAGACATAGCCCCGCTCCTCAGGCCACATTGAGTTGGCATCCCATATGCCACAACTAGAAGGACCCATAACTAAAATATACAACTACGTGCTGGGGGTATTTGGGGAGAAAAAGCGGGGGAAAAAAAGATGAATCAGAATTTTCAGGGCTGAGTAGGAGTTTGTAGGAAACTGGAAGGGCATTTAGGTAAAGAAACAACAGTCAAGGATGCAAAAGAACCTGGCACTTTAGGGAGCAACAGTAATTCTAGAGGCTAAAGTATAGTTTCTGTACAAGGGTATACTGAGAAATAAGACAATTGGGTGAGGTTGGGCCAGATTGGGAAAATACTTGACTGTCTTGCTAATGATCTAGACCTTATCCTGAAGGAAATGGAGCCAATAGAGGATTTTAAGAAATCTGCAGTCCTTTTGTCAATGTCTTCCTGGTTTTTGTGGAGGTCTGACGCTCGTTCTCAAGTAGATTCCTCAGGAAGGGCCTCTGTTAACATCATTCCCTGGAGGCTTGCAAGTTTATAACAGTTTTATACTTGAAGGTCATTTTGGCTGGATGTTAGAACCTTGATTCACGTTTTCTCTTAAGTAATTTATGTATGTTACTCCCTTCCCCTCTGCATAAAACATTGCTATTGAAAAGTCTAAGGGTAATATCTTATTCTTTCCCATAGAAGTGAGTTGGTCTTTTTACCTGGATAACCAACGAATTTTTTTCTTTCTTTATTAAAGCCCAGCAGTTGTATGAGAATATGTCTTTATGATGGCCCATTCTGGGCCAATTTTCCCTGGTATATCGGGTAACTTTTCCATATACTCTCAAGTTTTATTTATTTCAAGAGAGAGTTTTCCTGAGTTATAGTTTTAAAAATTTGCTCTGTTGTATTGCTTTGTTTTCTTCTTGAGGATTCTTACAATATTTATGTTAGATCCTCTCTGCCTATTTGTTCTCTTGAATTTTTTGTTAGCTCTTTTTCCATCATTTTGGAGTTTTCATATCTATTTGTTTAAAGACATTACCCATTATGTTTCTACACTCTTGTGTTCCTCTAGTTTACTCTTCACTTCCAAATGATTTTTTCTTTTATTTCTAATTCTTTATGGAGACCTTTCACCTCTCTTTAAAATTTGCTTTTTACTAAACACCTAACTTATGAGCTTTAATAATGCTAATTGATATTTTCCCTTTATTTCTTATATAATTTTCTTTTAACTTATTTTTTTCTTATAATAACTATATGGAAATTGACTATAGTCTTTTTATATTGCTCACTTGTAAGTGAAATGAGTTTTCATGGTATTTTAGGAGAGAGATGTGGGCCAGGGTAGCATTTCTGGTTTTGTGGGTCTCAAGATCCCATTTCTGTTATTTTCCCAGTGATGGAGAATAGGTTCGGATTCCTTTACTCCTCTCCTCTCTTTCTCTCTGGACTTTCTGATCCCTTCATCCTGGTCCCTGCCTTGCTCAATTTAGTTGCAACTCCCGGTAGTTTCCCCTCAGTGCAGGGCTTCGTCCTAGGAGGTGGCTTCAGTTTGCAGTTTTACGATTCACAGGAGTCAGACTTCCGCAACGCTTCGGCACCATCAGATCTCATGGCGTTTTAGTCTTATCTGTTCCTCAGGGCTGGAAAAGTCCATTCCCATGTTCTTCTGCTATTCCTGAGCTTTCCAGTGAGACCTAATGGCAATTTGGGTTCCCTGGGTTTCAGGGCCCCTCGAGTCCCTCTGCCTTCCCTCCACAGATTTTGGGAGTTTATTGGAGCATCTGGACTTTGTAGTGATGGCTACTTTGTCCTGATTTGCTTATATTTTGCTGTCAGGGTAGATTTGTCACTAGTATTGTTGTATATGTTGTCCCTTAGGTTTTCTGTTTTTCTAGACTAGTTGCTCCATTTTTAATTGGGAGATTCAAAAGCCAGGCCACCATCATCTTTCTAGAATTCCTCCAGTTTTTCTTGAAAAACAATTGTTCTGTAATTTCATAATTGACAAATGTATTAGATTATTGACACATATGACATCACTTAGAAAAGTTGAGCTTCTGGGCTTTGCTTTTGCAGTTCTCTGAAATTCTAAGAGCCTTTGTTTTGGCTTTTGAATTTACATGTGCATTTGGAACAAGTATGTGGTTAGGATTATGAAGGTACCTCATTTGCACCAATTATGTGCTTAGAGTTTGTATAATCACAATATTGTAGAATGGCTTTGGGATCGGCCTGATCTGGATTCAAATCCCACTTCTGCCACTTACCATTTTTCTTTTCACATATTAATTCATCCCTCTGAGGCTTTCCTCACCTATAACATGGAAACACTGCAACAACAGCTACTGCTATTAAACACCTCAAAGGGTCATTTGCATTAAATTGTGTTGGCTATTTGACTGAAGGTTAATAAACTCATACTTATAATTTTTTATTTGATTGCATGCTATTGCATAGCCGTCTAATAAGGTGACAATGTAGAAAACAGTTGAAAGTACAATAATTTCTTTTGTATTACATAAAAACATTCTTGTAGAATTTTAGGAAAAAAATGACAATTAAATATTTTCAAGATTATTTTATTAATACATCAGAATTTGGAAGTGTGTCCTAAGTATCAGAAATTGTATTTAAATTTGACATTGAGAGTGATGCTGACGTCACTTCCCACAGCAATCCAGAGAGGCACCATTTTATGGAAAAAGATGCTAACCCTTAGACTTGGGAGGAAGCTGACTTGAGTTCTTCCTTCACCATTTACTAGAAGCTTAATTTGGTTCATTATACCCTCCATGAAAGCTTCCTTTTATAGTTACGAGTTTGCAAATAATCATATGCAATGAAGATAATTATAAATAATCAAATGCAATGAATATTAATGGACATGTACTCACTGCTAGAAACTGGCATAGGTGCTGGGCATACAACAATGAACAAAGCAGAAAGGAGTTACAGTTCAAGGTCAAAGGCAAATAAATAAGCCACTACTGCATAGAGTGAGAAGTGCTATACTATAGAAGAACCAGGCATTACAGGAGGAGGAGCTTAACCCAGACTTGGGGTTCAGGAAAGGCTTCCTGAGGAAAGTGGATCCCTCAGTTGGCAGCTGAGGATGGGTAGGAATTCCCAAGGTAATAGGAAAGTAGACAGAAAAGGCGTCTGCAAGGACATGGAGACATGGGCAAGCAGCACATCTGAGGGCATGGCACTTGAAGGACTAATGCATGAGCAGGGTTCCCAATACTGGCTCAAGTTCAGACTCACCAGAAAAGCTTTTAAAAATACAGATTTTTTTTGTAGGCCCCACCCTAGACTTAATGAATCACGTTCTCAGAGAATAAGTCCCAGGATTCTGATTATTAGCTCCCACTGGGGGCCACTGGCTTCGTACACGTGTGTGTGTGGAGTGGGGGTTGGAGAAGGGGAATCAGCGCAGAGAAGACGAAGCAGGGAAGCCAGGGGCCCACCAGGAAAGGCATGTAAACCACATGCAGAGTTTGGATTTTATCCTAAGGGCAGGGGGGAGCCATGGAGGAATGTAGGGGGTATAGAGGTGAGATGATCAGATTTATGATTTCTAAAGATCACTAAGTTTACTAAAACATGGTCCCTGCCTTCATGAGGGACACAATCTAGTTTATGAGGCTCAACATCTTTGAAGCTCAGTTTTTAAAATCTAAAATGGAAATAGTAATAACTATTTTGGATGGTTATTGTGAGGTTTAACTGAGATAATTTATGCAAAGTGCCTGATATGTAATTGGTGCTCAAAAGATGTTAATTTCTATTATTTGAAAAAGGCATGGAGCCAGATAATTGGTGGGCATTACACAGCCACTGCCATACATCAGGGGAGGCGGGGATTTCTGTTCAACCATCTTTTTCAGGTTCCTTTGACAAATTGTTTTCCTTTGCCCACACTTGCGACACTGGGATGGAGAGCCCCCTTTTATCTCATCCCCCACCCCACTTTCACTTGAGTTACAATCTTTATGCTAATGACTTCCAAATGTACATCACCAGCCTAGTTTTCTTTCCTGCGATCCAAGCCCATATATCCAACTGACTCCTGGATGTTTGCACTTAAATGTCTTGTGGGTACTTCATTCAAATTAGGTATGTTAGTAAGGCTACACATTTATGGACAGCTAATATTCGATAAGGGAGCCAAGAGCATACAATGGAGAAAGGAGAATCTCTTCAATAAATGGTGCTGGGAGAACTGGACAGCCACATGCAAAAGAATGAAAGGAGACCATTACCTTACACCACGCACAAAAATCAACTCAAAACGGATTAAAGACTTGAATGTAAGACCCGAAACCATGAAACTTCTAGAAGAAAACATAGGCAGTACGCTCTTTGACATCAGCCTTAGCAGCATATTTTCAAGTCCCATGTCTGACCAGGCAAGGGAAACAAAAGAAAAAATGAACAAATGGGACCTCATCAAACTAAAAAGTTTCTGCACAGCAAAGGAAACCATCAACAAAACGAGAAGACAACCTAACAAGTGGAGAAGATATTTGCAAAGCATATATCAGATAAGGGGTTAATATCCAAAATATACAAAGAACTCGCACAGCTCAACAACAAAAAACCCCCAACAATCCAATTAAAAGATGGGCAAAGGATCTGAAAAGAGATTTCTCCAAAGAAGATATACGGATGGCCAACAGGCATATGAAAAGATGCTCAACGTCATTAGCTATCAGGGAAATGCAAATCAAAACTGCAATGAGGTATCACCTCACTCCGGTCAGAATGGCTATAATTAACAAGACAGGAAACAACAAATGTTGGAGAGGATGTGGAAAGAAGATAACCCTTGTTCACTGCTGGTGGGAGTGCAAACTGGTGCAGCCATTATGGAAAGCAGTATGGAGTATCCTCAGAAAATTAAGAATATATCTACCATATGATGCAGCTATCCAACTGCTGGGTATTTATCCTAAGAACTTGAAAACGCAAAGACACTAAGATACTTGCACCCCTATGTTCATTGAAGCATTATACACAATAGCCAAGACTTGGAAGCAACCTAGGTGCCCATCAAGGGACAAATGGATAAAGAAGATGTGGTATTTATACACGATGGAATACTACTCAGCCATAAGAAATGATGAAATCCGGCCATTTGTGACAACATGGATGGACCTTGAGGGTATTATGCTGAATGAAATAAGTCAGAGGGAGAAAGTCAAATACCATATGATGTCACTCATAAGTAGAAGATAAAAACAACAACAAACAAACACATAGCATTGGAGATTGGATTGGTCGTTACCAGAGGGGAAGGGGGGAGGGCAAAAGGGGTGATTAGGCTCACATGTGAGGGGCTGGACTATAATTAGTTTTTTTGGGTGGTGAACATGATGTAATCTACACAGAATTCGAAATATATTATGATGTACATATGAAAGCTATATAATGTTATAATCCAATGTTACTGCAATTAAAAACATTTTTAAAAACCCCACAAATTAGGTATTTTAATACCAAATACCACCCTTTCTCCCACAAGAAAGCAAAAAAAACCCTGCCTTTCCAACTTTAGTACCAGTAGGTCAAGCCGGAAACGTGGGGATCCATCATTGAATCACTCAGCCGTATCTTCTCCAGTCAACCTTCACAAACCCGCACCTTTCTCTCCAGGCCTAGGCCATCACCCGCTTCCAAACTATCACCACCTCTTATCTGAACTCAGTGAAATAATCTCTGAGTTCCCAACACCATTCCTTGCCCCAACCCCAACTCTACAATCCTGAGAGAGCTCCCATGATACTAAATTGGTAAAATCCCCTCCCCCACCTCCCCTGACACACATTTAAACCTCTTCAGTGGCTTTCACCTGCCCTTAAAATGAACTCCAAACTCTCCACCAAGGCTTATAAGACCCTTCAAGATCTTGCCTCTTGAAAAGTTTCATTTTCTCCTATTCTCTCTTTCCTGTTTTATGCTCTAACCATTCTGAAGTAGACAAAAGTCAGCTCTCTTTCACTCTCAGATCTGTGTTACGTGATGATTCCTCCACCCAGAATCCCCTTCACACTGCATGACTCCTCATCCCTTAGGCCTTGGCTTACAGACAGCCTCTTGGAAGGCAGTCCTTGAATCTTTACACCAGCTGAGACTTCCTTGTTGTGTGTATCTGTGGTTTCTTTACCTCTTCCTCCTTAATGCTGTCCATTATAATTGTAATTTCTCAATGCCCATGTTCCCCACTAGATTGTAAGCAACATGATGGCAAAAGAGTGTACACAGCTAATCCATATTAATCAGAGATTCTGCTTGGGAATTTGCCTACTTGCTAAAATATTTTGTAACCTCAAAATCATTACTCACAGCACTTCCTCAGACATTCTTGGACCTGCAAAGAGAGGTGAAGGATTTGAGTCACCCAACACGCGTGTTCTCAGCTGAGGTCGAACAGGATGATTCTCTGCCTTCTTGTTTCAGCTCTCATACTATAAACAAGTGTCCATTTTGCAGTCTACTTAGTACTACATTTTCCACATTTTTGTGGGTTTCATTGGTGATTTCACTGTTTAAAATGGCCCCCAAGCACAGTACTGAAATTCTGTCTAGGGTTCCTAAGCGCAAGCAGGCTGTGATTTGCCCTACAGAAAATTGCATGCGTTAGATAAGCTTCATTGAGGCATGAGTGGTTGTATTGTCCATGAGTTCGATGTTAATGAATTAACAATATATGAAATAAGATGTCTTTAAACAGAAACAAACATAAAATAAGGTTATGTATTGATCAGTTGATGAAAATGTGACCAAAAGCTTGCAGGAACCTAATCCTGTATTTCTCCTAGGAGCAATGGTTCCGTATTCACTAATTCAGTTTTTGTGATTACTTTCTAGAACATAACTACTGCGAATAAGACTCAGCCATATTTTATTAACTTCTATATCCCCAGTAGTTAGTACAGTGACTCTCACATAATTGTTGTTCAATAAATATTTGTTGAAACTGAATTGTATGTATATATACACATATACTTTATACATACATATATGGAAATTATATAAAACATAGAAATAAATTAAAACCAAATTTATTTTTCATGCCAAAGATGTACCTCACAACCTTATAATTACTTTCTGCTTTTTTTAAAAGTGCCTAAATATGTTTATTTTTTATATCATCTTTATTTTTATTATTACCTAGGATGCTGGAGAAATGGTTCGTTCCTTTGTTGGTGGTTTGGAACTTGTTGTCAATTTACTGAAATCAGATAATAAAGAAGTTTTGGCAAGTGTATGTGCTGCTATTACCAATATAGCAAAAGATCAAGAAAATTTAGCTGTTATTACAGATCATGGAGTCGTCCCTTTATTGTCTAAACTAGCAAATACAGTAAGTAACATCTTTTATTTTAAATGCATATTGTCATAAGTGTGTAGTGTAGTGGCAAAAACAAGGAGCTTAAAGTCCCGGGACCTGGATTCAAGTTTAATATCTATCACTTATTACGTATGAGATTTTGATTAATTAATTTCTCTGAGACGAATCAGCATGAAAGTGTATTTTGTACCAGACAATGTTAATATGCAAGATCCTTATAAAATAGAGGCTGTTTTTTATTTGTCACTGGCAAGCAAAGTGTTGGCAAATATAAATGTTATTGTGTAAGTGTTAACTATCATCTTCGTCACCATCGTAATTATTATTTTCCTTAAGATAATTGTTCATGCCAACCTGAGAAGTTAATGCACCTCAGCAAGCTTGCATTGATGGCATTCTTGAGCTAGAAGACTTTGGCATTAACTGTATTGTTTATCCAGAGCTGTGCCAGATAGAATAAGCAGCCTTGAGAGATGAGGGCTTCACCATGACCAGAGGTATCTGCGCATAGCTTGGACTACCACTTGGCAGAGAAGTCGTAGAGCAGAAATTCAATCGTTGGAAGGAGACTCGGTCTGCAAGACTTTTTAGGGCCAGTCTAACGTTGAGTTCCTATCTGCCAGATTTAGCTAAGGACACCAAGTTGTTGCCTGAATCCAAAGAATGGTACAATTAATAAACAGAAAACTATACTCTATTCAATTGTGTTATACCTGTACAAGGTAATTACATACAAAAAGAAAGATATAGTCTTCATGAAGAATACAGAAAGGGAAATGGCAGACTCAAAACATGTCATTGTTGGCTGCACTGTCTGTTCTCTCGGAAACCAAGATGTATTCTTGATGTGGAAGTATTCCTACGGTGAAGAAGTAGGCTTAATCCCTTATCCCAGTTAAGTGAAATGCTCCCTTAAGAATTATGTTTTTACTAAACCTCTTGCTGACCTGTAATTTTGCATTGTAAGTGGACTTACTCAAAAGGAAATTCAGCCTTGAGCAAATAACTAATGCCAGACACCTGATCGCCTTTGATTGAGTGCACTGTTTATGTTCAATTCATAAAAAGAAAACTCAAGATTGAAACTTGGTCCATTGGTGACCCACCAAAATACTAGTTCCCTTCAAGACATTGCCTGAATAGCCAGCTAGCCCTTCTCTCTTGACTCATTGGCATCTTAGCAGGTAAGAAACATCTAGCACATAAACATGATCTCACAGGATCATTACAATGCACATACCACAATTTGTTTCCTTTGTGCAGAATAGTGATAAACTGAGGCGTCATCTAGCAGAAGCTATTTCACATTGCTGTATGTGGGGCAGAAACAGAGTGGCCTTCGGTGAGCACAACGCAGTGGCTCCGTTAGTGCGTTACCTGAAATCAAATGACACCAATGTGCATCGAGCAACAGCTCAAGCCTTGTACCAACTCTCAGAAGATGCCGATAACTGCATCACCATGCATGAGAATGGCGCAGTAAAGGTACAGTTGATTGACTTTGTGGTTTATTCCAAGTTAGGTAAATGTAGCTGGAAAGAAACTTAAGTAGTGTTAAGGTTTTACTAAAGGGGGTATTTTAACACACAAAACTGCCTACTTGTTGGGTCATGGCTGCATTTGAGCCATGTGGTATCATAGCTTATACTGCAAACAAGTTGTGTGGAGGTAAATTTTTCTAAATCAAAAAATATAAAATGGACTCAGTAAAATAAGTAATCATTCCCTAATTTGAATTTGATTAAAGAAATGTGCAGAGCGTGAACAATCAGTGGTATTCATAATTTTATATAGTATATTATTTACTCAGGCCAGAAATAGTAAAATATGGGCACCAACTAAACAACAAAGGAATTGGCTGAAATCACAACTAGACTATTGCTTACAGTCTTAACCATAATAGCAAAGGACTAATTCAAAGACATTTTTTCAAAAAACAATTTGCATCGAATTTTCTTTGCCTTTAATCAACATACAGGTAGGAGAGTTTCTGCGCATAGGTTTGTAGTGTACCTGTACTTGGAAACCACCTAGAGCTTCTGAATGGGATATTTTGATCACAATAAATACAAAAATACTTGAGTACATGAACAGTTTAATGTATTAGGAGAAATTGATTTAAAATGTTAGTTATTTTCTTGGGGCTGGCCCCGTGGCCGAGTGGTTAAGTTTGCGCGCTCCGCTGCAGGCGGCCCAGTGTTTCGTTGGTTCGAATCCTGGGCACGGACATGGCACTGCTCATCAGACCACGCTGAGGCAGCGTCCCACATGCCACAACTAGAAGAACCCACAACGAAGAATACACAACTATGTACCAGGGGTCTTTGGGGAGAAAAAGGAAAAAATAAAATCTTTAAAAAAAAAAAAATGTTAGTTATTTTCTTTAGGTTGTTTTCTTGTACACTATAATTTTACTGCTTATTGCCTCAATTTGGAGCCTATGACAACGAGATGCATTTTGAAATGTATACCCAAAGCGGGCTTGATATTTTAGACAAGAGTTAAAATAAAATCTCCAGTTAATCATATCTAGTCAATTTTATATATGCCGAATATGAAACATCTTAGGAGGAATAAAGCTTAAAATACCAATTGGTAACTTTTTGAGGCAATTATTTTAATTTATCCTTCAAACCTATTATAGTTGAAGAATATGATGTTAATTTTTCTGAAATTAAACCCAATTTACATTCAAATATGTCAACTTTTCCATTATAAATCTGTTTTTATAGCATGGGTTAGGCCAAATTAATTTCTTCAAGCAAAAAGCTGGCGTAAAAAGCAACTTTTTAAACTAAGTACTAATTTTTCAAAGCAAATTATAAAAGATATATTGGGAATGTTAATTTCAAATTGCTAAAGAATGATAAAAATGCCACTTTTACATGATTATGTTCACATTTCAAAATAGAAGCTTTTCTAATTTAAACTTACACATTCTATTGTGGAACAGGGACTTGCACAACCTAACTTGCCATAAGTATACAGTCTTTAAAAAAAACGAAGCTATAAAAATTAAGTGGACCCATAAAGTGTCTGACATATAACATATGCTTAGACAATTGCCAGTTACTTTAAGAAGAGAATTTCTAGACTACTCAGAAAGTTGTAAATTTAATAAGGTTTACACATTACAGTTCAATTGGCGTATATCCTGGGTGTGTATGCAACTCTCAATTATTTCTTCTAATGCAAGTCAATAGATAATCCAAAATCACTTATGAATTGTATTCTGCTATTCAAGTCTGGAAGCTGTTCACCCACCCACACAGCTTATATGTGTTAGAAAAAGAAGAAAGAAAGTAGAGTTTGTTGTGCTCTGGACCCTTCCCAGCTCATCACCAGGTATCTTGACATCTTGAGAGTATCATGAGGTATCTTGAGGACCTCTCTGTCTCATCTATTTGCATTCCTGACTACCTGGTATTTCTACTGGAGGACAACTGTAAAGAACGGGACCTTGTTTTTTATAAGTTACTCTGTCACAGTAGAGAGGCAGGCCTTACCGTGGGCTCTTCCTTCTTGGGACCATGGGTGAAGCGTAAGGACCTGTGTCTTCCTTCTCTGGTTTTCTTTAAGGAGGGAAGAAATGAGGGTGTAGTATACCAGATGTACACAGAATAAATGGAGTTTGGTAGTTGCTTGGATATGGGGAATAAAGGAAAAAGTTGAGTCAAAAATGACTCCAACTTTCAGGCTAGATGAAGAGAAAGGTTCCATTAGCAAAGATAATGAAGAAAATATTTGGCACATTAGGGAGGTTATAGTACCTGCAGTGAATATGTCACAATGTGTAACTCCCGGCATTTCTGAGTTCAAATGCATATAAACTTTATCCACTATTTTGGCAAATCCCTGGCTGTTTTCATTCTTAATTGCTACTGCACCTTCCTAGTCAAATACTCAGTGTTATTTCCCAGTCCTGCACCATTCCTGCCGCAGCTGCCCAGGAGCATTGTCGACAGGTGCTTTGACAGTTACCAGAATCATCCTGTCACCCTGTTATAAGTAATTTATTCTGGAATTAACCTTCGCCGTACAATTTCCTCAACAGCAGCAGCGCCTGACGTCATGCGATGGATCTGTCTCGTGTGAACTGATGTTGATTCTGCAATAACAGTGAAGGAGCAGCCTTGTGGGTCTGGAACAGATTGAGTTCAGTTTCTAATGTGTTCAGTTTAAATTGGCAGTTTGAATTTTACGTCTAGAGCAGTGCTGTCCAGTAAGAATGCAACGTGAGCTACATATGTAATATTAAATTTTCTAGTAGCCACAATTTCAGGAAAGATAAAAAGACACAGGTAAAATTATATAATTATTTTAGTAATATATTTATTTAACCCAATAAATCCAAAATATTATTTTAACATATAATCAATATAAAAAATACTAAGAAGATATTTTACATTATCTTTTTTTTTTTTTGTGCTAAGTCTTCAAAATCCGGTGTGTATTTTACACTTACACTACATGTCAGTTTGGACAGGCCACATATCAGGTTCTCACTCGTGGCCAGTGGTTTTCTTATTGGACAGCGTGAGTCTAGAGACAGGAGAGAGAGGAAGATTCAGGAAGTATCGGTGGAGAAATATTAAGCCACGAGCCAGGGCGGATAAGATGTTTTTGGCAGAGAGTTCAGAGAAACCTGGAAAATGTCTACATTTTCCACTCACAGAGCAAATAAACTAGGAGGAGGAGCTGTCAAAGTAAACTCGAGAAGTTAACAGGTTAACCAGCAGTTCTAGGAGCCAAAGGAAGAGTGAGTTTCCAAAGGGTTTGTGTTTAAACACTGCTAAGTGGTCAACAAGGATTTCCTGCCTCAATTATGTTGAAAAATAATCCTTGTGGTAGAGCCTTTCCAGGTAAGAAGCACTTCTGTAGGAACCAATAAGTCCCCTGCTCCGGTAAATACAACGTAATAGGAAGAACTCAATCCGTGTCCTCTTTATGATTGGACACAGACCTCCTTCTCAAAAGTGTCAGCCCAGAGTCTCGTATCATTACAAAGCCTTGTGAATGTGGATGCAGAGCTGTTGGTAACAATATTGAAAATATGAGATGTCTAGGAGATGTATCAAAGCTACTTGCTAATTATAGCAAAACCGCAACATAGGAAGTAATATAAGAGGGGGAAGAAGTTGCAGGAAAAACTGAGCAAGACGAGCCCTTTCCTAAGACCGAGAAAGTGATTGAATAGAAAGATGATGAGCACTATAAAAGGCATTAAGCTCCCTTCCCCAGGATGACATTGCATTTATTTTTGAAGATTTCCATACCAGGCAGGTGAAAGCTACATTATGGCCTGTAACTTTCTGGAGGGCAGGAAATTGAACAGATTGTAGAAAATACAACCGGAAGTGGGTCCAGCAGTGGCAGAGTGAGGGGAGAGCATTTCAATTTGGGTGGAGCTGAAAGGGTTGTCTTGGCTGCCTCCCAGACTCAGCACAGGTAGTGGCGTTCCAGAAAAGTGGGAAGATGAACCCAGAAGCAAACACTCCCCATAGCTTTTGAAGCCTGGCACAGGAAAAGAAAAATATCACTCAAGTTTTTGAGTCAAGGAAATAGACTTTAAGAGACTGAATTCACCCCGGATCTCAGTGTCTATAAGCAGTCTACATACTTAATATTTGATCGAATTATAATATTTTCTGTTAATTAAAACTCTCAAAGTAATTCTGTGGTTTGGGGTACTTTTCTCACATTTCAGGTATCCCCTGGAGTGTTAGGGTTAGTCCACTTGCCGATACGCTGATAAATTTACTTAGTAGGACTATTAGGCATCAGCGACTACATTATGATACCATGTGTAGAGTCCTCTGCAGACTTGTTTCTGATTGACTTTTTTCTTGTTATTTGCATGTTTCCTTTGAAGCAAGAAAGAAATTTATGTTTGCTTAAGGGTCCCAATAAGTTAGATTTTAGTTTATCATGTTTAACTTTAATATTAATAACATATATCAAATGTTTTCCTTATTTCATTTTTATTTTTTGAACTTAAAAAATGTAATAGCATTAGTTAGGTATAATTGACATACACATGTGCATATTTAAAGTATACAATTTGATAAGTTTTGACATATATACATACATGCAAATGTATATGTGTATACACACACACACACACCCCCCCCATGAAACCATTACCAAATCAAGATAATGACCCCCAAAATTTCCTCGTACACCTTTGTGTATCCTCTTTCTTGCCCCTCTCTGTCCTATAATTTAATTCCAGAAAACATACATTGTATTACTTGAATATTTTTTAAAAATTTGAGACTTGTTCTGTGACCCAGAATATGTTTATCTTGTTCATGTTCCACATACGCTTGAAAAGAATGAGTGTTTTGATGTGGCTGGGTAAAGTGGCCAATGAAGTTTAATAAGATCGAGTTGGTTGATACTGTTGTTCAAGTGTTCTACATCTTTATGGATTTAATGCCTACTTGTTCTACCAATTATTGTAGATTTGCTAATTTCTTCTTGCAGTTCTATCTGTTTTTTCTTTGTGTATTTTGAAGCTCTCTTATTAGGCGCAAAAATATTTAGGAATTGTATGTCCTCTTGATGACGTCTTTATCACTATGAGGTAATCATCTTTATCCCTAGTCATATTCTTTGTTTTGAAACAAATCTACCATTTCTGCTACTAATAGATATATTCCTGCTTTCCTTTGGTTAGTATTACCATGACAAAATCTAGAAATTTTCTATCCTTTTACCCTATTTGTGTATTTTTATTTAAACTGGCTATTTGTAAGCAGTGTACAGTTGGGGCTTGTTTTTTAATTCCACGCTCAACCTCTGCCTTTTTCAGGGAAGCTGAGGGGTATTTACATAATTTACAATTAATGTGCTATTGACGTGGTTGGCTTTAAATGTGTCACCTTGTTTTCTGGTTTTCCCATCTGTTCTATCTTTTCTTTTCTTTCTCTGTCTTCTCTTGGATTAATTGAATATATTTTTTATTATTTCATTTTCTCTCCTTTGTTGGCTTATTAGTTATGATCCTTTGTTGTTATTTTAGTGGTTGTTTTAGAGTTTACAGTATACATATTTAATTCAGCACACTGTACCTCCAAATTATACACATAAATATATAGTTTAAGAATCACACAACAGTAGGCTTCCATTTCTGTCCTCCTGGCTTTTGTGCTATTGTTGTCATACATTGCACTCCTACATACATTGTAAACTCCACATACGTTATTCTTGTTTTTGGAGGTAAATGGTCAATTATCTTTTACAGAGACTTAAATAAATAGGAAAAGCGCTATTTATTCCTTTTTTCTAGATGCGGATTTTCATTTATCATTTTCTTACTGCCTAAAGGACTTTTAACATTTCTTGTAGTACAGTTCTGTTGCTGATGAATTCTTTCAGCTTTTGTATGTCTAAAAAAGACTATTTTGTCTTTGAAAAAATTTTTGCTGGATGTGGAATTTTACACTGACTTTTTCCTTTCAGAACTTTAAACATGTTGCTCCATTTTATTTTCATTTGCATTGTTTCCGAGAAGAAATCTGCTATCATCCTTATGTTTGCTCACTTGTATGCCACATTTCTTTTTTCTTTGGCTGCTCTTAGGATTTTATCATTTTCACTGATTTTGAGCAATTTGATTTATGATGTGGCTTGGTGTCCTTTTCTTCATGTTTCTTGTGGTTGGTGTTTGTTGAGTTTCTTGAATCTCTGGGCTTATAGTTTTCATCAAATCTGGAAGCTTTTGAGCCATTGTTGCTTCAGATACTTTCCCTCTTTTTCTTTCTATTGTCCTTTGGAAACTCTACTTCCACCTATATTTGGCTACTTGAAGTTTTCCCATAGCTGCTTAAGCCTCTCTTCACTTTTTCAGTCTTTTTTCTTCCCTGTGTTTTAATTTGGGATGTTTCTATTTTATATCTTCAAGTTCAGCAATCTATTTTTCTTGCAATGTTTAATTTGGCTTTATTTCCATCCAGTGTGTTTTACATGTCAGATACTGTAATTTTCATCTCTCAAAATTTGATTTGGGTCTTTTTTTTAATATCTTCCCTATCTCTACCTAACATGTTGAGTCTTTCCTCTAGCTTCTTGCACATATGGAATCCAGTCCTAATAACACTTCTAATATCATTTCTGGGTTGCTCTCAATGGACTGATTTTTTTTTCTTTATCATGGGTCGTGTCAGACACAGTGAATTTTAATGTGTTGATTGTCAGATTCTTTTTTGTTGGTATTTCTATAAATATTCTTGAGTTTTGTTCTAAGATGCAGTTATGCTACTTTGAAACAACTTAATCCTTTCAGTTCTTGCTTTTGTGCTTTGTTAGCACGACTAGAGTTGGGTTAATTCCAGGGCTAATTCTTCCCTGCTACTGAGGCAAGACCCTTCTGATCACTCTACCTGACGTCCCATAAATTATCTAGTCTACCACTCTGAGCAGTGGGGTCAGGCAATGTTCCTCGCCATGTGGGAGCTTCCAACATTGTTCCATCTAATCTTTCAGGAGGTGGTTTTCCTGTCCTCGAGTAGTTTCCTCACACAAGTGTTGATTAGTCCTGCACTCAAGATTCCGGGGCACTTGTTGCAGATCTCGGAGTTCTGTGTTCGGCTCCCTCCTCTCCAGGAATTTGCCCTGAGGACTCTAGTCATTCTGGCCCCCAAACTCCCAGCCACATATCCCAGCTCAGGGAGACTGCCAAGCTTGGTTTGGGTTCTCCCTCCCTGTGCTGCAGCCTGGAAACTCTCCAGGCAGCAGGCTGGGGCACTCTTAGCGCTGACCGTTTTTGTTTCCCTCCTCTCAGCGCTCACTGTCCTTTGTTGTCTGATGTCCAATGTCTTGAAAGCCATTGCTTTATATATTTTTACATTTTTAAATTGTTTTAGACAGGAAGGTAAATCCAGTCCCTCTTAGCCTATCTTGGCATAAAGCAGAATTCTTATTTTCTTTTTAGATAATAAATTCATGGGAATTGAGCGCTGGGAGACGTGAGTTATGGATTTTAAACACACGTTCTGCAGATGAGGAAACTAAGGCCCAGATAAGTGAACTACCTAAAACCACAATCAATATATGGCATTACATCATAAGTGATGTAATAAATGATGTAATACATGATGTAAACTGTCACCAAACAGTTTAGTGCTGTTTCTACTAGATGAGTGAATTTCAAACCATGTCTCATGGGCCCTTAGGGTTCCCCTGGGAGAGATCAGGACCTAGTCCTCACCTCAGGGCAAGGGGAAGCCAATGCTTGGGGGAGGGGGGGGCACCTACTTCAACTAGAACATCTATTTTTTTCCATTTTATATATTAGAATTGTGATCTTGTTTTCAAAACAGTTTTTTGCTGCCTTAAAAAGAATCGAAAATTACCGCACTAGGCCATGCTGCCCTTTCATAGTTCTGTTTGTGAAACCCACTAGGAGCCGTCCTTTTCATATTTATTCAGCACTTTGCTTCCCTTTATAGAAAGGTTTGCAAAATAAGAATCCCTTCAGTAGGAATTAACAATTCAAATCTTAATTCTTCGCTTTCTTACAAGTTTAATGCATATAAAAGTCTGATACAAGAAGGACTCTTGAAAGCCACTTTTTTTTCTTTTTAAGTTTTCCTCGGAGAGTGCTAGGCAATGCCTTTGCCCTTGAGATGATTCAGCTGTCTTCTAAAATATCCAGGGAGCCCTTGGGAGAAACTGAATGTGCCTGGGAGGGTCTGAGCTGATAGAATACTTGTCTCATTTGTCCAAGCCAGCTCTGCGATCACGGATTCATGAACAGGACTCCAGCTTGCTTCTGCTGAGTCACCCCCACCCCTCTCCCAGTAAAATAAACTGCGCTCCCCTTCTTGAAAACCAAAGGTGAGAAAAGATGAAAAAGAGAGCTGCATGGAAGAGCAGTAAAAGAGGTAGACAATAATGAAAGTAATATTTTCATTTATTCAGCTTCCTAGAAGCCAGACGCTATTCTAAAAGCACATTTACACATTTTCTTTTATTCAACCTTCTCCATCACACAGTGGGATAGGAATTGTTATTATCTTCATTTTATGGGTAAGGAAACTGAGTTTCAGAGACGTTAAGTGACTTGCCCCAAATCACCAAGGTCATAAGGAAAGGACCCAAGAAATCTGGTTTCAGGGCCTGTTCTCTTAACGTCCCCTGCAAGGTAGAGGGAGAGCTGAGGTACCAGGGTCACATGTGTGGGTGCGGGCGTCCGTGTTTAGGGCGGTGTTTGAAGGACTAGCCTGTTGAGGAACTGCTTCACGAGGCAGAGCAGCTGTGTGGGAAGGCACACGGGGCTCTGGGGATTGGCGGAGAGCACACTTGTTTTATGGTGGAATGGCGCCTGTCCTTCCTATCACAGCCCTTACTCCCTCTCTTGAAAATACGCCCCAAATACTCTTTCTCTCCTTAGTTTTCATGATTTTCCAGCCTCTCCTGCTGCCCTTGAAGCTTCTGCATATTCTTAATTTATGCCAATTAAACATTATTACTAGTAAGAGTTATAGTATATGAAGTTAAAACCAGGTGATTTTTAAAAAAAATTATATTTCTATCTGTTACATAGACTTTAATGAGTAGCTATATTTTCCATAGGTAATGATATATTAGTTAATTTACTTAATATTAATAGCATTGTATGCTGTGTATGTTTGTGTGTGTATGTATATATGTGTGTGTTATATATATTTGACATTTTTAAAATTTAAAAAATTGAAACTAAAAAACCTGAATACATGAGCTTTGGATTTAATTTAAACCTTTTTCACTAATCTATATCAAATTTCTAAACCTCCCGCTTACATGAGCTATATTCCAAAAGTCCAAGATCTTTGTAACTAGTCACCTTTTCATGTCTTATTTTTCCTTGTAAAAACATCTCCCACCACCAAGAGGCACACTTCTAGGTACTAGAAATATCATTAATTATTATATAATAAAAAGAAAAATCCCTAATCAAAGAAATTAAAATTAAGTTCAAACTGGAAACCTGGGACAAAAAGCTCACACCTCTGAGCATATCATGAATAACAGTGTCCATCCTTAGTCTTATAACAACTTATAAGTCCGAACTCTCCTATCTCCTCACACAATAGTCTTGAGTTTATGCAGCGGTCCCGGCAGTTACTCATGGGCCACGTTAAGGGACAATGGTCCATTTCAGCAGTGTTTCCCAAAGTGTGGTCTGTAGTCTACCAGTCCGGAAGCAATATGGGGCTTGTTAAAAAAATATAGGTTGCTGGGCCATAGCCTAAATTGACTGACATAGAGTCTCCATGAATAAGACCAGGAAACTGTATTTTAACCAAGTTCCTAAGGTGACTGGAAAGTATGTGAAAGTTTGAGAACCACCGATGCACAGGAGTTTTAATGGCAAGAGAGTCACCCTGAACACAAGGGAAATGAAAGTCAACCTCTTCAAAGGAAAAGGTTAGAGAACGCCTGATGATGATTAATCCATTGCATGGAAAGCTTAGTCCACCCAACAAATACGATTGTGTGCTTAGAGTGTTCCAGTGTGTGATGTCATGCTGAACAGGATGAGTGTGGCTCTGCCTGTGTGGAATGAAGATGGGCATGTAGTTGTGGCATCTAGCTTTACAGAACCCCAGCAGAGTGTGAAGACAGTCTGTCTAGGACCCTTTATTTGCTCCTCATCAAAGAAAAGACAACAAGGAGGAGTTTCTGCTAATACTATAAAAAAGTATTACTTCAAAGCCATAAGCTTTGAAAATAGGAATATAAGATCTGACACAGTATGCCAGACCTCTGGCCAATCCAATTAATTTTGTTGCCTTTGAAAGGATATCAATGTATGTGTTACACGATACAGCGCTTCCTAACCTTTCTCCCTGTCAGCAGAAAAACGTGCAGTATTTGTATGGCACCTTGGAATAAATGGACAAAGCTGCTTGCGGCCTGGAGGCAGCTAGTCTGGGAAGGAAGAGGTGATTCCACCCTACTCCATTGCCATATGTTGGTTCTTAATCTATTGAAATCAGAGGAAAATATGCATTGCCAAGTGGGGGTGAGACCGCTTGAAAAGTGTAGTCCGGAATGACCACATATGCTTCGTGCCAGTCCAGGAAAAACTCCTCCCTCACCAGGGCACCCCTTTTTCAAAGGAGTAGAATAAAGATACGGTGTACAGATTCTCCTCCCAGGCAGGACATGCCCTTCTATTCACCATGCCCAGAATTCAGGAGGAGAGAGTAGGGCCCAGGGTCTTATAACCGTCTCAAGCACTACAAGAAGGGCCTGGTCAAAATAAATAAATGGACAAAATAATTACCAAGTGTGCCGAATGCTGTGAAGGAAACAAATGGGGTTGAATGAAGAGTAACAGAGGGATAGCCCACTTTAGACCAGGAAGTCAGAGAAAGCACCTTGAGCAAGTGTATCTAAACTAAGATATGAAGGATGAACACTGAAGAGTCTGCAGATAAAAAGTGTGTGCAGAGGCCATCGGGTGGGAATGTGCTTAGAGTTTCCAAGGACCTGCAGGAAGATCAGGGCAGTTGAAGGAGTGAGGCAATGAGAGTGACCCAAGATGCGTCGGGAGAGCTGGGTGGGGCTGGATTACATGGGGAATGCTAGGCCATAGTAAGGAACTGGGATTTTATTCTAGTGTACTGAGAAGCCATTGAAAGATTTTAGTTGGAAAAGTGGCATGATCCCATTTGTGCTTTTAAAAGATCACTCTTAGAGGTGTGTAGGGAGCCAGTCAGAAAGAGTGGAAGCCAAGAGCCCTCTAGGAGTCTGTGAGCTGTCAGCGTGCAAGAACATGGCGGCCTAAGTGCGCCTTCGTTACAGATTAGATGAGAGGTTAAAGGCACAGGAAGAATTAAGGATGCATTCACAAACTTTTTTTTTTTAAAGTGTTCTATTACAAAGGGAAAATAACCATAGTGATAACAGGTGCTACCAACACTCATTTTTATTTTAAATTTCACCAAATAATTTGGAATCGTCCATTAAATGAATAATTAGCACAGATTAGAATATTAAACTTAATAATAAGAGATTGCAGTGCTTTTCTTTGACTAAAAAATAGTTAATATAAATAATTGTATATATTTTATAAAATGTATATTACAGTATAATCTTTTTTTAAAATAGCAGCCAATTACTGAGTGTTGGCTGCTGGACTAGGTGCTTTATTCCTTATCTCATTTAGTCTTCACAATAACCCTGTGATGCAGGCATTACTGTCCCTATTTTAAAGGTCCATAGATACAATGTGTCCAAAGTCCCATAGATAAGAACGCAGGATCCATTAGGATACAGTAAATTTCAAGCAACATAAATAACTCAAGTAGCTTGGGCACCAAAGAGGACACATGGATGTTTGACAGATCTCATGGGCAAGAAAGCAGCAGAGCCCTTCGAAGGTGCTGGGACAAGGGCCTCAAAGGTTTTTTAGCATCTATTTTTTTTCATCTGTCATCTCTCCTCCTTTCTGTATCCATTTCATTTCAGTCTTTCTCTGCCAGTTGGCTTTCTCTGTTTCTCCACGGTTTTCTCCACTGTTTCTCCTAGCTTTTTACTCTCCAGTCACCCAGTGAGGTCCCATATTATTTTCACTTTCAATTCAAAGATCTCAGGGAATGGAATCTGATTGGCCCAGTTTGGGAAAAGTACCCACCCCTCGTCCAAACAAGTGTGGACAAGGAAACAGCGTGGTATTTTACAGAATGGCTTCCAAGGCTTGCCACTGAGGGTGAGGTCCACAGACAGTTAAGAGCATTCCTGGTGCACTGAGAAGACACTATAAATGTGTGCATTAATGTGACAAGCCAGGATTTCAATCTCTGGACCACTGACGTGGGAAATTGTTAGGTCAGTTGACATTCACTATCTTTTATTATCATGCTGTTATTCAGGATGTGTTAGTTATCTATACTTTTGTAGTGAGGTTATTATTGCAAGTGTTTGAAAGACGCACAGAGGGCATTTTACCCAATGTTTCTAAAATGTTGGGCCTTGTTTGTTAAAATTATAAATTCTTGCTAACAGCTTTGGCTAGCTTTATTTATTTTCTTTTTATTAAAAAACTCTTTCATAAATCAAGCTTTGTGAGTTAAATGGATGTAAATTATAAAATGTGAAAGGTAGTTATTTATAATTTTTATTGAAAATATTCCAGACCTAGCTATTGCCAACTGCTGGTATGGATTTAGCATTCTGAAGTTTAAACGGTAACATTTGGCTCTTTTTTTGTCAAATACTTCGTGATTAAATGAGGTGTGTTATTATACTGTCAACCCAAGTTTAAGAAAAGGCACCCCTTCACCATTGTAAATCTATGCAAAACAATCATCATTTTACACACATATAGACCAGTGAAGCCTTCACATGTTGGTTTTGGGATTTTCAACTTGGCAAATTACAGATTCTCATTTTTATATCGGTCACTGTTGGTTCCAAACTTTAAATTGAAACCACAGGGTTTATCTGGCACTCACAGCAAGCTAAAGCTTTTCCCTTGCTTTAAATTAGCTGCTACTTAATGATTAGGAAAGAGAGCACGAGATGGCAAATAACATTAGAACAATAATATGTCCAAATCACTGTCAACTGTTCAAAGGCTGCCCAAATTTTTGGCTGTGTAAAACCATCCATCATGCATCCATCATGTTGCATTCAAAACCTGCAGAGCAATAGGTAAATGTCGTAATCTTTTATTTTTGTTTAGTATAGAGGAACCCAGGAAAGGCAAAAACAAAAAGTCATTTCCATCTGAATCATGTTAAAGACCTACCAGGTGTGGGCCACCCTTTCCTGAGTTGGGTGAAGCTGGAAACCAGGGCCTTGATGCCTCCTGAGTGGCATATTTTTAGAGTATTATTTATATATCCTAAGAAGTTTACTATAGAATCAGTGCCAGATAAGAAACAATTTAGGGTTAAGGAGTGTTGGAGTCCATGAAAATTAAATTTTGGACTGGAGAGTTCATCTTTTTCTTAACATAATCATGTTACCAAAATTAGGAACGTCAGACTCCATTGCAGTTTTTCTAATTACAAATATAGGAAAATGACAGGCCTGGGTAGCTTATCTTGTCTAAACTGTACAGTTCAGGATTCTTCAAATTTAAATAGGTTTGGATATGAAGGCGTTAGGTTGGCATAAGATGCTGTTGGCACATGTAAAAGCATCTTTGGGTCTCAGAAAAAGATGCTTTTCCTGCCGAGCTGGAGATCTATGGGAGCTGTTCAACAGTAGCTCTGCCCTGCAGCTTTTTTGGTGATAAATGATCCATTTCAAATAAATGAAATTGCAGCCAACTCTGCAGAAAGAATCACTTTCTAAAAAAGAGAGACAGTTCCGAAGGGTCAAAAATGCACAAACAGTATGGTAAAATAAAGTATATGCTGCTCTTTTTAATGGAAAAGATTGCTACTGGTTACGTTTGCCAAATTCAATCAGTATGCCAAAAAGTCGAGGAATCTGGCAGGGGCTATAGAGAGCAGTTCCATCTTTCATCTATATTTCTTCTCTGTATTTATCTAGCTTCAGAAAATGCCGGGAATGTCTTTTCCTTCCGACTTGGCCCTTTTGCTAAACCACAGAAATACACCGGGCAGCTTCTCGTAATTGTTTGGTTACTTATAGTACCGTCAGTCTTCAGACTTGTGAGAAATAGATTCTTTCCATTGGAAATTTATGAAAAGCACCAACAACTGTTTGTTTTCCTTTTATGAAATTTATCCCAGGAACAAAAAAAAAATCAATTTTATTAATTGGCAGCTACTTGAATCAATACACAAAGGCAGGCGGCCAGCTCATTATTTTTCGCCTCCAGCTGACCCAAAATGGTTTTCTCGTATAAGAAGCTATTCACAGATGTTAGACGTAAGAATTAATAATAATAATAATGGTATTTCAGACTTCATGAATAAGTAGTTTTTGGCACTCAGAAAGTATCTTCTGTTTTTCCCTTGAAAACAGCAATCTGTTATATACAAAAAGCACACAGTGCTTGAATTAACACGTTAGAGTCTTTAATGTACCAAAAATATGCATGCATTAACATTCCCTTCTAAGACTCCTTTTATTTCCTTCAGAATCAATCAGTTTTTGTTATTAAAAAAATACAAAACTCTTAGGTTTTTAGGAGCTGTTTTCTCTATTTCCTGACCCATTGCCATAGTCTCTCTTTGAAATGTCTTTGGACACAAATTTAAAACTACAGGTGCTAAACAAAAGTTACATTTTTAACATCAAGTTAATTATAGCCTATGCAAATTTAAATCAGAACAACCATATCTGTGGTTCAGGAGTGATCAAACCTAATGGCTTATCCTCATGGTTAACAAGTCAGGACTTGTTTATAATATCCTAGTTTGCAATATGCTTTTGGGAAAAAGCACTTCATTCTCTAGGTCTTTGTTTACCTGGGAGTAAAAGTAAGAAAAATATTCCTAAAGTTTAAGCTATCATTCTTTATAACCAAGATTAAATTTTGAATCCCTGAGGAGGAAAAAATTAGAAAAACAGCCCAAATGCTCCGTTTACAGCTACGAAAACCGACATGCAGTTTGCTGGGGTCTCTTTACAATGGGGGCCTTCGTATTATACCTCTGCTTATTGTAAGAAATGACTTAAAATATGCACACTAACTCCTGCAAATGTTGCTATTTTCACCAGACCATGATTTTCTGATTAGGGGAAATCTGATCAAATTTCTGTGAAAATAAATTTCTAAGGTATTTTTTCTTAGATGGTCACTTGCCAATGAAACTACTTGTCAGAATGTCAACCCGATATTTTTCATTCCATCTTGCATGCACAGAAGTGGAAATGCAAACCTCTTTGAAAATTGTCATCTCTGCCAAAGAATGGTAGAAACACTCGTCTAAGATGTATTGCAGGATTCCCCAGAGGTGGGGCTGGGATGCTGCCGCGCAATGCCACGTGGTTGGAGGGCAGCACAGATGGAAACGTGGTGTCCTCACTATGACCAGGAGAGGCAGCAAAGATGCTACTTTATTTTACAGTGAAGTTATGTTGACAACAAAGTATCCCTCTGGATGAATGTACCGTTCCTGCACCAAAATGTGCCCTCAGTTTTGCTTGTACAAGTCCCAGAAATCCTTGCAATGGGGCAGTTTGGGATCTGGAAGCCAGGCAATCAAGAGCCTAACTTAAGCAACATTCGGTCCAGCTTTTTTCTGCAAAACCAGGACGAGTCTACACACACACATACACATATTTTTTACATATCTGACAAAGGACTTGTGTTATTCAAATTATGTAAAGAATTTTTACAGCTCAATAAGAAGATGATAACTCAATTAAAAATTGGCAAAATATCTGGACACCTCAGCAAAACTATGTGAAGGGCAAATAAGCACATGAAAAGATACTCAACACCATTAGTCATCAGGGAAATGCAGACTCAAACTTCATGCATCACCACCACACACCTATCAGAATGGGTACAATTCAAAAGACTGACAATATCAAGTGCTGACAAGAATATGGGGGCACCGGAAGTGTCATCTACTACTGACGAGAATGCGAAATGGTACAACCAACTTGGAAAAAAGTTTGCCAGTTTCTTAAAAGCTAAACATACACTTCCTATATGACCTAGCACCTCCACTCCCAGATATCTACCCAAGAGAAACTAAAACACATGCACACACAAAGACCTGTATGTGAAGGGAGATAGCAGAATTATTCATAATCACCAAACATAGAAACAATCAAAATGTCCCTAACAGATGAATGGATAAACAACCAAAGGTGCATCCATACAGTTGAATACTACCCAGCCACAAAAAAGAACAAGCCACTGACACATGCAACATCATGGGCGAATCTCAAAAACAGTATGCTAAGTGAAAGAAGCCTGTGTATATTCTTGAGGCTTAGTTGTGATTCACTTAACTATCCTCTTTAGGTTTGATTTTTATTAAATCAGTCCTCTGTGCTTCAGCACCATTTCAAGTTTTAGCTCTGATAGTTGCTCAATTAAATTAATAACTGATTAATTGACTATTAACCAGACCTTAATCAATCAATTACACTTATCATTAACAAATCAAAACCACTAATATGGTTTAACAGTAGTTTTCATATTCATTGAAACTCTAAGAGAAATGATGTCCTATCACAAAAAGAATGATTTGAGAGTGAACCATTAAGACAAGGATCCTGACAGCTAATAGGCACTAAATCTGCCACAAGCTGTTTCAAGAATAAGAACATCAGAATTTTCTGATGTACTTTTCAAAGGATGTAGCCAATGATTTGTATGCAAATTTAGGTAGGTTTTGAAAACAGCATTTTAGATGGTATAGGTATATAATAATATAATTTAGACTGATGTCGCAAAGCATGCTCATTGATCCAATTTGGAAAATGAATAAATGTGATTCTGAAGCCTACTAATTAAATAAATAAGACAGGGTGCAGGGAAATGAGTGTGTGTTTGGGGCCAAACAGAACTGGGTTTGAATCCTGGCTGTCAGCGCAGCTGCCAAGTCACCCAGCTTCCTTGGGCTCTGTGTCCTCCTCAGTCCTATAAGGATGACAATATTTCCCTCTAAGAGTTACAGAGAGGATGAAATGACGAGAAAAAAAATATATATATCAAGAGCCTGCCTCATGGTAGGCGCATCAGAACACTCTTATTGTGGTTATTTTTGTCAGGAGTAGAATTCTGCCAAGTCGAGGCTATGGATGTGAGAGAGGTGGCTTTCTACAGTGTTCCTCCCTGGGTTCAAGTCCTGTTCCTGAATCTTAAACTAACTAATTCTATGAGCAGCTACCAAGTCCTCAGCCTCAATGTTTTCAGTGTAGACAGAATTTGAGGTGCTGGCTTTCAGCAGTTTCTCCTCAGGGCCTGAATGCCACATGCAGGGACCCTTTATCCGTGGCAGGCACCGTGCCACTCTTGAGAGTGGTTTGGTTCTCCCGTGGCTTGGCCAGGATGCAGAGGCCTTGCTCTGTCTACAGATATGAATGTGCTGGTGCAGCCACCTCTCCACCTTAGGCTGTGTGTTTTCTTGGGAACTGTGTGCCTGTGGGTAGACTCAGGGCATGTCCTAGGGTCACTGACAGCATAAAGCTGAGTAATACAAGATAGTTCAGGTTTCTCTCTACATCGACACAAAATCTTCTGTTCAAATGTAAGCTCTCAGGCAATTTCTTCAGAGGCCATCTGAATCAGATGTGTGTCCTCTGCATGCAGAATTTGGGTTGTTGATAAACAAGGATATAGGATAATTAAAAGGGAGAATCACCAGGAAACCGTGGCTTTTGTTTACCTTTACCAAGCCTTTTCTGTAAAAGCCTTTTCTGTGGGCGAGTACTCATAAATGTGCCACTGAACTTTTTAAAACACTAACGTGGTTTCCGTTTGCTTTGAACACGGCCTTGCATGACCTGACTCCTGCCTGTCTCTCTGCCATCATCTTGCCCCTCTCTCTCCATCCTCCCTTGTGGCATGGACTGCTGGATATCCACTAACATCCATCCTCCCCTTTGATGAACATTTTAGCGCAGCACATGGCTGCCAGCCACACAATACATTTCTCAGCTTCTCCTGAGTCTCAGTGCGATCATATGACTAAGTTCTCATGAAGGGAAGTGAGAAGAAGTGATACATGCGACTTGTGTTTCTTGCCATACATCCAAGAACACACGGTTTCCCTGGGTCCCAGCTCTGTTCCCCAAGGCTGAGGGATAGAGGCCACTGGGGCAGCTTTGGACTCAGAAATGGGCCAACATGTGGAAGATGGCAGTACCATGCTACCAGCCCTGGTCCCCTTGCTCATGCAGTGTAACATAAAAGAAAAAAACTTCTAGGTTGTTTAGACTACTAAATTTTGGGTTCTTTATGTGAAAACAGTTTATCATGGGCTCAAAGTAATATCCTTATGGGACACGGCTTGGCAAGCATTTGCTACTACCTTGTGAAAAAAAACATGCTCTTGGTAGGAGGCAGCTACAAGCCAGGACATATGAGGGGAACAGAGCAGGGGCTGGAAGCCACTCACCCCCTCTGCTGGCACCTCTGTGCTCTGCACAAACTGCCACTCTCTGTAGGTGCCCCGACTGTCCCTCTGCCTGGAATGACCTCCAGATCCCCACGCCACACTTTGCGTTGCTCACGTCTATCTGGCAGGTTTCAGATTCACTCTTGTTCCCCCAGGAAGTCCACATTCACCCCCTGGCCCCATCTGTGCTTTCCTAAGACATGTACATCTCTTCCTCTCTAAGGTAATGATGTAATTGTTTGTCTCAGTAGATTGTAAGATTCCTGAGGGCAGAAGCCATTCCTGTCTCGTCCACTTCTGCATTCCTGGGAACAGTTCCTGCCACAGAGCAGAACATAGTAAATATTTGTTGAATGAGGCAATGAACTGCTCTCCCCATTTTTAGCCCTGCCACATAACCATAATATCCTAATAGCAAAACACCCTGCAAATGTGAAGACAAAATAAAAAGGATCTGAGGAGGGATATACATTTACGGTATTTCTCCTCTACGTAGCCACATAAGCCACAGAGCTTAAATTGTTTAATTTGCGAACAAAACAGAAAGAGGCTAAGTTCCTCTCATGCCTTTGGTTTTCAACTCTCTATTTTCCCTGCTGCTAGAGAAGTTTAATTTTTCTCTTTGATTTTTTTTTTTTTCAGTTTATACCCTGGAAAAGTAAGGTGATAAATACAGGCAATCATTGCAGAGTATGACTATTGCCAGGCGCTAATGTTTTCAAATTGCTGATGATTTTTAGGGACACCACAAACTGGCCGCACTATCGGAAGCATTTGGCAGTCGTAGCTGGCAGCAGGAAATCAGACTGTAAATTTAGAAAGCATTGCACCATATTCGGGAATGTACCTCAAAGTCACCTCCAAATATGTCATGGTCATGTAGCTGGGGTTCGGAGCGAATTTAACTACCCTTTATTATGTATTTTGTGGTACATGAAAAACTTCAAAAAAACAAGGCTGGGCAAAGAAGAAAGCTAGTCTGTTGCATTAAGGTAAAAATTTCATCACAGATTCCACCTGCCTCTGCCAAGCTGGAAAAGCCATCTTGTACTGATGCTTTCTTCTATGCTTCGACTTTACTGAAATAATTTTAAAAATGATTTCTATTACTTACTCCTTTATTGCTTACTAGGATAATTTTCTCAGCAACTGCTTATGTCAGAGTGAATGGATAGGCTGAAAAAGAGATGTTTTGTTTTGATATATGAGAGCTTTAACATACCATAGGATCATGGGGAATAAGATTTGCATTGTGAATGCACCCTGTTGAAAGCAACGTTAAGTCCTTTTGCCCTACGTGTAAAGCAATAAAGGTTGAGGGGGAAAGTAGCATTGCTGGTTATGTGTATTCCGGTAATTCGTGAAATGTGCTAACAGAGCTTATGGGTTCCTTTACTGTGATAGCCTCAAAAGGAGAAAGCCAGGTCACTATGTAGATTTCCAGGACATTTTTGACAAAGTTCTGTACCAAAGCAGCTAAGCACTCTGCTTCGGCGGCCTGGGTTCACGGGTTCAGATCCCAGGCACAGACCTATTCCACTCACCAGCCATGCTGTGGAGGTGTCCCACATACAAAAAAATAGAGGGGGATTGGCACAGATGTTGGCTCAGGGTGAATCTCCCTCAGCAAAAGAAAAAAAGAAAAGGAACATGTGTGTGTGAGTGTGTCTGTATGTGTGTTTATGACTCAACATGAGGGGGAAAGAAGTAAGCTTTGTTATAATTAGGGGACCTGACAAGGGGACAGGCACAAGAGAGAGAGTAGATGGAGAAGGCAGCTCTTTCCCGGCAACATCCTTTCAAGGGTCAATACTAGGAATAATCTTATTGAACAATTTGAAAAACAACATACACGGTAAAGTCCAGTCTGTGAATACAAGTAAGCTATAAGGAATATTAAACCAGAGAGATCCAGAGTCATCATGCCCAGGCAAAAGAGTGTCTAGTAACTTTTACTATGTACCAGAGAAAAATAATTCAAGTGCGTTTTAAAAAGGAGTATGAGTTGAAATGAATGAAAGAATCAGAGGAGTAATTTCGAAATCTTCTCAGCCTTGTTTGTTGCTGGAGACGAAATATGCAGAGCATCTTAACTTCAAAATAGTGTTGACTGAGTTAGCCCTCTGTTAGCCCTCAAGGATACAAAGATGAAAATAAGGGGTTCTGAGTGTGCTTGGCTGCAAGTCCAATATGGTGCAGGAGCAATGGTGCATCATTGGTGGAAGCAGCATCCAGAAGGGTCAGCCAAAGGGAGGTCCTGGTCCCCAAAGACTGCACATGGCATGCAGGGGAGCCACATGTTCCATGGTACCCACAGGGAGAGGTTGCAGAAACAAAGAGGCACCACTGAATGGAACCATTTCAAGTGGAGGCAGTTGACCGTGACTACAAATTTCAGCCTTCGGTTTGGGCATGATGGCCCAAGGGCCGGGGAGAACCAGCCGCATCTCAGGGAATACTGTCACCAGGCATCCAGGGAGCAGGCCAGACCAGCTCCCTCTCCATGGGCACTAAACACCGAAGAGGCAGAGTCCAAGACTAATTGACTTAGTCTCTCTAGGCTGCAGTTTTCTCATCTGTAACACTAGAATATTAATAGTATTTAACTCTGGGTTTCTTGAGAGCATTAAATAAATTAGTATATATAAGGCACTTTGAATAGTGCCTGAGACATGGTAAGCACTGTTTGTTGAAATGTTAGCTATGGTTATTGTCTCCTTCCTTCTCGAGGGATACCACCCTCCCTGCCTTTCCTGGATGCCTCATGGTGGCATGGGTGGGGGAATGCCATTTCTGGTGGAGGTTGGGTGATGATGAACTGAGAAAAGTCTGTCCGAGTTTGGCTTGTGTCCTGCCTCAGCTTTGCTTTGTAAAGAGAGAGACCTGCCCCACCACCTATTCCCTGAGTCTGAGGACACTGGGCATGTAACATCCAGAAAGCTGTGCAGCCATCGGTCTCTGTCTTCTGGTCCTCTGCCACGAGACAGAGAGAGGGCTGTCCCCCTGGCCACCGGCCACCACATGCCTGACTCCTCACCCTATACACAATTTGAGAGCTGGACTGTGTCTTCCTCACAGTACCTTCTACATCACATCACAGGTAATCAGCGACATCTTTACCTGATTGAACATAGGAAACAAAGACTTGCCCACCTGCGTTTGGATATGATATATCCAAAAAGACATAATAGAGAAAAAATTGATTTAAAAAGAAAATTTTGCCAGAAGTATAAGATATGCATTGAAGAAAGCTAGATCAACACAAAATAAGTATTGACCCAAATAAGCTACTTAAGCACCTCAGATTCAAACTGAGTTTAAAGTAAGATCAATATTGAAGGGATGGCTTTATTAAAATGTTTGATCAGGAACTCTGGGCTGGTCAGGGACCAGGCTTAGCGATGCTCCATCCCAGCTCTCTCAGGAGGATCCTGAGACAGGTCAATATAACATAAACACTGTTCTACAGGTATCAGTTTAGGGAGACCCAAAAGATCTACCTAAATAGAACTATTTCATTGTGCTACCTAAAATTTATCACTTTGGCATATAATTTGAAATTTCATAAACTAAAGATTTGGCTTAACAATTATCTTCTTAAAAACTTGTAAATGTAAATTTTAAAATCTGGGAAGAGTGAGCAAGGCTATGAGTCATTTAAGACTCAGTAGGAATGTGTTTAAAATGTGGGCTTCCAAAAGTCTGACTGAGACTGTCAGAATTGAGAGAATGAGAGTTGTTAGGATTGTGGGGCAGGTAGTGGTTTGGGGTGATTGTTGGAAGAGTAAGTGTGAATTGAACAGATCTGTGTGGAATGAATGAGCCGTGAGCTGGCCTCACCAGTTGAGGAGTGAGCAGCAAGGGGAGGTGTTCTGTAGTGAGAAAGAAATTCCAGGAATAAAGTGAGGAGACCAAAGATTAGCCCTCCTCCAATTATGAAGACTAGTGTTTTTTTGTGCATTATGAAATTGGAGAAGGTACCTTGAGAGTCTATTTGGGGAACAGGAAGGAACAGGCAGAGTGCTAGGATCCCGTGCTCTATTTTGTCTTCAGATGCTTCATTTTATCTTACGTATGTACGTTTTATGTATATGTGAATTTCATAGAGGAGTTAAGGTTTTGTTTGGGGGGAGAAAAAGAAAAGAGTTCCACTACGGAAAAAAAAATTTTTTTAATCACTGGCCTAAATACCATGCTTAGGGCCAGCCCTGCAATTCTGAACAGCTAACTTGGCAAAAATCATGCAAGATGGACTCTGAAATGAACACGGTCTTTGCCAGAAGAAGAAGAAGGATCATTCTGTTCTAAAATTCATTCAGTTCCTTTCACTGCAATTTGAAGGTCTTATATAGATGACACTAAAAAGGATCATTTTACATAAGTTTAGCAAAAAGGCAAGACCAAAATTAATATTTAGTTATGTATTAAAAATTTTTAGGAGGTTATCAGGGGTTTTTTGTCAGAGTTGGTAGAAACATTACTTTGTGAAATTTTATGGTAATATTTTTTAGGTTCCACTTTTAAAGATCTTAGACATTATAAATAAGTTTTAAAAGAGAAATTAAGAAAACACAATCACATTTGACTTATTCTTTCCCACAAATTGTATCAGATTAGGAAAACATTCCCCAGATGGGTAGCAAATGACGAGACAGACTTTTAAGGTACACTTGATACCAAGAGGGCGCAGTGGAAGGAAGGGCAAGAGAGGCCTTGAGAATGAGGTTAAGTCAACTGGAGTTTAAGAAAAGCAATTATTGGGCCAAAAGAATCTTTCACTTAAGGTTATTTCCCAAGAAATTAGTCATTTATTTTCGTCTTTATGAGCTTAGTTCCAATTTAGTAGGAGCAGGGAAAGCTATTTCTTTGACACTGAAGAAGAAAAATTGTGGCTCTTCTCTCCAGGCTTGTGCTTTATTTTTTCCATATTAATCTGCTTTTGAAAGCTGAAAAGAAATCAAAATAAAATTGGGAAAGTGGTTTCACTAAAGGTTTTTTTTCCCTTTTCAAATCTTTGGCTTATTGTCCTATGGATATCTTTCCATTTTTACCCCCATGGGGGATGAATTCTATATCCAATAAAGTATTTTTAATATTAACATGTCTTTGGTTTTGAATTCCTTCTAACGGTGTGCCAATTTTGGGATATAAATGCAAACAATATAACATTAAGAATTTAGACTGATTCTAATATTGAGGAATATTGTGGAAATTATTATCCTTATTTAGATAATTCCTGGCTTGGCCTTATTCTTATATTAAACAATTTGAAATTTTTTCTTAGCTTGATAAGATTTAATTTTATAATTATACATCAGATTTTATAAATTCTTAGCATTTCCTAGAGCAAAGTTGTAAACCCAAACAAAATCTTTCCATGGAAAACTTCTTTACATAATTAAGGTAATTTTTTTCTAATAAATAGTACATATCTTTTATTGCTTTAAAATATTTCTATGTTGTTATCAATTGTAAACTTATGTATTAAGTAGGGATATTACTCACATGAATTTGCCTTCAATATTAAAAATAAAAGTGAGGTTATAGGCAGAAAATACCTCAACTTCCTGTGCCACACCTACAAACTTATCTGTAGCTGCATTCAGGATAAACATCTTCTCTCTGGAATTTCTCTGCTGGCTATTCTTACCCACTGTACTCATGATCCCATTTTGTCTCCTCCAAAAGCTGGAAATTCTGACATTGGCTCTTTCCTCTAACTTCTGCATATTCAATCTTAATCTCTCCTTGCCTACTTGCTCATTTCCTAACTCCCCAGTATTGAGCACATCCTCTGTAGAGTCCACCATATCAGAGGAGTAGCATTCTCTGAGGATCCTCTTTGCCCCAGCTGCCTCTGACTCTTCAGCCCACTACCATTGGCTCTTACCTTCAAAAATTCAGAGATTGTGCTATCAGTAATCTCTAGGATTTCCAAATGTCTAAATCCAAGGGACTCTTTTCAGTCCTCAAGTAACTTAATCTCTCCAAGGTATATTATAATATTGACCTCACTGGTTCCTTAAAATGTCACCCTTCCCGGGTTTCTGTGATTCCACAGTCTCTGGGTCCTCCTCCTACCTCTTTGATGACTCATCTCCTTTGTAGGTCTCTCTTCTTTCTGGCCAGTCCACTTGTTATAACTTTTTAAATAACATAAGTAATGTATGTTCACTGAAAAAAATTAGAAGCTAAAGATAAACAGAAGGGAAAAATATCAACTGGAGCCCCTGAGGAAGACCCCTGTGAACCCTTTTGGGCAACTAGAATTTTATGCCTACGGCATTGGGGAACCATTGAAATATTTTGAGCCAGGGGAATCAGTTTTTCCATTTGCCTTTCAGAAGTTACTTTGGTTTGAGAATGGAAGGGAACAAGGATGGAAGATGAGTTAGGCAGTGTTCAGAGAGAGATAATGGTGGCTTCAACTGAGGTCATAGCACTGGGAATGGAGAGGAATGGATGGATTCAAGAGATATTTGGGAAGTAAAAACAATAAGACATTGTTACTTTTTGGATGTAAAGAATGAGGAATAAGGTGAGAGAGGACACCTAAATGTCTGGGTTGGGTGGCTGGATTTAAGGATGATAGAAGGCATCTGCTCCTAGAGGAAATGAGCGTTTGTTTGGGACATATTGGCTTTGAACACCTTGGAAGACAGTTGAACGAAAGTAGAGATGTGAGATATATACTTAATAAGTAAATGAAACCTTAAAGACTATTTGAGAGCCATGGTTCATGAAATAGCAAGAGTGAATGACATTTCTCTTGGAGGGTGTACAGAGAAAAGAAACAAATGAGAGGGTTCAAGGACATACCATGATACCCTGAGTCATACCATGATGGGCAAAAAGAGGATTCCACAAAAGAAGCAATTAGAATATTAAAGAGAAAAAAATCCAAACAAATCAGGAAAGTACTATTTTAAAGACGTCAAGAGAAGAGATTATTTTAAGCACAAGCACATGACCAATGGGATAGATGTTACAGAAAAGTGAAGACAAGAACCAAAAGTATCCACCAGATTCATAGCAACGTGATTTCTGATAATCTTGAAAAAGAAGTGAGGAAATGGAGGCAGCGAGTGGAGACCACTCTTTGAAAAGTTTGCCTGAGAAGAAGAGTAGTGAGGATGATAGCTAGAAGGGGAAATAGGGAAGTTTGATTTGAGCAGTTTTTCCTTTTGTTCATTTTGTTTCTGTTCTCAGACAGCCCAGCCAACTTGAGCATGTTTCAGTGCTAAGTGGCAAGAGCAGGAAGAGAGGCGAGGCAGTGCAGATACTAGAAAGAGGGAGGATAATGGCAAAGTGAGCTTCCAGAGGAGGTGGAGAGGCAGGGGAATTCAGAGCTGGAGGGCAAGGAGATGAGTTTAGCCTGAAGGAGAGACAGACACCTCTTGAACATGATGGAGAGGAACATGAACATGGCAAAGAGGAAAGGATGGGCATGCCTGCCATGGAAATCTGTGAGTGTGAAGGCAGGGAGCTGGGCCATTTCCCTTTTTGTGATTTCTATTTTCCCCATCCAGTAGGAGGCAAAGGCACATGCTGAGGGTGAGGGGACTGAAGTGGTGGGTTAGGTAATTTGAGGAGAGTAGACAACATTTTAAATAGCTGCTGTGGAGAATGGAAGTTGACAACAGAGACACCTGGGCAGAATTGAGAGCCAAATGAGATGAGTGATCATGAATGTGTATGCAATTGCACCAATTTGTGTGCATGACCAGAAATGTGGTTGAGATACAAGATTTCAGTTTGTAATATTGGCACGGTAGGAGAATAGGGAAAAGAGAGCTAAACCTAATGACAGAACGCAGTTGACATGGTGGACCATAGAGTGTAGGCCACAGCAAGGAGATTATTAAGATAGGTAAGTACCTCCTGTGTTCTTGATCCCATTCTGTCTCTTCCAGAACCTGGAATTTCTGATGGAGGGCAATTAGAGGCAGAGATGGATCAGTTGCTGGTATTAATAAGGTCCAGGCGTAACCACGAGAATGGTTAACTACTTACTGTGGCACAGAGGCGAAGACCAACTGTGATGAGGAGGTCAAGGTCTGAGGCCAGAGGAGAGGTTATTGTTTGAGTCAAACAGTTTGTTTTATTTTGAGGTGAGATGTCATTTGAAATCACAATTTTATCACATTTCAAAAAAACATATATTCAGTAGCTCAGATGTTAGGTAGGGCTAACCATCATCATGTAGGAAATATTGTCTCAAATCCCCGCCTCCACTTTCTATGCCCTAGGCAAAGTCTGCTTGGAGGGAATTCTATATTTTGTCCAGCTTCTGATAATTTCATTTGGGTTATGGATTGTGTTGCTCTTGTAAGCATGCTGTTTCTGTCTTACATGGAGCTGGCCTAGACTTACAACTCAACCTTTTTTCTTGTCTGTGCCACTAACTTCTACCTCCACGAAAACAACAACCAAACCAAGACAAACAAAACAAGAACATTCTTATAAGGTCATTTTGTACAATAATAATAATAATAATAATAATAAAAGATTTGGAGTGATGGAAGGGAATATACATTGCAACAATGCCAACAACTTCCAAGTCAAGTATTACATATGGCAGTTCTTAAAAGGTCCCATGGCCATTTCTGAACTAGACTTTTATTCTCCTAGTGGATCACTTAGCTGTCTTTTCTCTTCTCTGATATTTCACCTTAAAAAGAAAAAAAGATTCTCCCAAATTCCCAATCCTAGTGATTATTTTCTTCAGGCTGTACCTTCAAAGTCAGCTCCAGATCTCTTTGCGTATCAAAAACTTGGCCTAATCATTAAATTCAGGCAAAAGATGCTAGTGGTTCAGGTCACAGCAATGGAGGCATGAGAAGAGGTCAGATTCTGGATACATTTTGAGGGTAGAGCCAACAGGTTTTGTCCATAGCTTGGATAAGTACTATGAGAGAAAAAGAGAAGTCAAGGATACTTCAAGGTTTTTGGCCCAAGCAACTGGAGAGATGAGTTGAATGAACAGAGATGGGGAGGCTGTGGGACAGCAGGTTTTGACGAGAGGATCAGGAGTTCACCTTTGTGAAATTTGAGGAGCATTTTTATATCCAAGTTGAGACGTCAAGCAGGCAATCGAATGGTATGAGTTCAGATCAGAGCTGGAAACTTAAAATTTGGAGGAGTCATCATTAAGCCTACCTCATTCCACTTGTATACAAATATGTATACATACATATGTATATATCTGTATACAAGTTCCCTCCAAAAACTTTATTTTAAAATATTCTCTCACAAAACTAATCTGACGATAGGACATAGACAACCACATAGACTCTCCCCAGTAGGAGATAACCCAAGTTAAATGCAGGCACTGAAACCAGAGCTGATATAAAGACGGCATTTTTTCTGGAATCTGAGACCTCTCAGATGACCCTGTAGTAAAGCACAATGTCAACAAGCCCCATCTATGTGCTCAAGATTTCCAATCATCCAACAAGTAACTGACATCTGAAGGACATCTTGAACCTGGAAGATAGAGACTGAAACAAATAGGAACGAACAAACAAACCCAGCAGGCCTTGGAAGAAACACTGTAGCAGAGAGAAGAAAAAAAATTAATATCCTCAGAGTGATATAAAAGGTATTGCATCCATGAAACCAGAGAGGACTCTGTAAAAAAGAACATTCAGGGAGCACAAATTCAATAGACTAGTTGGAAAATAAATTTAAAGAAATCTCTCAGACAGTAGGGCAAAAAGATAAAGAGATGAAATAGGAAAGAAAAGATAAGAAAAAATTAGAGAACCAGTACAAAAGATCTAACTTCAGAATATTAGTTCCAAAAAGAGAGAACTGCAAAAATGGAGAGAAGGAAATGAAATGAAATAATTCAAGAAAATTTTCCAGAATTGCAGTGCATGAATTGCCAGATTGAAAGGGACCATCAAGTGCCCTGCAGCAATGGATAAAAACAGACCTATGACAGGTACAGCACTGTAAAATTTAGAACATTAAGTAAAATTTTTAAAAAGATTCTATAATCTTCAAAAGAGAAAAAAGGAGAGAGAGAGAGAGATCATATCCAAACATGAAGAATCACTTTGAAATTCTCAACACTGGAAGCAAGAATACAATGGAGCAATGCCTTCAAAACTCTTCCAACTCTTCAAAAATTACTTCCAACCTAGAATTCTATACCCAGGCAAACTGTTAATCAAGTATGAGAGAAGACATGTAAGTCTTAAGAAGTTTCCCTCCTTTGCACATTTTTCAGGAAGCTACTGGAGGATATGATTATGTCAATATCATTTAAACCTACAAATAGAATGTTGATGAGTCCTACTCAGATTCTAACTCCTACTTGGTCTTCTCTTGACCACATGTTGATGAAGTTCCTGACTGATTTGTTTCCTGGATCATTTTACCCCACAGAAATGTTCTTTGTCCTATTGCTTAGAACCACAGGAGAGCCATAGTGAAACCCAAAGCAGAAAATATAGAGCAGTCTGTTCCTCCCACTATATCCCTATAGGACCTGCAGTACCCAGTCCATATTACAACCTGCCAGAGACTGTAGCTGCTGCAGCTCCTGTCTCTTGAGGCTCACTTATTTCTCCAGAAGGGACTCTTGGAACCTATCACAGAAGCAGAACTTGACAGGGACTCAGAGACACTGTTGTACTGACCTTTCCCTCAGGGCCTCTTGCCTTTCCTTATACAGAGGTGCCCACCCACATGACTCCCAGCCTCCACTGGGTAGCAGCAACCTGACTTCTTCATGAGAGGGTCAATCATGCCAGCCAGTACTGGACACATTTTGTCACTTGTCACTTATTACTAGCGTCAGGTTGGGTGTCCAGTGCCTGAAGTGTGTTTTCTACTGGAGTAACAATGGGTGACGACTACAGAGCAGTTCCTGTGAGTTAGGCCTTGTTCTGAGAACTTTACAAATATAACTTTGCCTCCTCTATAGAGGTATTGTAGATAATAATAAACACGTGGTTTTCACAGGTGGCTTCCTCTTGCACATTCCCCTGGCCCTTATTTGTTGCATCTTTTCTTAGCTCATTGTTGCCTTCCTTCAAAGCAGTTGCAGGCGGGTGCAGATCTTTTTCTTACAGGTCTTGAAAACATCAAGCAGGGGAAGAAATTAATATTCACCATTAAAAAAATCATCCATTTATTTCACTACTTTATGGTCTTCTCCACATTCCTTTGCTTAGATTGAGTTTTCTAACTTCAACATCTTCCAACTCGATAGGAAAAAGTACAATACTTAACTAAAAAAGCATGTAAATTCTGATTAGTCTTAGGAACTTGAGTTCATAGGATGATCTTTTGCAAGAGGAAGGTAGAGTAGGTTTATTTAATTACTCTAATAACACAAGAGGTGTAAGTGAGTTCTGATCTTTTATAATATAAATTAATAAATAATATAGTTTAGCCTTACCTTTCTGTGAATATTCAAAATTCTGACCACTTCCCTATTCATCTGACTTCCCCTATTTCCCCTTGCAAATATATTCCAGATCTAATGCATTCATTCCATCTTCATTAATATCTACTTCATGCCTTTGTTTACCTGTGGGGGTCTGATGTCCTTCTGGACTAAAGACTGACTCAGGAGAAAGCTCTAATTTGGAATAAGAACTGATCCATTATAACGAACATCAGGTTGTGTTAGTGCTGCTGCCTTGCCTTATATTTTTCTTCTCTTAACAGGGCACCACAAGCCTCCTGTTAACACACTGATTCTCAGTATAACTAGACTAAAATTGCTTATTTGGATCAATACAGTTGGAACTCGAACAGAAAAAGTGAGCTAGCAACAAATTTGTTCTAATCTTTCTATTCAAGAACAACCAGCCCCCAGTTCAAGATAACACCAACAATATAGTGCTAATAACGAGTGTCTTTTATGAGCATGTAGTGCAAGGACTTACATTCAGTATCTCATTTAATCCTCACACTATTAAAAAGTCTAATTTTATTGTTAAGAAAACTGAGGCCCAAGGAGAAATAGATACCTCAGGTCATACCCCGTTAGAAGGAGCCAGGATTCAAATCCAAAGCATGAACTCTCAGCCACTACACTCCGTAATCTATGACAACATACTTTTTTTTTTTACTTCCAGAGAATTATCTTTGTCACTTTGATCTATCCAATAACAGAATGCAATTCTAAACAACCCTGACCACATGTATCTCTCTATCCATCCTTATTCTTATCCAGGAAACCTCCATATGCACAGGTATTCTTTATATTTGATAGTAATAAAAATTGAAGAGCGACTTGAAGCCATTCCAGATGATAACATGAGCTTCTGCCCCGGGCGTGCAGAGACTCGCCGCTTCCTTTTCCTCTAATGTAGACAGCAAAGCAGGGTCCCAGTCTCCTGGTCCAACCAGTAATCAAGTCATTCTCCATTTCTAGCATTTCTGGCATTCTTTAGAAGAAGGTTATTAGAGCTCTCTTTATTATACATTCCATTTCTACCACCCAATACTCTGGACCCAGCACTAATCTGTGTGTGTCTGCGTGTCTGTTAGGGCACAAAGCTCTCTAGTGGAAGTCTTATGAAAAAACAACATGGAAGAAAAACCAGAGGACAAATCTACTCAAGTGTGAGTGAATATCTGCACAGAAACGGCATTAGATGGAACAAGTAGAACTCCCTTTCATGCTTTGCGGACATGGCCCTGAGCAGGCACTCCTGTCAGTGGAAGGTGGACAGACACCACTAAAAGAGGAGCCCCTTGGTTCACTTCACGGACCAAACAGAACCAGCAAGTGTAAAATGTGTTTTGAGGCCCATGGCTCTGGTGTGCTGTCATATGAAATGAATTACCAGGGCTCAAAGCCGGGACGTGAAAGAAACCGCTGTGGAGTCTGGGCTGCAACAGCAGCAGAGCCCGGCCAACCTGGACAGCCGGGAAGCCACGGTGCAGGGCAGACTCAGTTGTTCGTTAGTGCCACAACTACACCTCAATGCCTTGTAAACGGAAGAACAGCATAACGGTTCCCAGTTCAAATCAGCTCCAGAAACTCAAGATCTTCCTGGAAAACCCGCTAAGCTCGGTGTGCATGCAGGTATTTCAGAGCTCATCCGGCTCTAATTAAAACTCATATTTCCAGTCTGTGTTCACCCAAACAATGTTGAGTCAAACCACAAGAAAATCTGTTATCACTCAAGTTAGTACATATTTTTCCTACAACTGAAATATTATATAAAATCATGAACTGCTCGATATAAGAGTAAAAATTGAATGCAGACACCCATTCCCAAACTGCCTCTGCCTCACCTGCCAGCGGATGTGAGTCGCGGGTCACAGCTGCATACTGAGGGCATGCGCCTTCGCATCAAAGCCTTTGACGCTGAGGAAGTATTCGCGTTAGCACGCTCCACAAGCCGTGCTTTGTGCCCCTCCCCGTGTCCTCGTTCACGCCAACGTTGTAAAAAGTTATGTGTTTGAATGCTGGTTTAAAGTGCTCTATGCAATTAAGTTTTAAAGCAAGAGGGCTGGTTTTCCTTCAGTGTATATATGAAACGCCCAATAAATGTAAAGTCCTTGGGCACGCTTGGGGGAGGGGGAGGATTAAAAAGAGGAAAGTTTTCGAAAGGAACAAACACTTCAAAAAGGTAAACCTGAGGTGTTTTTCCCCCGTATAATATTAAAAATGTTTTTATAGTTGGAAAAAGTCTACGGATCAAAAAATGTATACCGAAAAGCTATATACTGAGTCCATAATCACTTGTACCCAATTTGCATCTCACTTTCCTAAGAAAAGTCCTCCTTTTAAGTAATGATTGCAGCGTGTTACAAACCACCTTCACCTTGCTCGTGTGTTAGTCATTTGAAAGCACATGTGGCTCGCTCTTTCTCTTAGCTGCCCATCCAATGCAGGATTTTGCCCTAAGTTTCTGTGATGTGGATGTTTATATTCATTTTAAAGCATTCCTCTGAGTGCCCTAGTCTGCTTGTGAAGCTCTTAAGAAAAAAAAGAGCATATATTCCTGAGCTCCATTCAAAGCCAAGATACATACGTAGTATATGTTGTTCAGATCGTGGTTTGGGAAAGTAGCACATTGCTATTAAGCTTATTAAAGCAGCATGAGCCACCTAGCCTCTGGGAGCAATGATAACATTCATTGACAACAAAATAAAATTCAGGAAAAGCAATCAATTCAGATAGCAACATCACCAAAAGAGAGGCCTCGGACTGCTTCTCAAATATCAAGCCGTTCCTACCCTGAGCACACAGAAAATTCTACACTTCCAACTGTACCCCCTAGATTAAGAAGGTTCCTGCTAAGGAAAATGGGCAGAGCAGGATAAATTAACTAGTAAAGAATAAATCACGGTGCCTGGAATGCAGTAAGCTGGGTAGCTAATAAAATCATTTCATGTAGTACGAACGTTAGGTAACCCATGGGCCTGTTGCCAATGAGAGAGTCAAGGTACGTTTAAGGAAGCAATCTCGCTGGCCTCCATGTGTACCACTCTAAGCCAAACTTGTCTCCTTTTGTCTATTTTTTAACATTTCGCCCTTCCTTATACTTTAGGACTTCAAAATACTGGACTGCTGGGCTCCACTAGTCGAGTTTTTAGGCTAACCATTCACCATCCTGCATATGGGATATAAAATGAAAGCTCGTGGTTAATGCCAGAAACTTAGGCAAAATTAATTCCTAAAAGAGTGGTAGTCCTCTTACTGCATTCAGAACTAGAAATTAGTCAGGTCATAGAAAAGGTCGTTTACAGAGTAGAGTCATAAAAAGAGTCCTGCATTGATTAAACACTGTATTCTAACATAAATAGATGCTCCTGTCAGCAGCACTTATCTAGCTGACTCCTGGAATGGCCACCACCCTGCAGGTTCTCTGTGAAACACCGAGATGCCAGCCGCATGCCAAACGTTATGACTAGTACATTTCACACTCACAGTTCATTAGTTTATGTAATATGAAATTATGTAAGTGGCATCAAGAGTCTGGGAATAAGTACAAGTGACTCTTGGAAAGCTGGAGAGGGGACCACAGAACAACAACGAGGTCTGAGGGAGTATGGGCAAAATGCTGGTTCGGTTTGGGCAGGCATCAGGCCAAGGGGCTGCCTCCCAAGGGAGACATGCAAGGCGGCAGTGGCAACAGCTGATGCCAAGTGAAGCCTGGGTCATTGGTACCCATGGAGGTCAACCAGAGATGAGGTGAGGCCTGGAGGAAGTGCTGAGAGGGGCTAGACTGACCTTAGGGCCAAAATTCCTGCTTCCTCATTCCTCCCAAACTAACTGGGGTGGGCTCCAGGGAACAAATGCCAGAACCAGACTTTAGAACTGGCGAAATCATCACCATGATAATGAACACCGTTTATGGGGCACTGACTTTGTACTGGGCACTGGATGTACGCGATTTAAAGGCATAACCTGTATGAAGCCAAGCTACCGCATGGTCCAGTCCTGACTTGGAAATGCAGTCAGAGACACAAAAGAGGGGCAACCAAATAGATACTGAAAGCAATTTGAATCCCAGCCTCACTCTCTCTTGAAAATAGCACATTCGTGCACTGTTAAACTGCTTTAAAATCCTCTTCTCTTTCTTACACTCAGTATCTCTCTCTCACCCTGAAGTTGCTCCTAAAATAACCCCTCTACTCCAAGCTCTCCAAACTCTTTCTTCAAAACAGGGTAGAGGCTCCTCCCCCCTCCTCCTTCCTCCTTTCCTTCCCCATCTGTTGTTTTCTTCTCTCCCACAAGGAATCCTCTGCCCTTTCCAGTGTAAATTCTCGCAGCCTGTGCTTCTCCAGTTTTCCCTCTCACACCCTACATAGCTACATACTTGGATCCAAACAAGGCTCAGGAAACAATCAGACAGAACGGGAAGAGGGGAAGGAAGGGGAGATGAACGACGTAAAGACAGCAAAAGGCTGTGAATACAGGTGTTCAACCGTTGTTTAAAGGTCTATATGATCTCATTCTTCTTCACAATAACCCTCAGAGGTAGATGATCCCATTTCGCATATGAGAAGAGAGAGGTAAGAGGTTCAGTCACCTGCCCGGTAAATGGAAGAGTCAGGAGACAAATCCAAAGAGCTGTGACATTAAGGCTCGGGGTGACTTGACTGCTGTTTGACACTGGCTTTTCTACAAAGGAGCTGAACAGCATAGGGCAAGTGTCTAGTTCCCTACTCAGATAGTCAGGATTCATAGCTAAGATTCTATTTCCCCTCTTCCCAGATTTAAAAATCATCAGCAAAAAACCTTGGAGGAGCGACCAGGGACCAGAGCAGAAGCAAGGCAGGCTGGCCCTGTGAGGGAGGGTTACAGTGATGGAGGTGGGCACATAAAATGTGTGCAAGTATGAAAAAAGGGAGGTGGATGAACTTCTGTATGAAATATATATTTAGAAGAAATAGTCTAAACTTCACATAGTTACATCTGCTTTAAAAGCTTTCATATAATAGTAAGGATTGATAAAAATACTCAAGTGCAGATCAAGAGTTCAAAGTTGCAAGCTGGGAAAGGGATTTGAGTGTGAGTGGCTAGACAGAGACCTCTGAGCTGTGTGCTACAGGAACCGAGGAGAGCTGATGCCTCTCTTCTTCTTCCTTCCTTTTATTTTCCCATTATTTCCTCTTCCTGCAGAGACAGAGAGGGAGAGTACGAATATAGGATAAGTTATGTGTGTGTGTATACAAAATTTCTTAACAATCTTATACTGACCTGCCTTCCCATGGCCATACCCTGGACCTTGTCAATACTTAACTTTAGCTGTGAAATCTTAAACTCCAAATATTCCATTCTCAGACTACAATGCCCTCTTTTTCAACTTCTTACTTCTTCCTACACTTCAATCCTGCCAAAACCGTTTTCCTATTTCACTGAAGTCTCTCCTCCTAATTCTCCTAGATTCTCAGTAGGCTTCTGTTCTTACTTCCCTTCCAGCCCAGCTTGGACCAAATGGCTGTTAAAATGATTTACAATCCTGTACTCTATTTCCTCTGTCCTAAACCTAGGTTATTGAATGATGCTGGAGAAAAACACTCAGCAATGCTGTTAAAAGATAAACTGAGGCACTGGTAAAATTTACAAGAGTTTGTTTGAATAAACATCGATTCACATTGGGCAGGGTCAAACTGAACCTGGTTAGGGGGGCTCCACCAACAGGATGTAGGGGAAGGTTTTTATAGAGAAGACAAAAGCAGAGGCAAAGCATGGAAATTACTTGATTGGCTGTAGCTTAAGTGGTTGCCTTATTCGGGAAACCCTAGCTGGCTGTTGGGGACTGGTTGTCCTTAGGTTTCATTTTCTCAGATTCGAGTGCATTGACTCTGATTAAAGTTTTGGTTTGCTTACCAAGGCGTTGGAGCCACCGAACTTAATGGCCTCCTTGTTTAATTACATTAACAATGCAAAACTCACAAGGCATGAGCTCCCAAAAATGGCCTTGTTTCCCTAACTCAGAAGAGAATATTTCTTCCTCTTGAATCTCAGAAGACTGACTATGTCTCATTCTGTTTTGTTTCTCTAGAATTTTGCCCCTTGTCGGTGAATTTCACAATTTAGGAAACTACTCTGGAGGCAGTATGAGTGATTAACTACAGGAGGGCAAGAGAGGGTACAAAGACAGTGAGAAGCTGTTTAGGATTTACAGGGGTGGTGAGTAACAGTGGCCATAGAAAGAAGTGAATGGCTTTGAAATAAGTGTCGGGAATTGAATCACAAGAATATGATAGTTAGTTGGATAGAGTGCAGGGGAGATGAGGATGTGAGTGAGTGTGAGGCAGGGAGATTTCTGGCTTGAGCCACTAAGTGATGATATCTATTGTTGATATTGGAGAATAATTTGGAATATATTAAGTTTGAGATAGCTGTGAGACTTCCAAGTGGAGATGTCTAAGAAGCATTGGATATGAAGTGTCGTTAAAAAGAAGGTTCTGAGGCGGAGATATAAATTTAGAAGATGGTTCCATATGAATGATATTTGAAGTCAGGTACTGAAAGAAACCATCTAGGGGAGAGAACAGAAAAGGAATTTGTTCTAAGGAACTCTAACCATTTATGGTTGGGAGGAAGAGAAAGAGCCATCAATGAAGAGAGAGAAGATGAGGATAAATGGATATAAAGAAAACCAGGAGGGTGTGGTATAAGAAGCCAATAGCAGAGACAATTACAAACGGGAGAAAGTGGTCGATTATATCAACTGCCATTAAGGGGTCAAATAAGATGAGGACTCGTGTCAATTGCTCTTTGCAACATGGAAGTTATTGCTGATCTTCAAGAGTGGTGTTTCAGTGGAGAGCTAAAGGCAGAAGCCAACCTGGTGTGAGTTGAGTGGAATTTAAGACTGGAGACAGTGAGTCCAGACAACTCTTTAAAGAAATTTGTTTATGAAGGGGAAAAAATGAGTCAAAATGGTGGGTTTGGGGGAGGGAGGTGGTTGTTATTGTTGTTGTTTAAGAAATGGAGATGTGTGTTTAAGTGATAATGGGAAGGAATCAGTAGAAGGGAGAGGTTCCAGATAAACTAAGAAGAGAGGGAGCATGTGGTGGTAAAATCTCCTAAGGAAGAGTCTGGATGAAGAATACAAGTGGAGTGGGGGACCTTGAATAGAAGGATACAAGGAGAGATGCATCCTTTATCACTGGAAGAGAAGGAGAAAAAGGTGTGCTAAGTGCAGGTAGGTTTGCAGATTTGGTTGAAGTAGTTCCTATCTAATGACTTCCATCAAGTTTATGAAGGAGCCCTTATAGGTTATCTGCTGAGAATAGGGGCTGTAAAGAAGAGTTGGAGATTGGAGAAGAATGAAGAAGATTTGAAATAGGCATTGGAAAGAGTAAGAAAGTGACCTAATGAGAGAGAGGCATGTTTAGATTGCTGGGAGAATCCAGTTGAGGTTGGATTTATAGTGGATTCATTTGCCTTGTTGTATACATATTGCCTCCAGCAGGGCTTTGTTAAGGTGGGGGCATGTTACAGAGTTGGCTATGGTTTTAGTGGATGGATGTCATAAGGAGGTTTAAAAAACTGGTAAGAGAGCCAGCCCTGATGGCCTAAGTTTGGTGCTCTTACTGCCTTGGCAGCCAGGGTTCATTTCCCGGTTGTGGAACCATACCACCCATTTGTCAGTTGCCAAGCTGTGGTGGTGGCTCACATAGAAGAACTAGAAGGACTTACAACTAGGATATACAAATGCACTGGGGCTTTAATGAGAAAGAAAAAAAGGAGGAAGATTGGCAACAGATGTTAGCTCAGGGTGAATCTTTCAAAAAAACTGGTAAGAGAATGGTTGAAAAGATGTACTATGGAATATAAACTCATTGTGGAGAAAGTGAAGACAGGACATGGTTCAAGAAAAAGTATGTAGGCCAATGGACTAGAGGTTGTGATGAGAACAAACAAGTAAGTTCAATGGCCAAATCAGAGGAGAAGAAATTGTGGTCAGAGAGTTTGGAGGCAGGACTATTGAGAGTGAGGGAATATAAGGACCTGGAAGTGGGGGGCTAAAGTGGAAGATCATTAGAATGAGGAGGTCGGGGAACCGAGGGGCTAGACATCCTCCAATACCCCAAGCTGATCAAGGTTTTCTCATACACAACCTTCTAAATGTTTTATATTTGTCCTTTCTTATTTAAATCATTAATCCACCTGGAATTGATGTTTATGTATGATGTGAGATTACTATTTTTATTTTCTTCTACTTGGATAACCAACTGTCCTTGGGTCATTTGTTGAATAGTTTAGTCCCTAAATATCCCTTGAATTCATTCCTTCTGTGCCATCCCTGGTTCCTGCTTCATTCAGTCCTTGTCACTTCTATCCTGAAGTATCGTGGTATCCATCAGTCTCTTCTCCTACAGCCAATATTCTATAAGTTGCCATAAAAGTTATCTTTCTAAAATACAAATATGACCCTGTCACTCTGCTGATTAAAGTGCTGAAATAACTTCTTCTTTATTACCTACAGAATAAAAGCCAAACTCCTAAGGCTGCCATATTCAGATGTTTCACAGTATTTCTCTTTACACCCTTTCTTTGCTCATCAAGTCATCCTCATTTTCTGACATTATCAACATTTGTACTGGATAGAAAACATACAATTCAAATTAAATTTTTAAAACTTTTATCAGAACTACTAATTAGAATCATAATTGATAGATTTTAAAAGTTCTAATTCATTTATTTGACATTTATTTGGCATCTGTTATGTATTAGGGCACCATATGATATAACAAGTTTCAGAGTTTACGATATAAAGAAGGACAGAAAGAATTAATCCAAATATCTGTTCAGAAGGGGAAAATATAAGTGTAGCAACTCACATTTGATTAAACTGCTATGAGAGTTATGATGAGGGGGAAATCATCATTTCCATTTGATGGAAATCAGTGGGGGCTTTGTGGAAAAGTTAGCTGTAGCTGGGTGGTGAAAGATGGATAAAATTTAGAAAGTCAGAGAAGGGGAATGGAGGGCATTTTAGGCAGAGAAATGGCATCAATCAAGGCAAGGAAAGTGGGGAAGTGTGAGCTTGTAGTATGGAGGGAGCAGGAGAAAGATGAATGGCAAGAAAGGTAAACTGAGGCCAGAACACAAAAATCCTGTAGGGACAGCTCAATACACTGGGCTCTAGTTAGTGAGCGTGGGGAGTCAATGAAAGTCTCTGTTAAGGACCTGGTACAGTTAGGTTGTGACATGATCAGGTGGATTGGAATGCAGAGAGATTACAGCCAAGAGGGTGTACTAACAGTCTAGGGCTGATATGCTGCTGGCTTGTCCTGGGAGGGGGAAAAGCCAGAAAGGATGCCAGAGAAATTTCAAAGCAGGATCCACAGCAGTTAGATGATTAAAGAAAGGAGAGAGGAACAGGTCTAGCTCAGCTCCAGAAAATTGAAAGGTAAGAATTCCATGAGAAATTCCTGCATCTGATTAAGAACCATTTATATTTGTATTTTCCCAAATGCAATTTCTTGTACTTTTACTGGTGACTTTTAAAAATATTTAATATTTAAAATTGTTTTCATAGCCTAACTTTACGTCTTTAGACTAACGGTTTTATTCTTGTTTCCCTTCTCCTCCTCCTTTGTGTGTCACAGCTTCTACTGGATATGGTTGGGTCCCCTGATCAAGAGCTCCAGGAAGCCGCAGCTGGTTGTATATCCAACATCCGCAGGCTGGCTCTTGCTACAGAAAAGGCAAGATACACTTGAAATTGGAAAAGACATTACAAGCTACCAAATTTTACATGACACGGAACGTCACTCCCGTGGCCAGGAATCCTAAATTGGGTGAAATTTATTAGCCAATCCTTGACAAACAGACAAATGTCTGAATGAAAACACATGAATTAAAAATGCAAAGGATGCTGTTCATCCAAAAGCTGCATGGATATTTTAATTCTATTTAATGTTTTAGGGATATGCCATATAATGAAATGTAAAGCCAATAAATCGGTGATAATTTTCCAGGAATTTGAGAATATATGTACACGGTATATGTATATTTCAGTGATGCTTTTGTATTTGTGATGATTTTAATAAAAGATATGGCCTTCCCAGTGTGCAGTTTGATAGTCGCTCATGAAGATCTTCTGTTAAACCCATCTAACTGTCCTGTCATTGTGGCTTTGTCTGTTTGATCACTTGCAACCCACAGGAGAGTTCCGAGGAGATGTGCTGATTGCACAAACGGTTATTAAATAGAATTTAGAGTTCAGCAGCTGGACTTGAGAGAGCATCCCGAGGTCATTCCAAATTTCTCCTAAATACTATCAAACATCTGAGAAGATAATGTATAACTGTCACTGGGCCAGATAATGCAGATCACAAAAACATAAGCAATGGGTGAGATTTTTGCTTTTGGACTCACAAAGCATAAACAATGACATGTTTTATTTCCCTCACGGGATCCACCAACACTTTTATGGAAAGAATTAATTTATGCTGATGTAAGGATAACATTACTTCACATAAAATTGCTTTGAATTTCTGAACTTGTTTTCAGCACACAAGGTACTTTTTAAAAAGAGGCTGCAAAGGATTAACAGCATTTTATCAGGTTATAGAAACATTAGAAGCCAGTTAAAATAATCATATACGTAACCTCGGCGTGCTGAAATGTTTAGGAACTAACTGTCCCAACCATCTTATACCAGCCAGGAAAATAGCTTTGTATATGCATCAGCTCCTTAAACCGGCAGTCTCAGTTAATGCTTTAAAGAGCAGGCAAGGAGATTTTATTGAAAAATATTAAGTACTGTGTATGTTTGTCATAATTTGGAGAAGATCGTAAACTTAATTGAATTAAATGTAAATAATCTGTGTGAAATGAAAATGAAAAGGCTGCACAGGATGAAAATTATACCAGTGATGGATTCTCCAGTAAAAAGATAAGGCATTTCTGAGAATTTTAAGGTTTGGTAAAACACCACTTCATCTTCACTGCTTTTCGAAGGAGGTTATAAAAGAGGATAATAGGAACAAGGAAATGATATTAATGCTAACTAAGAACTGAATTTAACTATTAGTGTAAATCCTTTAACTTTCAACAGTAGATTTTTCTAATGTTAGTCACGGTTTAGCTGTTTCACTAACATTAAAAATACATCTAGAAACCATGGATTATGATGGCTATAAAAAAGTGAATAAATATATTATTGTTATATTTTTATTAAAGGAAATGTTCACCATTGTCTTAAGATTTTTAAATATTCTTGGAATAGGTGGGTCCTAGGAGTGAAGGGAAGCAATAGGCAAAACCAGCAGCACAGAAGAACTGGCCAAACGGTGGGGAAGGAGCATTGCTCTTTACAATATGCTTGACAGAGAAGCTCGGGGCTTCCGTTGGTATGATTAATAAATCCCTTAAATAAAAACAGTGCCGCTTTATTAAAGATTGGCATCTGAGCTAACATCTGTTGCCAATCTTTTTTTCTTCTTCTTCTTCTCCTCTCCAAAGCCCCCCAGCACATAGTTGTGAATCCTAGTTGCAAGTCCTTCTGGTTGTGGGACGCCATCTCAGCATGTCCGTGCCCAGGATCCGAACGGGCGAAACCCTGGGCCCCCCCCCCCCCCCCCCGAACCGGAGCGCGCGAACTTAACCACTGGGCCACAGGACGGCCCCAAGAGCGCCATCTTAAAAGACACTAAGCACTTGGAAACAGATAAAGGAAATTAACATGAAAATCATCTCGTGTATTTCTAAAAATTTTTTTTAACTCAAACACCAGAAATAGTAGTACCCTTAGAGTAAACAAATAAGCTGAATTTAAACGTCAGTTTTGGCTTTTCGTCGTGAAAGGGCACAACAGAAAACCCCGATCTTACCAAAAAAATGTCAACAGGCGGTGAAAGCACCCATAGCTGTCGGAGAACAAACGGTTAGAAGATTGCACCATTTCTTTGTTACCACATGCCATGAGAACGCTCCCTTTTTTTTAAATTCATTTTTGTGTAAGATTTTTTCTGTGTTAAAATTTTCTTCTGCTATTTGAAGCTGGCAACATTAATTCTTTATAAGTTTTCAGCGACTAGGTTATTTTTTAGCTTTTATTTTTCCCCAGGACATCTTGGGGATCCAGGATGCTCTTGGCGATAGCTGGTGTTTCCGTTTGAAAGGAGTTTAAGGTGGAAAGAGTTTAAACAGATATTCCTTGATCGTCCGCTCTACTTTGCAAGGTTTCCCTTTAGAAATCCTTGCCATGACTGTTCTCCTGTTTGTAGGTCCTCGGGGTTCTTTTGCAAGTCATCTCAGGATGACTTGCACTAGAAATAACTTGTTTCTTTTTAAAAACTTTTCTAGGTTCTGAAAGTGAATGGAAGGTTAGATTTCTTAGGGGATGGCATTGTGAATCCTGTTATTTTGATAGATTTTGGGGTTAACCTTATGCATCTCTAAGGCATTTGCATGGATTTGAGAGATGATCCAAAATATTCAGAAACTTTATTTCCATTTAGGAAAATGAGAATCTCACTTGTCGATAGACAACCAAGAGGCCTGAGTAAATCCTTTCTTTTTCTTTTACCTAATGGGATTAGGTTAAAAAGATAATGAAAATTTCACAGTCCAAATAATTGAAGATGTTTAATCTCATTCCATGGAAGACTGGGGAATGAATAGCTGTGTCCATTCCCATAATTCAGTGAAAACAGTAAGGAAACCCACTTATTTAAGAACTTCACTGCATTAAATGCCAAAAAAACCCAATGTTCCTCATGTACTTAAGGGTAGAAAGTGGAATTCTCTTCCTCAATGAGAATAGAGTAGAAAGGGAACCACATTTTGTATAATGCTACTAAATTCAGGCACTGTATTAGGTAATTCTTACTCATGATCTTATTTAAAATAGAGGCAGATTGTGGCTGGCCCCGTGGCCGAGTGGTTAAGTTTGCATGCTCTGCTGCAGGCAGCCCAGTGTTTTGTCAGTTCGAATCCTGGGCACGGACAAGGCACCGCTCCTTGAGCCACGCTGAGGCGGCATCCCACATGCCACAACTAGAAGGACCCACAACTAAGAATATACAACTATGTACCGAGGGGCTTTGGGGAGAAAAAGGAAAAAAATAAAATCTTTAAGAAAAAAAATACAGGCGAATTGGTAAAATAAATAATCTCATATCATACTAGGTTTTATCTAAATGGGCACAATCATTCTGTAGGGGCAATTTGGCAATGCACACCAAAAACTTTATAATTTTGTGTGCCTTTTGGATTATGCCCAAGGGTTTATCTACAAGGGTGTTAGCCACATCATTGTTTATAACGGTAAAAATCTTAGAGGTAAAAATTTGGGTTAATTCAATTATGGTTCAACCACAGAGTGAAAGCATGTTGTAGAATAATAGTTAATGACATAGAAAGCTTTTCATAAGATATTGTTAAATTGGAAAGCAGGGTCTGAAGCAGTATATACAGTGTGAGCACATTAAAAAACATTATATATATGTAGCTCGTCACAGTGAAAGACCTGACAAACACACTAAACTGTGATTTAACAATGATTATTTCGAATTTTTGTTGTCTCTTTTGCTCCTCTGTGTTTTCTAATCTATTTCACAATAACATGAATTACTTTTTTAAAAAATTAAAAGTCCCATCCAAGTACTAACCAGGCCCGACCCTGCTTAGCTTCCGAGATCAGACGAGATCGGGCGCGTTCAGGGTGGTATGGCCGTATAATTAGTTTTCAGGTGGTGAACATGATATAATATACACAGAATTCAATATATATTTTGATGTACACCTGAAAATAAATTAATTAATAAAAAATAAACATAAACCTAAAAAAAGTGATAATAAAATCTCTCCCAATGAAGTTTACTTTTTTATTATTTGGAAACTTCTAAGAAGACATTCTTCCTAATACTAACTTTAAAAGAAAGATCTTCAGTTTACGAGTGGGATACACAACACTTACATAAAATAAACAAGTTTATTTTGACAAAAAAAGAATTTTAACTTCAATATCTAAAACAGTGTAAAATATTTTTAGTCTACAAAATGCACATTTATAATAGCTTTCAACTACAACTAATAATAGTGCTGTATACTTGAAACAGACTGAAGTGGCCCATATGTAAATTCTGAACGTTTCCTTAGTTGATTTTTTTTTTAAGATTTTATTTTTTTCCTTTTTCTCCCCAAAGCCCCCCAGTACATAGTTGTGTATTCTTCATTGTGGGTCCTTCTAGTTGTGGCATGTGGGACGCTGCCTCAGCATGGTTTGATGAGCAGTGCCATGTCCACGCCCAGGATTCGAACCAACGAAACACTGGGCCGCCTGCAGCGGAGCACGCAAACTTAACCACTTGGCCACGGGGCCAGCCCCTCCTTAGTTGATTTTTGACAGTTAAGCAGCTAAATTCTATTCCAAGAGCAGAGAAAGCAGACAAATGAAATAACTCAAAAGAACATTGATAGATTGCTTCATATACTGTTGTTTTGAAAAGAAAAGAATGATTTTGATCCATTCGTTGTTTATTCTGTTATAGATGCCTAAGATGAACAATATTGGGACTTACTATTGTCTCTTTATATGTTTTGCCTGAATTAATCTAATAGAAATACACTTCCAACCAAAATGTGCCAACCAATAAGTAAATATAGTACAGTTTCGTAGTCTTGTGTTCTCCTTTAAAGAGTCATGTTTTTCTCCTTTGTGCTTTTGTGCTATTCCTTTATGCTCTAATTGTCACGTTAATTTCCCTTCATTCTAGCAATTGTTTTCCCCTTTTTTCCCTCTGCTTTAATTTCTGTCTCCAGCTTCTGCTCCCATTTTCTCTGACAAATGGTTATTACATTTTCTGGCTCTTAAAATGTTTTATGCTTTAATTCTATAAATGCAAGAAGTAAAGTTAATATTTCAATATGTTTCTGATGTGCAACTGTCATGGCTGACTTGAAATCGTGTAACAGATGGAGTCCTTATACTCCCAATCCATTATTTTCAAATTTCCAAGTAAAAGTAATTTATTCTTTATTTGCATCTGTCAAGACCAGAGGGAGCTTTTCTTTTGCCAGTTCATGCCACCCTGATTTATTAGTTGATAAAAGACATCCTTTGCAAATTACATAATTGGCCCATGATGTTCAGAGTTAAGATTTGTCATTACAGTTTAGATTTATGTCTTAATTTATTTTCGTGATTGAAAGGTATATTAGTGTATATCAGTATGGTTCATATAGGCTTGAAGAATCCGCAACTGGTTGGCATGGCCATAAAAGAAGACTATATAGGAAAAAGAGAGTGCAGACAAAAGAATGTAGATAGTTAAATGCAAATACTTTTTCACTACTGGAAAGAAAATTGACCTTTGGCAGTGGATTACATCAGCAGTTACCAACCTAAATGTTCACAAGTGTCAGGCAAGTAATGTAAATGAGTGAAAAGAGCTAGATTTTTAAAAAAATAATACTGATATAATTGCCAATTGACCTTTAGCTTCCATGTCTGGGAGACAAAAGGGAGTGGTGGAGACTGTGGAGAACTGGAGAGTGCAGACAAATTACTACTCATCTCTAGCCAATTGTTGCCAGATCTTATTTTTTGAGAAAATTCAGATTTTTATAGGCAATCTCCCAAATTGTAAACACTGGTAACTATTAGTTGCTAGGGCTGCCAGAACAACACCACAGACTGAGGGGCTGAAACAACAGACATTTATTTTCTCACAGTTCTAGAGGCTGGAAATCCAGGATCCAAGTGTGGGCAGGTTGGTTTCTGGTGAGCCCCCTCTTCCTGGCTTGCAGACAGACACCTTCTTGCTGTGTCCTCACGTGGCACCTCCCTCTGTGCACACGCAGAGAGATTAATCTCCAGTGTCTCTTCCTCTTCTTATAAGGACACTGTTCCTATGGGATTAGGGCCCCACTCTTTTGACCTCATTTAACCTTAATTACCTGCTTAAAAGGCCTGTCCCCAAATACTGCCACACTAGGGGTTAGGGCTTCCACATAGGAATTTAGGAGGGGGACACAAACTGTGACAGTAACCGGGCAGAAAAATCAAAACAATTCTGTGAGCCAGATATGGCCTTCGGTTCATCCATCTGCAATGTCATGATTTTTGTCTATTAGAATGAGAGTTTATTTGATTAAGTCCTGACATTAGCATCCCTAAAGATGCCTGAGGCTCATCAATAGAAAACCAAAGAAAATAGTTTATGAAAAAGGACACATGTCAAAACTCTCTTGATCCACATAGATTCGTATTAGGGTGTCAGCACTAGAAAATGCAGTGTTGAATAGGTTGACATCCTCAAATTCAGGCAGAAGCTTGGAAAAATTAGTCTGAAGATGTGGCTAATTATAACGGTAAGTTTATGGTCATAGAATAGCAGAGCTGGAGACATCTTTAGGGCCAACCTCCTGCCCTCAACTGGGCAAGTATCAACACTCAGAACAGAGGACTGTTTTCTTCCAAAGTTTCTCTAGGTGTTTGCTTCCCATTCTCCCTCAGATAGACTGACTAATAAGGTTATGAAGGTAAAAAGAGCCTTGAAAATTACTTTGAGGAATCTGAGCTTAATCCTACAGGCCAGTGTTCCTCAGACCTTGTGCATAAAGACCCATCTGGGGTAGCTGTTAAAATGCCGAGTCTGGGCCCTACCCGCAACCTACTGATTCAGAATCTCTGGAAAACCCAGAATCTGCAAATTCTCCAGACTGTAGTCACTTCATTTTAAACATGGAAAAAACATTCTACAGGAGGATTTCCTAAAAGTTAATCTGATCAGAGTACGCTGACTGAATAGATTATAGGAGAGGAAATGAGACCAATAAACATTTTGTGATGCGGGGCGTAGTATAAAGTTGTAGGCAATCTCCCAAATCAACATAGAAAGGAACAAGGATGAGAAAAAAGGTTAAGGAAAAATTGGCAGAACTGACAAAGTCTTAAAAGTAACCAACAACGTTGGTCTCTTATACCTTAGAGAATGAGTCCGTGAGCCTGAAATGAACTCTTCCTCTGTGCTGTGATACCGTGAAGCACCCTGGTATACCTCGAGAGCAGTGCTGTCCAATGGAAATATAAAATAAGGGACTGTGTAATTTAAAATTGTCTAGAAGCTGTATAAAAAAGGTAAAAAGAAAACAGGTGAAATTAATTTTAATATCTTTAACCCAATGCATCCAAAATAGTATCAAACATTTAATCAATATAAAAATTATTGATGAGATACGTTTTATTTTCTTTTTCACTAAATCTTTGAAGTTGTGTATTTTACACTTATGTCACAGTTCACTTTGGACTAGCCACATTTCAAGTACTCACTAGTCACATGTGGCCAGTGGGTACCATCTTGGACAAGTTTTAGTCTATCCACTCGGTTAGGTTAAGGGATTTCTTTTACTAGTACTGTCACTTCAATTTATGTGAGTTTTCTTTATTTCTTTGGGTTATGGCAGATCATCAGCCATTTTGTCTTAGTGCTTTTTTCCCTCCTGACAGATCTCTCCAAGTCATGCTCTTTCTATTGACGTGATGGCTTTTAAAATTAAACTTTATATAAATGTAATGCAATTCATCTAGAAGACCATAGTCAACATTATATTTTGGGTACAGTTATTATTTTATAATTTTTTTATTGTGGTAAAATATACATAACATAAAATTTACTATTTCAACCATTTTTAAGTGTACAGTTCAGTGGCATTAAGTACATTCACACTGTTGTGTGACCATCCCCACTTTCCATCTCCAGAACGTTTTCATCTTCTCAAACTGAAACTCTGTATCCATTAAACTCCTTCCCTTCCTCCCGCCCCGGTAACCAGTGTTCTATTTTCTGTCTCTATGAATTTGACCACTCTAGGAACCTCATATAAGTGGAATCATACAATATTTGTCCTTTCGTGTCTGGTTTGTTTCACTCAGTATAGTGTCTTCAAGGTTCATCCATGTTGTAGCATGTGTCAGAATTTCCTTCCATTTTATGACTGAATAATATTCTATTGTATAAATATACACCACATTTTGTTTATCCATTCATCTTTGATTGGCACTTGGGTTGTTTCCATCTTTTGGCTATTTTAAGTAATGCTGCTATGAACATACGTGTAAAATATCTGTTCGAATCCCTGCTTTCAATTCTTTTGGGTATATACCCAGGAGGAGAATTACTGGGTTGGGTATGCTTATTTTTAAAACTAAACTGTTCAAATCTATAATAAGAAAAGGTGGTTTGGGGCATCCTTACCAGCAGGATCAGTGGACTTGAGACACACTCACACAGGGTCTCTCTAGAAGGGACTCTGTTAGGCATTCCAACAGTTTCACAGTCTCTGACTCACAGACAAAGAATCCCCTCAAGTTACTTCAGTCGGTTCAGTATATTTTTAATTCTGAATGAGCCAAGTTCTCCCAATGTGTGATTCAGTGAGTGCAAATTAGGCATTTAAGAAGGTATAGTCATACTTTTGGAAAAATACTAAGGTCTTACAACTGCGCCACTAATAGTAACAAAATGGCCTAAAAAATGAACGTAACCCTCATAAGTTCCACTGGGTGATATTTAGGTTGTACTAAAGAGCAAATGTGAGTTTTCTGCAACTCTCCTGTACAATTCAGCACTTTCAGAAAGAAAAAGAGGCTGAAGGCCTCTGAAACGTTTGTGCTGGAGCTGTGAGAACTGTTTCTTTGGTGGGAGCCGCCATGAGAATTTGCTCAATTTGCACTGTGGACATATCCCAAACTTACATACAGACAGGCCCATAACGATGGTGAACGGCTCCCTGACTGCTGGCAAATGGTGCTATCTGCTTCTGCACGGTCTTCCCTCCCACTTCATCCCGATCCACCGCAGAGAAATGGCGGCCCCGACCAAACCTCGTCTTGCTTCAATGTTGTGCACACGTGGGGAGGATCTCACAGTTAGACCTGGGGTTTGCTTTGAAGGAAAGTGTTGCTTTTTTAAGCTTTGATGGCCATTCGGAATCTTCACTTGCAAGGTGTAAAACATTAAGGGATCATCTTAATTATTTTGTCCTGTTTGAAGCAATAAACAGCTGCTGACATCGATTTAAAACAGAAGACAAGCTAACACATTGTAATCTCTGAGGTCAGTTTATTTGGATTATTCTCTTAAATGGAACTAATTATGAGCTAAAACAACAAACTTGAAGGTGTAAAAGAAAGGAGAATCTTTTCTGCTCTGCCCAGGAGTGTCGTGAATGTGCAAGACAGATGTGCTCTAGCCAAGATTTGTGCTCCGTCTTCTTGGAATTCTGCAGATTCTGCTCAGGGGCCCCAAGGAGCTCAAATGGACTTTCCGTTCGGCCTGCCTGTGTGAGGTTTTCATTTGGGGGGTAATATTGTTAATAATTTCCTCAGAAAGGATATTTCTTATTTATGCCCTATAGGCAGAGGACTGATATTTCAAAGAAGGAATGAGGAATTCCTTAGGAGCACTAAAAAACCCTCAATTTATTCTTCTTTTAAAATAGCTTTATTGAGATTTAACTGATATCTGAAGAACTGAACATATAATGTGTACAATTTGATGAGTTTGGACAGATGCAAATACCTGCGATACCATCACCACAATCAAGGTAACAAACATACCCAACACTTTGCAAAGTTTCCTTGTGTCCCTTTTGTGTGTGTGTGGTGGGGGGGGGGGGGTACTTAACATGAGATCTACCCTCTTAACAAATCTGAAAATGCACAATATCGTTAGCTATAGGCAATATGTGGTACAGCAGATCTCTAGAACTTATTCATGTAGCATAACTGAAACTTTATACCCATTGAACATCTCCCCATTTTCCCACCCCAAGCCCCTGGCAACCAATGTTGTATTTTCTGCTTGTATGAGTTTGACTATTTTAGATGCTGCTTAGAAGCAGAATCATGCAGTATTTGTCTTTCTGTAACTGGCTTATTTCATTTAGCACAATGTCCTCCAGGAGAAAATCTTCCATTTATTCTTAGATTACCAGATGTAGTCCCACCCATTCTATTCAGAGATCAGGGAAACGGACACGAATCTCTTTGATCTCCCTGCCCTCAAAGAAGACTTGAGTGTTGTAATTTCAACCTACCTTCTCTCCACGATTCTCCTTCAAATATATTCTACATGCACTCTGGTCAAAAAAAAATCACATATGTTGACTCAGATGTGCACAAATTTATGTAATTTCCTTTAATTTGAACATGTCTTTCCACTGGTGGTCGAAAAACTTGATTTTGCCAATTGAAAGTGTCTAGCCTCTCTTGAAAAACAAAAAAACAAACAACCTGATCAAAAAATGGGCAGAGGGTATGAACAGATATTACTCCAAAGAAGGTATACAGATGGCCAATAGGCACATGAAAAGATGCTCAACATCACTAATCATCAGGGAAATGTAAATCAAAACTACACTAAGATATCACCTTCCACCTGTTAAAATAGCTATATCACTAAGACAAAAAATAACAAATGTTGGAGAGGTTGTGGAGAATAGGGAACCCTCATACACTGCTGGTGGGAATGCAAACTGGTACAGACACTATGGAAAACATTATGGAGATTTCTCAAAAAGCTAAAAATAGAAATACCCTATGACCTAGCTATCCCACTACTTGGTATCTATCCAAAGAACTTGAAATCAACAATTCAAAGTAACTTATGCACCCCTAGGTTCATTGCAGCATTATTCACAATAGCCAAGACATGAAGGCAGCCCAAGCGCCCATCGACTGATGATTAGATAGAGGAGATGTGGTATATATATACAATGGAATACTACTCAGCCATAATAAAAGAGAAAAACATCCCATTTGCAACAACATGGGTCGACCTGGAGGGTATTATGTTAAGTGAAATAAGCCAGACAGAGAAAGACAAACACCATATGATTTCACTCATTTGTGGAAGATAAACAAACACATGGACAAAGAGGACAGTTCAGTGGTTACCAGGGGAAGGGGGCTGGGGGGGTGGGCACAGGGGTGAAGGGGAGCACTTATGTGGTGACGGACAAGTAATAATGTACAACTGAAATCTCACAACGTTGTAAACTATTATGAGCTCAGTAAAAAAAAGTCTAGCCTCTCTTGATTTAAAATAGCTCCTTTGGGTTAATCCCCACAGCTTTCAGTTTTCCCCCCTTCTGAAGGGTCCCCCTATGGACCTCCAGGTAAGTTATGTTGCCCTGCTTGTTCCCTCATCACCAGCCTGCCTCTGCCCTGTCGTACTGCAGGGAGTTTGGCCTCTCCTGGTCACTGGGCATCCTGTGGTGTAGCCGCTGACTTGTGGCTGGTATTTGGGGCGGTGTGCCAGCACCTGTGCGGATGCCTGGAGTCTTCCATGCATCCTAGTCAAGAGGCCTGCATCTCTGTAGCTTTGCTTGAGAGCCCTGGCCTCTTCTGGTGTCTGTGTGGGTCCTCTCAGTGCAGCCAGGCCCCCCCCAGGGGGCTTTGGACCAGCTTTCCCAGCACCACAGAGCCAGGTGTGGGGACTTGTGAGGCTGCCCTGAGCTCACTTAGACATCTCCCTCAGCCAGGCCAGACATGGTGCTGTGCTGGCTGGAACTTCCCTGAAGGGCCTGACCCCCTCCAGGTTGTCTCTAATATTTTTTTATTTCCCTCAAACTCTGAAGTAGGCCAAGCACGCACTGGCAACCTCTTTCCCTTCTCTTCCTTTCATTCCCAGGCTCTCCTCCCAAAACGGAGGGGTTTGACTCTCCTCTGTGGGGCAGGAAGTTTTCAAATCCTCTTCTCTCTCCTCTTTCTCTGAGACCAACCCTCCAAGCTTTGGGTCTTTATATAAAAACTCTGCTCTAAGAGAGCTGAGAAAACTTCGCCCTCCTGCTCAAAAGTCTAATTTTTTGAGACTATTATTTATCTACAGACTTTATTTTAAAAATCTAGTTTGAAACTTCTGAGCAAAGACTTCTTTCTTCTGGGTAGCCTTCCATCTCCCTTTCCCTGTAAAAAATTATCTTCGGCTTCTTGGCTCAAAGGAGGGAATGCTGCAGGGTTTTAAAAACAACCAACTAACCAAACAAACAAATAAAAAAACCGACTCTGAAAATACTAAGGAGGAAAAATACATCATATGGTATTTCAAAATATTGCCCACTGTCATCAGCCAAACTAAACTGTTTCTCTTCCCCAAATGCTGGACTGTCCTGCTTCCACATCGTGCCTGTGTTGTTCCCTTCACTTCAAATACGTCCAGGAATGGAGTTTTAACTTCATGCTTGCTTTGCTGTTGCCTTGCTTTTTACATTGGTCAATGAGCGAATTTCTCCTTTGATTCCAGATGTATTAAGAAAAAAATTAGCAATGAGTCAGTGAAAATGACTTCTTACTGATGCCAGAGCTGAACTGCTGTGCCACACACTTTCTCTGGCAGCCACCTTATACTTTCAAAACAAATGAAAATACACAGCATTATTTATGGTAGATAGAAACTCTGTGTAACCTGATGTCAGCTCCCGGTATCTGAAAGTTCTCTGGTTTGAGAGGGTGACCTTATCTACTACAATTTAAATACAGTTGGCTTGAGCCTGCAGAGAGTGAAAAACTCAGCACTCTTCCAGTATTTCCAGGAATTCTTGAGTGGGACATATTTTTCCAAGTTACCTCATGATTCTAGTCATGGCTTGCTTCCTCTAAATTTTCAGTTCTCTCAAGTCTTGACACTTGTGACTATTCCTCTTTCCTTCCTCCTTTCATCCCCTTGTGACCTTAGATAGGTAACATGGCCCCTTATCTTTGATTTCTGACAATACCATTCATCCAAGGCAAGTATGAGCAGGAGACATTTGCAGAAGATTCTGAGGTTAGGGCAGCACTGAAGAAAGATTTGCTCTGTAATACCAACTTCAGTTCTGTCTCCCAGCCATTCCCACAATCAGGAACCTCTCCCCGGCGTCACCAGCCTGGTCGGGCTCCTTATCCCTTACCAGCGATTTTCCTTTCCCACAGCCTCTTCACATTCCCAGGACCCCCCGTGATGCTATTCTCAGAGACTTAAATATTTCTGTATCAATTAGTTTTGTTGCTTAACAAGCCATTCCAAGCAACCATTTATTTAGCTCGTGATTCTGCTGGTCAGCAATTTGGAATGGACTCAGCTGGGCACCCTCATGCATCTGCTGTCAGTGGCAGATTGACTTTCTCTTAGTGGCTGTGTTCTCACGTGTCTGGGGCCTCAGCTGGGACAAGTGGGCCAAGCTGAATCTGCTCCATGCAGTCTCTCACCCTCCAGTAGGCTAGCCTGGGCTTATTCACATGGAGGTTGGGCTGAGTTTCAAGAAAACAAGCAGAAGCACACAAGGCTTCTTGAAGCCTAGGAACAACTGGTATACCATCTCTTCAGCTGCATTCTATTAGTCAAAGCAAGTCACCAGTCTCCACTTGATGGAGTGAGCTACAAAGTCACGTGGCAAAGAAGTATGTGTCTGACAGGGTAGGGGTGGGGTGGGGAATAATTACGGTCATTCTAGCAAATAATCTGCTACTGTTGTTACTTCTGTTATATAAGCCATTTAATTTTCTTTGCCTCACTCTGAACCCTTCCAGGACAAATCCTAAGGGCTATCTTTCCATAACCAAAATAATCCTTAAATTGGTTTTACTAAAAGGACATTTCTCTCGCCTTAGAAGAATTCTACAGCCAGCTCTTAAACTCCTGGGTTTTTTCTTCCCCAAAACATATGGAAATAATGTCAGTATGTGAGTGTGTGTGTGGGAGGAGAGTTGTAAAAAATAAGAGTTATTGTTTTGGCTCCTGGGATTATGGTGATAATTTAATTTTTAATTATCAAAATGTGTTATTATAGTGTCTTTAAGATAAGCAAACAGAAGCACATATTTGCATCTGCTTTATTTTGCTTTATCCCACACAGAATTACATGAGGGCATGCATCCTAATATCCCAATACGGTGATCAGACACGTCTCTAGCTACCCTGATATTTGCTGTAGAAAATGGGTCAACCACTAAACTGCGAAATAGATTTAAAGTACACTGGAGGTAATGACTTGTTACAAAATGCATCAAAAGGCTAAGATCCTTTCTAATTCAATTTTCAATAATGGCAGAGTTAATAACTAAAAAAGAATCAAAACTTCTGTGAAAGCAATAAAAAAGAAGAGGCATAATATTCCTTTCCGAAGGAAAAGGAAAGAAGCTGATGAGGAAAAAATAATCAGTTCTGGGAAAGCAAATTTCAACCAGTTTAGGGCACTGGCAAAAAAAAGACCTGATGGGGAGAAAGGAGTCCAGAAGAGCTGGATGCTCTTTAAACAAACAATTTTGGCAGGTGCACAAGCTATATGGGAAGTGCAGGAGAGGGAACAGCCGCCAACTTGGCGAAGCAGAACTGTGCAAAGTTCTGAAAGGCCAATTAGAGAACCAGGAAAACACGTCCAGCCAGATCACCAAGGATGAACAAAAAGAAGGGGCACAAATGTGTAGGGACCACATCAAAAGTGAGAAAGATAATACAGTGTAAGGCCGACATAAAAAACATCAGGAAACAGTTAATCAGCTGCATTAATAAAAAATAAGTCATTACTGACTATGTTACCATTTGGATAAATAACCCATCCTGGGTTTCATATATTCTTCTGCAAGCCTGCTGCCGGGTGCCACAATCAACATGGACTAAGATGCATTTAGTTGCAAATAGCAGAAACGCTAACTCAAAATGAGTTTTAAAATAAGGAAAATTTATTGGTTCATGGAACTGAACAGTCCAAAGTTAGAGTGATCTTCAGGGAGACTTCCATTATGATTTAAATTCTATTTTTCTGAGTGCATCTTGGCTGTGCCCTCTTCTGTATGTTGCTTTTATTGTCAGCTGGGTTTCCTCATGGTTACAAAATGGCTGCAGCAATTCCAAACCTCATATCCTTACACCACTGTTCAGGGGAGTTTCTGTCCCTCCAGTCACTGAGCAAAACGTTTGGGCTTCACACTGATTGAACTGACTCAGGTAACAACATAGATTGGCTTATGCCTAGATGTGTCCATCCCTGAAGAACCAAGTAAGGAGATGGATTTATGCTGATTTCCTTGGGTCATGTAGAGACTGGAACATGGGGGCTCCATCTCACCCAACCTATATGGCTGGTACTCAGTGGGGAATGTGTGAAGGAGGGAGCCAGGGAAATGCCTACCTCAGATAGTTTGGCTATGGAAGGGTAGCGGGAGTAGACTCTCTTTTGCTAGTCTACTCTGGCTTGAGTGAATGAATAGGCAGGTAATCAGAAACAAGGCTATCATGTAGCAAACCATGGCAAGGTTAGAGAACATTCTCAGGGGGTGAACCTTAGCCTGAATCTCTCCCACTTCTGCCTTAAAGAAAAGCAGCAGTTCTATGTATTAGAAAGTGTGACTAGCTGAGATGTAGCCATCTACCTTCTAAATTATTGTAATCACTAAATTTGTGGGGATGGAAATCCCATCTCTCACGCTGGATCTTGGAAAGTGTCAAACATTCCTGTGCTTACAGCTCACTTCATAACAAAGCTGAAAACATTCCACTGCAAATTCAGGTTTCCCATATATAATTAGTTTGGATAAATTCTGTGTTAATTTCAATGAAATTTAATTGGTGAGAACAAATGTGTGTGACATATTGTATGCTGTTAAATTGACAAAGTGATTTTTTCTCCACAAAGGATAAGTTCAGTTTTTCACCTATAATTACTCGTATTGAGGTCTTTGCAATTTCTAGGAAAACATTTTTATTTCTTAGAGAAAATGTTTAGAGTGGGCCTCTGAACCTTATCTGCAAAATAAGAATAATTACACCTATATCTTAGGGTGTCATGATTATTAAAGAAGTTAACATATGAAAAGTGAGTACAACAGTGCCTGGCATGTCTAATATAGTATCATTATATCATATAAGATATTAATATATATTACATATGTAATTTTTGACATTATTATAATATATAATAGTAATATCATTATTACCCCACTTTACTTGTATTCTCTCAGTCCTTAGGCTAGAACCCGGGGGAGGGGTATTAATTATTACTCCATTTTACAGAGAAGAAAACTGAGGCACAGATAACACATAAGGCTATTGGTTTTCTAAGGTATTGAAGTGGCAGAACTTTTTTCTTGGTAAGTTACTGAGTAAGACTCACCTAAAAAATAACTTCAGAATTACTACTTCTTTTAACTTTCTTTAAACGTTCTTTTGATTACTACCCCACTTAGTTGGAACACAGCAAATGCATAAATGAGAGACCATCTCTGCTATTCATTCCTGGCCAAAGAGCCCTATTGGGTTTTATTTTCTAGACACCTATATGTTTAATTTATAGATTATATAATCTTACAGTTAAGCTTAAATATCTGGCCTTACAATTGGACTTAAATATGTGGTACTTGGTGGGCAGTCGTTAGTATCTACTGAAGGAATGAATGAATGGAGCACAGCATCGATTTACACAGGGGAAAGAAGACTTAAAAGAAAGATAGAAACTGGGCCTGGCCCCGTGGCCGAGTGGTTAAGTTCGCGCACTCCGCTGCAGGCGGCCCAGTGTTTCGTTGGTTCGAATCCTGGGCACGGACATGGCACTGCTCATCAGGCCACGCTGAGGCAGCGTCCCACATGCCACAACTAGAAGGACCCACAACAAGAATATACAACTATGTACCAGGGGTCTTTGGGGAGAAAAAGGAAATAATGACATCTTTAAGAAAAAAAAAAAAGAAAGATAGAAACTAATTCTTGCAGCACCACTCAGGCCAGTGATAGGACTAAAGGAACATAAAAATGAGAGAAAGCCTGAACTAGCTGTAGAAACCGGAAAAGGTGGCATTTACATGTCAGAAACATAACAGAATTTCTGCTAAGTATAATAGGAATGGGAACAGACTAAAGAAAGGCGTGGAAGAGCAACTGTAAATAGAGTTTTACGAACTGCTTTTATCTTCTAGCAGTGTGTCTTGAAATTTTTTCTAGGTGAATATCATTACCATTTCAACTACTTATAAACATTTCATTATTTGTATGTATAATGATTCATTTAATTCTTGCTAACATTTAGATTGCATCAATTTTCACTTTTACAAAACTGGCCTTGAACATCAAGAATTGTTCTTATTTTTTTAAAGGCAACTACTTGCAGAATGAAAAACGATTACAATTTTCAAAACTTGTAAGGAAAAAAGCAAATAAAACCAAGTACATATAGCAAAAGATTAAAAAGCAAAACAAGTTGTGAAGAAGTTGAAAACAGCAAAATAAGATGACAGAAGAGCAAACATATTATTAAATAAATGTAAATTGGGGAATGTATCTCTTAAGAGGTTAAAAAAAAACAAACCCTGTGTTTGGGTCCAAAGCAACTCAACTTTATTCTGTTTATATAAGGCGCTAAAAGAAAAGTTACACATAAAAATTAAAAGCATACACAAAAAGAAATTAGGCAAATGGTTGCATTAAGGACCCGGGGTTCTTTCCTTCTCTCTGCTCTGATACCCTCTGTGTTGGTTTTTAAGCTCATAGCAAGATGGTTGCAGCAATTCCAGGAGTCAGACCAGAAACAGCAATATTCAGAAGGAGATAAGAGACCATGGCTCTTGCTCAGAATAAGGAAACTTTCCCAGAGGCTCCCCTACCAGCACACTTCCTGTTGGCCAGCATTGGATCTCATGCCCAATAGGCAATCAACTGGAAAATGGAATGGACTCCCTCTGAGACCAATCAAACCTTCACCTGAGACACTTAGCTGTGTGAGAAAGAGATGGCTACCTGAACAAAACTGAGGTTCTATTGGAAGGAAGAGGAATAAATGGATTCTGGCTGGGCAACCTGTGATGATCACAACTTCAGATGAGTTTTGGCCAAAGGAAAGCTGATACATGGTAAATAAACAAGAGCAAACAAGCATTAGTGAGGCTCAGGAGCTGCCTTACATCATGATAAATTCATCAGTAAGATATAATTAATCTGATTCCATAGCCACTTGAAACGCAGCCTCAAAGTACATGCAGCAAAAAATAAACAGAAACGCAAGGGGGGAATTTAACAATTATAGATCTTAGTGGAAGATTTTTAACATACTTTTCTCAAAGACAGATTGAGCAGACCAAAATTTAGTAAGAATTGAGAAAATATGAACAGCAGAATTATTAAGCTTGATGTAATTGCTATATATGTCACTATACATGTATACAGTCCTAAAAACAAAAATAGCAAATACAAGTTATTTTCAAGCACACATTGAACATCTTCAAAAATTGATCATGAATTTGACCACAAAACACAACTCAACAAAAAACAATGCAGTAAAATTACGAACACAATGAATAGCTAAAGACAGCCAAGAAACCAATACATTCAGAAATTTTAAAACCCACTTCTAAATAATTCATGGATTAAAAAGAATCACATTGAAAATTACCAAACAGAACTGACTGACAGTGTAAACCCCACATAAAACCTCACACAGGATTATTTTCAGGGAAAATTCTTTCTGAGCAAACTGGAGCTAATCTTTTTCTAACAGCATATTTCCATCCAAAATGTTGACATTGATAGAAAAATTGAGAAAAACATTTTACTTCTTCCATGCACATTGGGAAGACTGCCCTCTGTTCTTTCTTTCCCCGGGTGTTTTCGTGAAGTCTCAGCTAGAGTCCATATGCTGTTCATTTTCTCTTTAGCAAGCATTTTGTGGTAGTTTTATAGAAATAGCTAGTCCAGTAATGGTCAGCTTTCTGCGCTACCACCGCACAGAGGAATGCTCTCCTGATTCTATCAGGTGCCTATCAGAAAAGTCTCTTACTTCCCTCTTGGACCACTCCACAAAGAAAGCTGAATTGCCCCAGGTCTTGCCAACCTAACCATATCCTTGCAGACTCTGTCATTAGCTTCACAACTCTCACATTGGTAACCTCTTCTTGCTAGAACATCCTTATATATGAATTTAAAAATCTGTGGAAAGGAGAGACATTAGTTCAAAGCCATGCAACATTTCCCTTCCAGCAGTAACTCAAATGAATTGCACGATCAACCTGATGCAAGGAAGGAGAAAGAAAGAAATGATTTCAGTGTCTGCCCTGTATAGAGAGGGTTTACAGAGAGATTTTTCATTGACTTGTCTAATGGGGATGATAATAAACCCAAATAAGGAAGAGGTAGAGAATGATTTCAGCTTCCAGGTATCTTATAAAAATAATACATTATTATTTTATTTAAAATTGATTTCTTCTCTTGGGTATTTGAAAATGCACGAATATTTTTACAGATCATCGGTTATGGTAAAGAGTGATTTTGCACATGGTTGCATTAAGGAAAACCCATTTTAGTTTCCTTTGACTTCATTCTAAGACCACAGATGTTGGCACTCTTAACCGAACAAAGGATAGACTTCCTTAAGCATGTTTCATGATAATAGCTTTCATTTTATTTTGGTTGGCTAGATGTATATTGCCTCTCCAAGACCTCAATTATATAACCTGGGATTTCCACATTGTTTTTGACAGAAAAGTAGAACAAAAATAAGTTATGCAGACAAAATTTGAAACACATGATATGGAATTGAAAGGACTTAATGGTGAAAAAGTTGTCTGAGTTAGTGGTAATCAAATCTTGAAATAGATTTCTTCTTAAACAAGCAAACAGTTCAAAGTAGTTGGCTATGCGTCACTGTTCTTTCAAGCTTAAAAAGATTATACTGCTCCATCTCTCAACTATAGTATATTTACAGCTGGACTTTGAAACTGATGCAGTAAACATCAAACTCTTATTCCAATCTTGAGTTATACTCTCCATTAAGCAGCCTCTGCAAGGCTCTGGCTTCAGCATCACAGAGAGCAAGCAAGACTGTGCACTTGCGGAAAAATAACAAGGTTTTGAAAACCATGGACTGTTGCAAGATTTGTTCTGCTTTTGTCATTCCGATAGGATTAAGCTGCTTTAATCTTCTAATGCTATACAGCCAGCTTACGTTAAGTTCTTATTTAGGATCTATTATTCAATACTTTATGGGCTTTTAATCTATTTTGGGGTCATAGATGCTTATGTGCATCTGACGAAAGCTATGGATCTGTATCCTTAATATTTTCACCATCCTTTCTGTGGATTTGCGGACCCGTAAATGCGCTCGCAGACCCCAGCTAAGAATCCGGACCTTAAGGAATCTGAGAATGGAACTCTGGAGAAAAGAAGACTTAACATAGTTTTTCTTTAACTTTTGCAACAAGATCCTCTTATTGAACATTGGATGTACATAGAACCATCCATTTTAGGCAAATTTTTAAAAAAAGATTTTTGAGGATTTTTAAAGAAAAAAAACATATGTGCTTGTTAGAGAGATTTCAACATTTTCAATCTTTTTACTAAAAATCAACATCACTCTCAAAAATGGATAGCTAAACTGTTACATCAGGTTCCATGTCCAAACGGTTTGACTTTTTCTTCTTGATTCTACTAGATAAGAAAATTCTAACTCACAATTATAGGTCATCAGAACTGGCAGAAAATGTTTTACGGCTCTGACAAATGGTTCTGGATTTTTGGATTGAAATTATGGAGAAATTTCCAACTGAGGACTGCTTTCAGCATTCTGTCAAAGACTAAATCAAGGAACACACTACACTCAAAAGCTGGACTGTTGTATGCTTTGAGTTGGGAGTTAGGGGCAAATGGTTTCCATTCTTTGGTTGCATTTGACTCTGGAAAGCATTCCCACTTCTGTTACAGCATATGTATGTGGTTTTATAATGTGCCCAATATGATGTCATTATTTTTTTTCCTCTAAAGACAGAAGAAAATTGAGTATTTGGTGTTTGAAAAGAGTCTTACACACAGTGATAGAGCTGTTTGTGCCACAGTTTGATTTTCTTAAGAAATTCTCTCTTCAACATTAAAAAATTAAGTTATTTTTGATTTTGAAGTGATAAAATTAGGCTACTAACAAAACCTACAAGATTGTAATACGCGCTACTTTAGCAAACCACTTGAAATCATGGAAATGGTCCTCACTGGCATTTTTAAAGAGAAATTTGAAATATAACATTCCTTATTGAAATTGAGGGCTTTCTCCTCACTTTAAATGTGTGATAAAGCCGAATATCATACATGTTATTTGTTTGTTCACTGAGCACACTGAATACAACTTATGACCAATGGCTGGAACTTGATTATAGTTCCATTTTCCACTATTACCCCAATATTTAATCAAGAATAGGAAGCATATTAATGGCCACTATATCTGTTAGGAGATAGACATTGCTGCAGGTCAAACAAAAATACAGAGTCTGAAACAAGAGAGACGCTTATTTGTCTCCATCACACAAGTAGCAAGCTGGTACCAGCACTCTGTCCTATAAAAGCATCAGATGCTCATGCTCCTTCTCTCTCAGCATAGTGCTGTTCTGGAGTGTTGCCCTTGTCTTCATAATCCAAGAGAGCCCACCAGATCCACAATTAGCCTCTGGAAAGTAAGAAACAGGAAGAGCAGAGTACAAAGCTTAAAAGTCAACATACCGCTTATGTTATGTGTCCCATCCGATAGAGCACAGTCAAGTGGCCACACCTGGCTGCAAGAGAGGCTGGAAAATCGCACTTTTATTCTGGGTGGCCATGTGCCCAGTTAAAATAGTCTAACACCATTTTAAAAAGGGAAAATGGACATTGAGTACCATTAGTAGTCCTGCCAGGATCTCCAACTACGCTCTGTGAATCAAGCATGATGGGTTTGACTTTCATTTGTGACCTTTTATTCACAAGCAACACTTGTCTTGCATTGAGATTGAGCTCCATCAGAACTGTTTCTAATTCAAATGTTTTTCTGGTCTTCATCATGGATTACAATCTTTAATTAAGCAAAAAAATTCTTGGTCTCTAATAAGCGTTTTCAGTAATAAACAATTTTAAAAAACCATTGAGTACTTTCTCCTAATACTTTTACAGCACATATTCTTTGATTAGACTAATAGTAAGCATACAAAAAATTTAATCCAATTGTAAAGCAAAATATCCATAGGCACATACACTAAATTAGAGAGTTTTCTTTAGGTCCAACTCAAATTGGGAATGTGTTGGACTTCCAAGGGGTGATGCTAGCTTCCAGCACCAGTTGTCTAAAGTCCATATTTGGGGAACAGACTTGGAGGACGTAACAACAGAAATTGACTGTGGCTGGCTCAAAGTGAAAAAGGAAGGAATTTATCACAGTCTATAGAGGTTGTTCATAGAAAGAAAGAAAAAACAAAAGGACTGGGTCTCAGGAAGGATAGATATCAAGGCAGGGCAGTCCTGGGGATCTAATGGAAAGACCCTTCAGGACATCCCTGCCATAGCGAATCAGCCCTTGCCATGTTCTGTCCTCCGTCACGGTGCTCTGGATTCAAACTCCTAGAGGAAGACTGGAAGCTTGGTGTTATGGGCTGAACTGTGCTTCCCCAAATTCGTACGTTGAAGTCATGATCCCCAGGACATCAGAATGTGACTGTATTTGGAGAGAGGGTCTTTAAAGAGGTAGTTAAGTTAAAACGAGGTCATTAGGGTGGGCCCTAATCCAATATGACTGATAAGAAGAGGAAATTCAGACACAGACACCTACAGAGAGAGAATGCCACGTGAGCATGAAGATGGTCACCTATAAGCCAAGAAGAAACCAACCCTGCTGACACCTTGATCTTGGACTTCCAGCCTCCAGAACTGTTAGAAAATAAATGTTTATTGTTTAAGCCACCCAGTCTGTGGTGCTTTGTTATGGCAGCCCTAGCAGACTAATTCATTTGGCTTATCTTTGTCTTAAGGTTGCATGCAATGAAGCAGAGGTAGTCTGCGAAAAGAAGGGGGAAAGAAGAAGGGGCAGAGGGTCCAAAGTAGAAAACATGATACATATCCATTCAAATAGTTGCAGGCTCTTCATGTGGAAGAAAGATTAAATTTATTCTATGTTATTCCATGAAAGAAAATTAGTGAGATTGGAGGTTCTGAGAAAATATCAAATGGCCAAAATATAATAAAGAGCCGCGGCCGAACAGAACAGAATAGAATCAATTGCCTTGTAATACTATAGTAATTAAAACAACTATTACCATTATTTTAGGTAACACATTGAATACTACTATGTGCCAAGAACTGTGGGAGATATGTTTTCACATTACGTTAAATTGAATACACCCAACAACCTCATGAGCAAGTGACCATTATTATCCCCATTTTAAAAACGATGAAACTGAAATTAGTAAGTGATAAAAGCAGATTTTGAACCCAGGCTGGTCTGAATTTGGAGCTAGATTCCTATTCTAGCAAGCAACACTGCCATTATTCAAACAGTGGCTCAGCCTGCTGTGGAGGCAGCAATCGTAATTGCCATTTTCCAAACCGGCAGTCTTTGCATCAGCTCTTGATTTCTAGAGGCACTGTGCTTTTCTTTGTTGCAGCTCTGATTAGTGCAATCTTGAGGGACGCCGAGACTGGGATGCTCAAAGAGCAGTTGTTAATAAAAAGCTCTAGACAGCTAAGAGATGGTCAAACTATAAGCTGCATTCTGTAAGCCAGATAGACGTTGTTACATCAAAACAAATTCTGGAATGTTCACGAGAGAGTTAACGCCTAGCTACATTAGAAGAAAATTCCTCAAGTCAGATGTTTACATGTTTCATGTTTTATAACGACTCTGTCCTGCACCTTGTAACTACAGCAGTGACTCAGTGCTAAATTTTTTGTAAGAGGCCTACTTTTTGAGGTCAGACTGAAATGTTTAGCGCTGTCTCCTATATAATGTAATCATTCCCCTGGGAGTAGCATCTGCCAGCCTAGGCTGTGCATTAGAAAACCTGGGAGAGCTGTAAAGCAATATAGAAGCCTGGGCCTCGTTCCCAGAAATGGTAATTCTGTTGGCCTGGGCATGCGTGTTTTTGGAACTCTCCCCTAGCGCTTCTAATATGCAGCCAGGGTTGAGAACCACTGCCTAAGAACTGTATAATCTAACTGCTCTTCAAACTAACAATGAAGCTCCATTTTTCTATAAGAAACCTGCCAGAATTTTTTTTTTAAGTCAGCAAAGCACCAAACTCTGTCTCTGGGTTTTATCCTTCCTAAGAAAAGGTCTGATGGTATTAATAAAGCCCCCTCGTCAAACAACGTAGGGATGAAACTTTTTCTCATGCACTATCAATGGCACAGGAGATTCCTGAGATAGTTACAAAATTTGACCAAATGATGTCTATACCTTTTCGCTCTAGATTATTATACTTTCATATTCTGATAGTTAAAAAGAAATTTACGTACATGAAGGGAAGTTGCTTAGAAGTAGGACTTAATTAATGTGTCCTTACCTATTGTGACAATAATACTGTGTAACAAACAGCCACAAACTCTCGCTGGCAGAGAATGTTGTGTTCGCTGCTCATGCGTCTGGGGTGACTTGAGGATTGGCTTAGCTTAGCAGTTCTGCTGGTCTTGGCTGGATTAGTTCACACAACTGGGGGTCAGCTGGCCATTGTCTGACCCAAGTGACTGGACATAACTTGGGTGACGTGGCTCTGCCCACATTTCTCACATCTTCCAGCAGGCTAGCCCAAAGATATTCTCATGGTGATGGCAGAGGTGTCAGAGAGCAAGCCGCAGACGCCCTTTTCAAGACTTTGCTTGTGTCAGGTCAGCTAACATCCCATTAGCCAAAGCAAGTCACCCAGGTGAGCCCAGTGTTAAGCGATGGGCAGTCACTCCACCCACTTGCAATGAGAGGGTGAAACGTGTGGATAGAGGGAAGGAGGAAGAATTGGAGCCATCATTGTGATTCTACAACTGTTGGAAAAACAAATCCAATAATATTAAGCCATGAAATGGAGTACAGGAACTAAAGAAAGATGGCGACATGGTGAAATAAAAAGTAGGAGAGAGAGAATTTTTAAGCAAAAATAGGATATCAATGGTGTAACTTTGTTAGCTTTCAATCTGCTAAATATGAAGAAAGAAATTGGCTCCTACTTTCTGCCATATCTCTTCTGTCTAATGTGTGACTCTTAAACACTATGGAATGCAGGTAAATTCAATGTATTCAAGGAAACTTGGAGAAAAAACATGTCACTGTGAGTACACTTCAAACCAAGCAGTTAAACTGTGTCATAATATATGAATGGAGTCACTGAAATTATCAGGGAATAAATATGTGTTTGAGTCAACTACTAAGAAATACATTACTTAGGTACAACAAGCTATATTCTTAAATCTCAATAATTCGAAAATCGACTGTGTGATACTGTTCTACCAAATTTCATAGTTTTTATTTACCTGATTTTAAGCAATAAAACAGATGTTTGGCAGAACGTTATCAAAACAAGGAGCCTGGCATCTTCCTAACGGTTCTATTCCCACTTCCCTTGGTCTTCTCAATTTCACTGAGGTGTTCCTTTAAGTGATTTCATTTATATACAAATCCAAATAAAAGTGGTTCTTAGACTTTTTCTCATCCCAAAATTTGCCCTGGCTCTTGGTCTGAATAACCAGATATAGTTTTCCAAACTTTACAAAAATACTTTGAACTTACTCCATGATATTTAGTGAAATTATCACACTGTTTTGAAGATTTGGAATATAGAAGATGAGTTTCTGTGTAAATGCTAACATTGCTTTCTCTTGGGATCAGAGTAGCTACAGCAACAAAGAAAGGGCTTATTTCTAACTACCTCCACAGAGGAGACAGAAAAATAGAAATCTGTGGTAGAATTTAAAAATCTGGCATAGCTAAGATAAGAAATTACAAAATACGCATGGTATTTTTATATTTAGCTATCATTTTTTCCACATTAAGGTGTATTTTTCCATAAATGTGTTATATATACGAGGTATTGGAATATCAGTATATATTTTAGACAAGAACATTTTTGTACTTGAAGGGAACTTAGAGGTCACCTTATTTAGCCCCTCAATTTATAGAACTGGAAAGTAATCCTCAAATAAGTTGAAGTGATTTGGCCAAAATCATACAGCAATTTAACCATCATCATGATAATATCTAATACTTATGTAGTTTACAAAGCATTTCACATTCACTACGTCCATTAATTTTAATAACAACTTTGTTAAAGTATGTAGTACAGTTTCCATCATCTTTATTTTTCAGATGAGTAAACCAATGCAGAGATATTAAATAATTTATCCAATGTCACAAAACTATAAAGGGACACAACAGTTCCGTTCTATCTCTCTGCTCCTAATCAAAGTAGCCCAGTTGGAAATGCAAGTTAAAACCACAGTGAGATGCCACTACACACCCATTAGAATTAGAATGTCTAAACTCAAAAAGACTGACCATACCCAGTGTTGGTGATGATAGGGAGGAAATGGAACTCTCATACCCTGGTGGGAGGATGTGACATGGGGTGGCCACTTTGGATAACAGTTTAGGAGTTTCTTTAGAGGTTAACCATACACCTGCCATATGACCCAGATTTTCCACTCCTAGGTATTTACCCAAGAGGAAGACCGTGTCCATACAAAGGCTTGTACACAAATGTTCATAGCAACTTTTCTGTAATAGCCCCAACTGAAACACAGCAATATAGATGACTCTCAAAATAGTTATGTTGTTTGAAAGAAGCCACACAAAGAGTACACAATTTATTATTTCAGTTATTTAAAACTACCAAATTCAAACTAATCTTTGTGACAGAAAGCAGACAGGGTAGTGGGAGGACAGGAAGGATCTGGAAAGAATACAATGGGCCAAGAGGAAACTTAGGGGTGATGGAAATGTTCCTTATCTTGATTATGGTGATGGCTTCACGGGTGTGTACATATGTCGAAATTTATCAAATTGTAGACTTTAAAATATGCAGTATACTGTACATTTCAATATATATGTCAACCTTGATAAAACTATTGAAAACAAAAAATGGCCCAGCTGAAGTCAAGATGCTGAAAATCTACTTAATTATACCCAAACTTGCTAGATCACACTGATCCAACAAGCATCTTTATAATTTTGGGATTGAAATAATCCCTAATAATCAAAAGGTGCACAGATATAAGAAACAAAATAACAATATCATTGTCACACCTTTATGCCTTCTAAGGCAACTGCAATTATTACTATGCTCTTTCTAATGCATAGTGCTATAAAGTCTAGCAACAAGAAGTTAGTTGTATGTTTTGTTGATTTGTTTTGTTTCAGTAAAAAAAGGATTCAGAGAGGCGCACTAAACCCATGCTGCAGGGTATGCAAATGAGGACCATCTTTTGGCATAAATGTCTCAAGGACCTGAAAAGACATCCTATTCTTTGGTCAGGCAATTGCACCTCGCAAGAAAAGGATCTCAAAACAAAAAGATTTTTGCAAAAATTGCTCCTCCAAGCATTATTTATAGTAGCCAGAAATGGAAACAAATTTAATGTCCACAAATAGGAGAATTCTTAAATAAATCATGTTGCATTCACTCAGTGGACTATCATATATCAATTATATAAATAACTTGTAATAGTTTTTGGAGAATCACTGGAAGACTTTCTCAGAAAAAATGAAGCCAAATCACAAAATGTCCCTCCCCTTAAAACTAATGACATCAGCAAAAATAGGTAAAAACAGAAGGAAAAAAACAGCACTCAGAGAGAAGGCCAACTTCTTCTCATAATACTTAAAAAGCGACAGGCAGAGCAAGAGAGAGATCAACAGTTTACATCACTGAGATGAGTTCCTAACTGTCCATTCCCGAGCAGTGGGGAAGTAATAGGGGGAGAGAAGTTGAACAGATGAAATCCTAAACATTCTTATGGATCCTACTCCATTTTGGGGAGAAGCTTATTTGGGACGGAGAGGAGGCAATATGGAACACGGAAAGCAGCAAACTCTTGTAGAAGGAAGAGCCCATTCACCAATGTCAGCATCTCACCAGTGACATGGCAGAGTCGTGGCTCACCATTCTTGTTTTCTTAGGAGAAGACATGGAGGGCGCTGCAGAGCAGTCAGTAGTGAGGCATGGACAAACAGCTCAGCAATAAACAGGGATTTACCAGAGTAGAAAGCAAGGAGAAAGAAAAAGAAGCTAGAGAAGAATGCAAACAGCTGCTGGGGAGAGCTGGTAGAAGTGAAGAAAGTGACTCTTAGCTGAAGTGCCGCATCCTAACTTGAGGAAAGGATTTGAAGCCTAAGGAAACGATCTAAGGAAGTACCTAAGAAATATCTCTGGCTGAATGGAATTAGTCTTATTACAAGACCGTAAATCAAATTATAGAAGATCAGAACTCATTGACTAAACATGACTGACTAGATATGCACTGAGCTTTCCCTCTTCATCCAGAACCTCAGGCTTCCAAAAAGCAGCCAGAACAGTAACACCCAGCCCTCGACATTCTGAGGTCTCAGGGAAGTGAGAAGGAACCAAGATGATTCGCTAACATTGGGATGAGAGAGAACACTTCGGTAAAGCCGCCTATGGTGAAGAAATAACAT